>NW_006160195.1:602163-698979 GCF_000334495.1 Tupaia belangeri chinensis | reverse complement strand
TACCCTTTGTCAAAGATGAGTTGGCTATATGTTTTGGGGTTTATTTCTGGAGTCTCTACTCTGTTCCATTGGTCCTCATGTCTGTTTTTGTGCCAATACCATGCCATTTTGATTATCACAGTTTTGTAATATATTTTTGGGTCAGGAAGTGAGATGCTTCCCACACCACTCTTCTTGCACAGGATGGCTTTGGCAATATGGAGTCTTTTATGAATTCAGATAAATTCTATGATTGTCTTTTATAGATCTGTGAGGAATGTCTCTTGTAATTTTATGGAAATTGCATTAAATATGTGAATTAATTTGGGAAGGATTGCCATTTTGATTACATTAATCCTGCCAATCCAGGAACATGGGATATTCTTCCACTAATTTGCATCCTTTTTTTTCTTTCCTTTTTAAGGTTTTCATAGTTTTCCTTACAGAGGTCTTTGACTTTCTTAGTTAGTTTTATTCCTAGGTATCTTATACTTCTTGTGTCTATGACTGGAATGCCTTTTATTTCCTTTTCTTGTCTGATTGCATTGGCTAGGACTTCCAGTACTATGTTGAGTAATGATGGAGAAAGTGGGCAGCCTTGTCTTGTACCCATTTTTAGTGGAAAAGCTTTTAGCTTTTCCCCATTCAGTATCATATTAGCTATAGGTTTTTCATAGATGGCTTTTATTATGCTGAGAAATGATCCTTTTATGCCAATTTTACTGAGAGTCTTAATCATAAAGAAATGTTGTACTTTGTCAAATACTTTTTCTGCATCAATAGAAATGATCATGTGGGTTTTGGTTTTTGTTTTTGAGAGGTTTTTGCCATAGGGTGCATGCACTCACCAGACAGAGATAGAGAGACAGAAAGCGAGAAATCAACCCCCAGGGAAATGGTCATGCCACTATCCCTTCTCCTTTCTCCTCCCTTGCATCCCTGGAATAAAGCCTACCTGATCAGGATGAATAATCTTTTTTATATGCTGTTGAATACAGTTAGCAAGTATCTTACTGAGAATTTTTGCATCTATATTCATCAGAGATATAGGTCTGTAGTTTTCCTTGTTTGTCTTATCTTTATCCATTTTGGGAATGAGGGTAATGGAGGTTTCATAGAATGAATTTGGAAGAGATCCTTCCTCCTTCCTTTTGGATCTCTAGAAACAGTGTGAGTAGAATGGTGGTTACCTCTTCTTTAAAAGTTTTGTTAAGTTCAGCAATAAAGCCATCGGGACTGGGACTTTTCTTTGTTGCGAGGTTATTTATTACTGATTTTATCTCTTTACTTCTTATAGGTTTATTCAGGCTTTCTATGTCCTCCTGTGTCAATCTTGTTATATTACATGTGTCCAGGAATTTGTCCATCTCATCTAGGTTTTCTTCTTTGTTGGCATATTCTATGTTTTGTATTTCTATTATGACTGTTGTAATGTTGCCTGATTCATTGCAAATTTGATGTTTCTGGTTCCTTTCTCTTTTGTTCTTAATTAGTCTAGCTAATGGTGTGTCAATTTTGTTTATCTTTTCAAAGAACCAGCTTTTGCTCTCATTTATTTTCTGAATAGTTTATTTTCTATTTCATTTATTTCTGCTCAAATATTTATTATTTCTTTTCTCCTGCTGTTTCTTTTGATGTTTCTGTTGTTGTTTTTTCCAGTTTTCTGAGGCATGATGTTAGGTCATTCTTTTACCGCCTTCCCATCTTTTTCTTGTACGCATTAATTGCTATGAACCTCCCTCTTATGACTGCTTTTGCTGTGTCCCATAAATTATGGAAACTTGTGTACTCATTACCATTTGTTTCCATGAATCTTTTTATTTCAGTCTTAAACTCTTCAGTAGTCATGAAGTCATTCAGAAGTAGGTTATTTAGTTTCCATGTATTTGAGTTATAACTTCATGTTTCAAGATTCTTCCTTCTGCATGGTCTAACATTTTTGATGCTATTTGGTAGATTTCCACAGTGGAAGGAATTCAAATAACTTATCTTCTATTAGTAAATTCTATAGCCATGTTTCAATGGAGATATTTATCTTTCTTTCATTTCCATATGCAGTACTCTTAAATATTTCTTGAAGAACTGATTTAAGTGAATTTCTTCAGTTTTTGTTTATCTGGGAATAATTTTATTTCTCCTTCATTTTTGAAGGACTTTTTTTTATGGATATGATATTATTGTTTGAAATTGGTTTTCTTTAAAAATGTTGAATATGTCATCCCATTTTTGTCCAGCTTATAAGGTTTCTGCTGAGATATGAGGTTAGCCTTATAGGGTATTCTTTATAGGTAGCTTAGTGTCTAGTTCCATCCATTTATAGAATTTCCTCTTTATCTTTGGCTTTTAACATTTTGACTGTAATGTGTCTTGGAAAGAATCTTATATCTTGGCATACTCTTACTTTCCTAGATTTGGATGTTTGTATCTCTCTGTAGCTTTGTAAAGTTCTCAGTTACTATTTCACGAAATAGATTTTCTATGACTTTTTCTCTCTTTTCCCTCTGTAATAACCATTATTCAGGTATTTGTCTTCCAAATTGTCTCCCATAATTCTTATAGGTTCTCTTCATTTTTAATGGCTATATTTTCTTTCTTCGACAATTTAGACTATTTTAAGTTATAACTTCATGTTTCAAGATTCTTCCTTCTGCATGCTCTAATATTTTTGATGCACTCTACAGAATTTTTAAATTTCCTATATTATATTCCTCATATCTAGAATTTTTGTTTCTTTTTCAGATGTTTATCTCTTTACTGAATCTCTCTTCCATGTCATGCATTTTGTTTTTCACCTCCTAACACTGTCTCTGTTCTCTTGTATCTTATTGAATTTTGTTATCAATATTCTACAATCCATTTTTTTAAAGAGGTTTTTGCTATAGGGCGCGTGCATTCACCAGACAGACAGAGACAGACAGAAAGTGAGAAATCACCCCCCAGGGGGTATGGCCACGCCGCAATCCCTTCTCCTCCATTCTCCTCTCGGGATCTTGGGCATGCACGCACACGCACCCGGCGTGAGTTTTAAGCCACCAGGTCTGGGACACAAACCACGGTCGACTACATGGGAGTCCAGTGACATATCCATTATGCTCACTGCTGGTCCCAACCCGGCGTGAGTTTTAAGCCGCCGGGTCTGGGACACAAACCGCAGTCAACTGCATGAGAGTCCAGCAACATAGCCAGTATGCTAACTGCTGGTCCCTACAATCCATTTCTGACACAGTTGTAACTTCCTGCATTTTTACCTTTTGTTTGTGTGGAATTAGGGTTTCCCTTTGAGAGAGATATATTTCCTTGTTTATTTTTTTTTCATGTTTTTCATGTCCCTGCATTGATTTTTAGGCATTTGATGGCTTATTCTTCCTAATTTCTGGATTAGGTTTTATAATGCCAATCTTTTATTTTGTGTAATTATTTGGGCCTTTATTTATGAGACTTTGTGTATTTTCAGAGACACTAATAGAGCACTATGGATCTCTTGCCACTTTTTTTTTTGAGGGGGAGGATTCTAGGTGAGGTTAGTGTTGTAGACTAGTGTTCTACTTGTATGGGGGGTAGATTCCCTCAAACCAGTGGTGACTGTTGCCCTGTACAATAGTTGCTTGGGTTCTCGGACACTGTGTAAGGATCAGGATCCTCTATGGGAGACAGACAAGCAAGAATATCAGCTGAAATAAGTAATGAGTTTTACCTTGAATGGGATGTACACAAGAAGGACGTAAATAAGTATTGGTTGAGAATCTATAATTCAAGGGGTGGCAAGTTGTTTAGTTAGCCATTTGTATGTAATCCTGCAGATAAAGGAAGCTGTACACTCCAGTGCTTAATTCTCTCCACAGTCTTGGCACCCTGTGCAGGTGTTTTGATGCAGGACTTCTTGTTGGTACAGGAGGTGGTTTGGCATACCCTCTTGCATTCTATAAGACTAGGTGGGAATTATACATCACAGTTGTGTGGCTAGGTAGGTAGGTCTGGAGTTACCCACATCTACCTACTGGACCCCAGAGTCAGGATATGGTATCATATAGAAACTGCACATCTGGAAGCACAAGGTGTGTAGGTCTATCAGCCTATGTGTGTCTGCAGCTGAGGGGCAAAGCTGGAGCTGTTGTCTTCAGGCCAGGGGGTAGGGTTAAACTGTGTGAGTTTACACATGCTTCTGGCCGTGTATTTTCTTTAGCAAGCTCTGATGACCAACTGATCTGTGCACATCTATGCAGCTTGAGGGAGGGGCTGATGTTGTACCTGGCAGCAGCCCAGTGGGAGCTGACCATGCTATCCCGCAAGACTGGACCCCTGGGACTAGAAAAAAGGCAGGTTGACTCCCTATCTATTCTCCTAACCCTTACAGGGAAGATTCTTGGCACCCTCCTCTTTGTCAACTACCTGCTCCCACTTTTTAACTCATACTTGCTATTCAGGTAGGTAAGAAGTGGGGAAGCTGCTCTCTAGAAGGCTTCAGAGGGGTTATGGAGTTGTCCCTAGTGTCTTCGGGAAGGAGGAGGAGAAGTGGGTGTGTAGTCCTGCCAATCAGTCAGAGGAAATGTCCTAATTTTGTTTCTAAGGTGGCACTGTATGCCTGGAGTTTGGGAGGGAGTTCAACATTCTCTGTGATGGCAGATCCTACAGCTTTCCAGGATGAGCTCAGTCTGTGACTCTTTTGGTATTCTCCTACAGGTAGGAAGTGTTAACATTCAAGGAAGAAACAGGGAGCTGGAAGCTAGAAACTATAGAGGGGAGGACCACTCACTTTCCCATGTTGTAGGAGGCTTTGGTCACCACTGGTTCCTCCCTGAATTCATATAATTGACCTCTTTTTTGGTTCTCATTTGAGACTTGACACTCTCAAAACTCCCCACAATCCTGCTCTTGTGTTCTATAAGTCTCATTTTAGTTCTCTGCTCCAGGTATAGACGTCTACCCAACTTTTTTTTTCTTAGTTTTGTTATAGGGCACATGTACTTAATAGGGAGAGACAGAGATGGAAAGTGAGAAATCACTCCCCAGGAGGATGGCCATACCATAATCTCTTTTTTCCCAGTCTCCTCTCAAGATTTTGGATACACATGCATAGCTGCCCAGAATAATTTTCAAGCTGCCTGGTCCAGGTCTCAAACCCTGCAGTCAGTCATGTGGTATCCATCTGCCTTAGCCTCCATGCCACCTGCTGGCCCCTTTTTTGGACTTTTCTGCCAGAGATGCCATAATGGATGTCCCTAGACAGGTGTTTTGCTCCTCCTACCCTCCATAAAGATATTTCTATAAATCAATATGAAGGCAATACTTCTGTAGAAAAATGGCCAACAGACATAAAGGCAGTTCACAAAAGAAGCAATGTAAGTAGCCAAGTTGAAATAACAAAGTTCAAATTAAATGTAATCAAGAAAATAAAAATTAAAACCATTATATATCATTTTTACTTATTACCCAGTTGGATGTTTTTCATTGCAAATTATAGAAAACCTGATTAAATGTACCTCAGAAAACATGCACACTTGTTACCTCACACAAAAGATTCTG
The DNA here is from genome assembly GCF_000334495.1 of Tupaia belangeri chinensis. Lineage (NCBI taxonomy): Eukaryota > Metazoa > Chordata > Mammalia > Scandentia > Tupaiidae > Tupaia > Tupaia belangeri. The sequence goes on along the minus strand of NW_006160195.1, from coordinate 693,477 downwards.
GCCTGGAGTTGGTTCCTGGCAGTTAATTTAGTGACTCACCATGCTGTCAAGGACTGATATTTTCCATCTTTCCCTTTTCCTATTCTGCATGCTGTGTCTTATCTTTTGTGCATGTCCCCTCAGAGTTACTCTCAGGCTATAGCAGCTGTTTCTTGATATCCCCTTTCACTTTAAGAAAGGGAAAAATGGGCAGTTAAGGGAAAATGTATTCTCTTTTCTATACCTCTTTTATTCAAAAATGAAGCCATTTCCCCAGCAATCTCAAGAAGACATCTTTTTAGTTTCTCTTGGCTTGAACTGATCAAGTGCCATGACTAAACCTAGTCATTTGTAAGGGTTATGGGATATCCATAGTTGAGGAAGATTAGCCAAGATTTTATCTTCTGAGTCTGAACTAAGTCCAGTGTTCTGCTGGGGAATATAAGTTGACATAAACTTCCTGGGCTATACATATCAACGACATTACAACTATGTATACCCTTGTTTTATCCATTACTTGCTGTAGTTACTGAATACAACATACTGGGTACTCTATTAAAAAAGAAAAAAAAAACTAGTTATTTGGCTAGTAATTTTAGACACTAGGAAGTCTAAGAGCACAGTACTAACAGTTAATGAGGGTCCATGGTGGAAGGTAGGAGATGGAAGTGAGTGCACAGAGAGAAAATGGGGGCTGAACTTTTCCTCTGTCAGAAAGTCACTTCCATAATAATTAGCCCAGTCATCTGGTAGAGCCCTCATGACCTAATCACCTCAAGGGTCCCACTGCTTAATCTGTTACAATGTGGATAAAGTTTCCGATGATGAAATTTGAGGACATATTCAAACCACAGCATCCATTAATTCATAATTCTATTTTTCCTAAAGAAATACTTTTAGATGGGCTCTCATACATTTTGCTATAAAGCTGCTCATCACTTAATTGTTTAGAAGAATAAAAAACGTCAGAAACAAGCTAGGTGTACAAAAATAAGAGGTCAGTTAAACGAGGATATTATAAGGTAGAATACTATGGCACTATCAAAACTTTATGTTCTCTGCAAAAGTATTCATAGGAACATATAATCATCTTAAGTGGAGGAAATTATGCTAAAACATTGTGCCATCTTTTTAAAGATTATTTATTGAAAAAGAGACCTTTCACAGGGTCTCACACTATAATCCTGTCTGCATCCCTACCAGACAAGCAGGCTGGAATATTTGCCTCAGTGGAGAAGAGATTGGCTCAGCTCTTAGCAGACTCAAAATAGGCAGTAGGCAACTGTGACAGACCTAGAATCCCCACGAAGTACACCGTGAATGGGGAAGACTTTGACTCCTTCCAAGAAGACCACAATCAGTTCTTAAAATGAAATAGAAGAGGCTTTACATTAATATTCATTATAGATTTTTGCCATAGGGCACATGTGCTCACTGGAGAGGACAGGGAATGAAATTACACCCCAAAGAGGTGGCCATGCCACAATCCCTTCTCCTCTCAGGATTTTGGGCATGTACACACACTCACTCAGTTTCTCAAGTCATTGAGTCTAGTACTCAAACTACAGAATTGGCCACGTGGGATCCAGGGCCTTAACCCCATGCTATCTGCTGGCCCCAAGGCTTTATGTTATTTTTAAGGGAAGATTTAAATTGGTACAGAGGATTGTTTTGAAAATGAGCTCAGAGCAACAGAAAGGACCTGAAGGATAAAACATCTATAGAGTGTCTAGTGATTTTGTTTTCTCATTCATTCTCCCTCCTTTCCAAGGGTCATACAGAACCAGTACTGCTTCTATGTGCAGAATATATTTGGGATAGTCTCAGTAACAACCATGATAAGGACAGCGTATAGCTACTTCATATGTACTCTGTGCTGCTTTGCTCAATTTCTTGATCATATTCTTATTTAATCCATGCAACTACCTTGAGAAGGCATTATTTTTATGCTCTTTTCTCTGAGAAGGAAACTGATATCTTTCAAATTTTTTTAGACAACTCTTTCAAGCTCATGGACCTGGTGAAGAGGTGGAAGCCAAAGACAAACCTCAAGTATCAGGCCCTTTAAACAGAACTCCTTGTCTGTTCACCTCTTCCCTGTGTTATTCTTGGAATTATGAGGAGGTGTGTAGGGACGTGAAAAACGGCTGAGGGCCAGAACAAGGGAAGGTAAAGTATCTGTGTCCTCCATAACTCCTAAGAAAATATGTCTAAGACAAGAGTTGGCTGTGAAAGATAAAGCATGTAAGTTAGGGAACAGCGAGTCTATGTATGAACGCATGTGTACATGTGTACACACTTTTGTATGTCTTCATCTGTGGGAGTGTGTAAGAGCACTTGCCTGTTTCACTTGAAGTATATAAGTGTTTTGGATGGTCTTGGATCTTGGAAGGAGAAGCAAATCAATTTACCTCTATATTTCTCAAACTTTATGGGACAGTTTTTGCATTTGAGCATCCAGGTTTGTAACCCTTGGCCCTCAACTTATAAAATTAAGTGACTCTCACCTATAATCATCAGTTTTCTCATGTGCTCCTATAAACACACAAATATACTCACACACCAAGACTTGCTGCTTTAAGTTGTTTTGGTTTAGGACGAATGAACATGATCATCCAAGTTTCTTGGTATGAACATTACCTTGTTATTTTATCAGTATGACTATTGGAAATATCTTACCAGATTCCCTAAAAAAAATTCTGGAAACTCATCAGGATAGCATTCTTAGGAAGATTATAAAAAAACTATTTTTTAGCTTTTCCTTTAATTGTGTCATAACAGCTATTTAGGACACAATTTTTTTTTTTTTAAAGTGAGAAAGCTCCCCCTTAGAGGGGATGGCCATGGGCCATGCCCAAATCTCTTCTCTGCTCTTCTTCTTATTTTGGGCATGCACCCACATGGTGGTTTTTTTGTTTGTTTGTTTGTTTTTGTTTTTTGTTTTTTGGTTTTTTTTTCCCCAACCTGCCAGATCCAGGACTTGAACAGTACAGGCAGCCACATGGGATCCAATCACCTTAACCACCATGCCACCAGCTGGTCCAGGTCCAATACTCTTAATTAACATATTTACTATTGGAAAACTTTATTCCAATCATGAAATGTCCACAGCCCACCTGATATCTCTTGGGCTTGATGTCTTCTGGATATAGATTTTGCTGTGAAGAAACAATTATTTGATCATTGCTATTACAGCTAATTTGCCTTCAGACTAAAAAGTAAACTTTTTAAAATTAAATTTCTTATAGGCACATGTGTTCACCAGAGAGAGATACAGAGAGAGAAAAAGAGGAAAAGTTAGAAAGCATCCCCTAGGACAGAGAGCCATGCTGCAGTTCCTTTTCCATTCTCCTCTCAGGACTTTGGACACACTCGCACTTGTGTCTGATGTGTTTTTCAAGCTGCCAGGTCTGAGACCAGACCATGCAGTCAGTCAGCCATGGGGGATCTAGCTGCCTTAACCACCACACTATCAGCTGGTGTGAAAAAAAAAATTTTTAAGAGAGATTTTTGCTATTGGATGTGTGCACTAGACTGACAGAGAGCAGAAAGCAAGAAATCATCCCCCAAGGTGGATGGCCACAATGCAATCCCTTCTCTTACATTCTCTGCTTAGGATTTTGAGCACGCTTGCACATGCACCCAGTGTGAGTTTTAAGCCACTTGGTTCAGGACTTGAACTGCAGTCGACTATGTGAGAGTCCAGCAATGTAACCATTTTACCACCTGCTGGTCCCATGACAGAATCTTTTAACAGAAGGAATATCCCCATTTTCATCCCTTAGCTCCTTAATGTTTTAATAAAGAAAACATTTAGAAAAGGCAAATCACTAAAGAATATAGGCCAAGCAATGCGTGAAAATATTCAAAGATATGTAAATTAGAAGATTGAGATACCATTTTCATTTTTTGAATTGGCATGTATTTTTAATGAAAATACCTCAGTTGGCAATGGTGAAGGGAAACTAGCATTCTTCTGGCAGGAGTGCAAATTGGTTTTGAATTTCTGGTTGGAAATTTTACAAGACTTATCAGAAGACTAAAAAATATGCATTTCCTTTGACTTGAAACTTTTGCATGTACAAGTTTTCATAAGAATAGCAATATACACACATGTTTCAAGATTGCTATCAAAATGTCATTTAGAATATTTTAAAAGTAGACATAAAGTTTTAGCAACTCACATCAATTTTTTTTTTTTTGGGGAGAGGTTTTTGCTATAGGGAACATGCACTTGTCAGAAAGACAGAGACAGAAAAAAAGAAATAACTCCCCAGGAGGGTTAGCCATGCTGCAATTCCTTCTCCTTCATTCTCCTCTTGGGATCTTGGGCACACATGTACACATGCCTGGAGTGAGTTTAAGTCACAGGTTCCAGGATTCAAACCACGATCGACTACATGGGAGTCCAGCAACATAGCCATTACACCAACTGCTGGTCCTGCAACTGGCATCAACTTTGACACCTTATAGTCACAATTAGGTAGAACAACAGTCTTTAGTGATACAGAATGTGTTCACAGTATTTTACAAAGTAAAAACTAAGGCTACAAAATATTGTGCATATTATCCCACCTGATTTTATATAATAGTGTGTGCATGCACATGTGTAAATACAAGGCAAGCTGGAGTAGAAACAGGCTGCAAGAAGAGATATTAGATTATTACCTATGATATATTCCACATATTGATATTATAAGTTATTTAAGAACTGACAGAAAAGATATAAGGCCCCAAATGTTATGTAGTGGCACAATTTTCTGTGTGAACATAACCAATTGTTCTGTGACTTCCGTGAGCAAGTCAGTGCCTTGTGGAAAGCTGATATTTAATTTCCTGCAATTGTAAGTCCACATCCGGATTCACACAAGCCCTGATGTTAGTCTTAGTCAATAATAGTCTATAAGATTGTCTGGAGGTCCTTTCTGAAGTCCTGTGTTCATAAAAGCTACCTTGTAAACAATTACTTATTATGCTCTGATCTCAGTGCTAAGCACTTCTTGGTGTAAATTTATGTAGTCCTTTCACTCATCCTATGACTAGGTATGATCATTCTCCTTATTGTTGAAAGCCCCAAGCTTAAGAGCAATTAGGAAGCTTGCCCAGGTCACAGAAACATCACGAGAGCAGGAATCAAAATCCAACTCTACATCTGTGTGCCTCTACACCTTTGGGCATAACCTGTACAACCTGTCTGTAACACATCTCTCACCTACAGTTCCACTGTAAGAGTACAAGGTACTATCAAAGAAATCTTCTTTGTGGCCTTTTAACTTCATTACTCTCCCAAAGCATTCCTATTTCTTCTTCTTTCTGGGCAATTGGAGGCCAATTGAATACTTTATTAAAGATAATATGATAAATATCTTGTGAGCAAAGAATAAAAAGAATATATCTGCCAAAAATTCTTAAGGTATATATTTGTAAGAACATGCATCTTGGAAATAGGAAAGAAACCCAATGAAGCTAATGTGTTTTGCATAAATATTATTATTCTTGTACCTTAGAGCTAAGCAAATATTGGCTTATATATTGTCTAAGGAGCCTGAGGGGAGAAATTAGCATGAAAACCAATTGCTTCCTAAATACAAAGCTTAACTCATAAAATCTGTCTGAAATAAAGATGGCACAAGGAAATAAATCTGATAATAAACATCTCTGAGATGACTTAGGAGAAATAAAAGAAACCAGAAAAGTGGGCCAAAATGCTCAGGAACCTTTTGGGTAGCCTTCTGTGACTTGATGTTTTGCTCTTCACTTTGCTGACTTTGCTCTGTGGTAAGAGGTTATTAATTCACGTGGAGGCAAGCAGTGACCTGGGTCGGCTGCCTGAAAAGCTGACACATGTCACCAGAAGGAAGAAGGAGAGCACCTAGACCTAGTGATAGCTTGGCAAAGGCAGTAGAAAAGACCCAAATGCTAATCATTCTCAGGGCTGGGCTCTTTGTCATTCATACAATCTGATCCTGCTACCAGGACCTGGTTTGACATCACACAAGGTCAGTGTTACTATTGCTTAATGTATGCCCCTGGCAGACCTGTAATTGCTCAATTTCCTGAAGTTTAGTTGTGTTGCTTTTGTAGTAGGTCAACCGGTCCAATGCTGAAAAGGCCCAGAGTTCTATTACTTCTCTGAATATCTCAGAAGCCTGGGTTGAGGAAGGGGGTAGATGTGGGAATTAGGCTGGGATATGAAGGGCTAAATCCAGTGGGGCCCCCAACCCTGAAAATCTCCTTTGACATTGCATCCCTTTTCTGGGATTTGTCATTTTGAATAGCACTTCATCCGACTAGGGGTTAGCATAGTGATCAGCCAAAGAGGAAAGGTATATGAGATGGGTTGACAGCATTTTCCAGTTCTTGTTCAAATCCACTGTTTACTGGGGAGCAAATGTACCATGCAGATCGTAGGGTTGGTAAAGAGATGCAGACTAAGAACTGATGATCTATCTCTAACATCCCTGGGAAGAATTCCCAAACAGCATCATTAAGAAAGAGACCAGAAAATGACTTTCCTGACATAGCCTACAGATTGTCACAAAATCCACACGCTTTCCAAAAATCACTCCAATTTTGTATGTCTTGTTTCTCAATGATGTTGTTCAGATAATTTAGATTTTTAGAAATAGGAAAAATGCTTAAAACACTCTAAGATACCTTTCTATGTATGTTTCTGTGGCTGCTGTTATTAATAATGCTGTGCTAATCTTTGTGACTTTAAAAAACATCTTTACTTGACTATTATTGATCAACATTGCCTAAGGAAGCAATCTGAATTATACTGAGAAAAACCGGAATGGAATTTAACAAACTGAAATTCATTTTTCTTATGAATCATGAAAGAGATATAAAGTAAATACTCTGTAAGACTTTGATAAAAGAGAATTGATTCTCAATTAGTCAGAACAGTAGAAGAAAACAAGGGTGCCCTCCTCAGAATGCAAGGGATCAACCCAGTTAAGAAAATGCTCTAGTTAACCTTATCAATTAATGTTATCTAATTAACCTTAGAGTGTTTACTCTAAGACACTTCTTTATCCATAAAATTATTAATAGCAATTACTCCGTAAAAATTAAATTTTAAAAAAGGGGTGCCTGGCACATAGAAAGTATTTCTTTAATGCTCACCATCACTATTGTCATCATCAATGTCACGGTTATGTTGTCACTTCTCATTTCAACCATATGTACTTGTAGAAAACCCTTTAGTCAATGAAGATAGAAATGGTGTGCTATGGGAATATGCTCAGTTAGAGGTTAGAACGTTGGGATGATGAAATAAAACTCATATTCTGTAGGTGGATTGTGGATCTTATGATCATATCTTGCACATGTAATCTCAGGGAGGTGTTTTATAAACATGAATTGGATCATCAGAAAAATCATGAAGCATTTTTGCATAGAAAAACATAGGAAAAAAATAAGACATGACTTTTCCAACAACCTGATACCTCTGGTCTTACAAGAATTTGGATAAGGTTATGATGCTGCCTGTAAAATCCACATCCTTACCTGAAACTATGCCTGTCTTTAAGGTAGCTCACTGGTTAATATTGGGAAGTCAGACTGACTGAATTAGGACCTCAAACAACCATCTATCTGTATCTCTGAATGAAGGAACCCTTGAATGTCATATCTCAGTGGGTATAAAAGGATAGGTGAGCTTACTCTGGATGATACAATTCATAAACAAGTATGAGTCCCTTGAAATTTTGCCTACTGCCATATTGTAATCCCAGTTAATCTTGCTTCAAGAAAAACCTTGCTCCTCTCACATGTGGATTCTCATAAACTTTTTTTTTATTTGCAATTCATTCGTCTACCATTTATCAAGCATTTTCTTTGTGTGAGGTAGAAAGCTAGTTGTTGGGCCTCTGGGGTATAGTGATCAAAGAACAGCACAAATATTCATTTGATGGAGCAGGTCATGATTCATTACACTATTTCCCAAGACATGATGGGGTTTTAGGGTCCCCATTTTCAGAATCAGTGGCTCCCTTGTACCTATAACCATGCGCAGCTTTTTATGAGTATTTTAGGCCAGGACCCCACATCCCTCTCTGTTCTATGAGGTGAAAAGAGGGCTAGGAGTTCTTATAGGTAGGCTCTTTAGCATCTCAAGTAGAGTATTAATGGATACAGCAATCAGGAATTGAAAGCTTTTTCAGGCAAAGCTTTAAAGGCCTCTTGGTTCACACAATGTAAATAATTGCAGAGGTCATGTGAAAAAAAGTTGCATATTATCTTCCTGGACTCTGGCCTGATAGTGATGTACAATCCCACACAAAGAGATGGTCAGTGTGTTGAGGCATGGAAACAGGGTGTTAACATGTCAAGGACACAGCCTGTCATAGCCATTAAGTCAATTACAACTAATTGGTAATGATGGCATCAATAGCTTCATCATCCTTGAATGAAACATTTGTGCATTTCTTTGGGAAATCATGACAACGCTTATTCTTGGCAAGCCTCATTTATGCATAAAAATATTTATCACACATCTTGTGAAGCTGGTGAGCAATTGTTAGAGGGGGAAAAGATTTTTAGAGATGTGAAATGAAATTTGAAGCCTTTATTCATTTTGACATGGGGGATGTCTGAAATACCAAATCCTTGTTTGGTAAGAATAAACCTGGTGAGTCATCTTATAAAGGTTCTGATTAATGTCTTTCAGTTTCAGCAAATGAGGATATGCATCCCCATGTAAGTTAAAGCACTAATGGCTTATTAAAATAATCAAGAGAGACTAGAGCAGTAAAGAGAGCCATTAAACATTTAGGTCCTTCAACATCAAAGTTCTATGTGTTTGAAAGTCACTTTCCTGGTGCTTTTAGTCATAAATGACATTTTACAAAAATCAACTTTTTTTTTGCTAAAAGAATGGTTACCATAATTCAGGAATGGTCCCATGTAGAAAAAAACCTGGATAACCAGCAGGTAATGTATACAGAGCCTTTATCATAGCACTAAAACATAATAAGCATTAGATACACTGAAGAGAGTGGTAGTCTTACTATTATCATTTCCACTTCATATGTGTATGAGTCATCACAACAAAACTGCTACCAATATTATGACAATAAAGGCTGCAACAGATGACTTATTGTTTATAAAAATGTTGGATGTAGGAATGTGAGGAGCTCAAAGTAGATTCTGGAGAATCAGAAAAGTCACTAGCCCTGTCTACCTGATGCATTGCTCTGGGGGCCATAGTAGAGTTTGCAGGGAAATATGAGAAACTGTGTACAACTAGCTGCCAATATGGGACTACCAAGCAGAAGTTCTTGGAGGGGTTTGGTAAACTCCTGCCCATGTAAACATTGCATGCACTCAACTCGGGAGCACTCAAATATGTGAAAGAAAGGCTGGTAGATCTGAAGGGAAAGATAAACAGCAAGACACTAATCATTGGAGATCTCAACATCCCACTATCTCCTTTGGACACATCATCTAGACAAACAATAAGCAAAGAGATACAGGATCTAAATGACACCACAAATGAAATGCACTTGACACACATCTATAGAACTTTCCACCCAATAGCCACAAAATATACATTTCTCTTACCCAGGCATGGAACCTTTTTAAGGACTGACCACATGATAGTGCACAAAACATGCCTTTATAAATTCAAAGGCATAGAAACTATATTCAGCATCCTCTCTAATCCTGATGGAATTAAACTTGAAAGTACAGAAAAGCCCCTCAAAAATACACAAACATAAGTAAAACAAACAACCTACTCCTGAATGACTTCACAACCACTATAGAAATTAATACTGAAATCAAAATCAATGATAATGAGTGCAAGCCAACAATAACAAGTGCATTAATTTTCATAATGTATGAGACAAATCAAAAGCAGTCATAAGAGGGAAGTTCATAACAATTAATGCACATAAGAAAAAGATGGAAAGGTGACAAACAGACAACTTAAGAACATACCTCAGGGAACTGGAAAAACAACAATGAAATGACCGGAGAAAAGAAATAATAAAGATTTTAACATAAATAATTGAAATATAGAAAAAATGAGCTATTCAGAAAATGACAAAACCAAAAACCATTTCTTTGAAAAGAAAAAAAATACACCATTAGGTAGACTAATTAAGAAGAGAGAATGAAACCAGATAAATCAAACTCGTGTTGAAACAGGCAATATTACAACAGACGTAACAGAAATACAAAAGATCATTGAAGAATATGAGCAACTATACACCAACAAACTAGAAAACCTGGATCAGACAAATTTCTAGACACATATGAGCTACCAAGGCTGAATGAGGAAGACATAAAAAGCATGAATAAACCCATAACAAGGAATGAAATTGAACCAGTGATAAATAACCTCACAACAAAGAAAAGTTCAGACCCTTATGTTTCACTTATGAATTCTATAAAACTTTTAAAGAAGAGTTAACCCCCATCTACCCAAACTACTTCTAAAGATCCAAAAGGAAGGAACCATCCCAAATTCATTTTATGAAACCTCCATCATCCTCATCACCAAAACAGACAAGGATATAAGAAAAAAAAAAAAAAACTACAGACTAATATCTCTGATGAATATAGATGCAAAAAAATTCTCAATAAGATACTAGCAAGTCGTAACCATCAACACATTAAAAAGATTAAATACAACCAAGTAGACTTTATTCCAGAGATGCAAGGATTGTTCAATATACACAAAACCATAAAAGTGATACACCATATTAACAGAAAGAAAGATAAAAACATGATCATATCAATCAATGCAGAAAAAACATTTGACAAAATATAACATCCCTTCATGTTAAAACTCTCAGCAAAATTGGCTTGGAAGGGATAGTTCTCAACACAATAAAAGCCATATGTGGCAAACAGATAGCTAAAATCATAATAAATGGGGGAAAACTGAAAGCTCTTCCACTAAAATCTGGAATAAGACATGGCTCCCCACTTTCTCCACTCCTTTTCAATATAGTACCAGAAGTCCTAGCCAATGCTATAAGACAAGAGACTAAACAAACAAATAACACAAAACATTAAAATAGGAAAAGAAGTGAAATTATCTCTATTTGCAGATAACATAACTATACACATAGAAAATCCAAGAGAATACACACACACACACACACACACACACACACACACACACACACAAACCACCTCCTGGATTCATAAAAGACCCTCTATTGCCAAAGCAATACTACATAAGAAGAATGGAGTAGGAGGCATCTCACTCCCTGATCCTAAAATATGTTACAAAGCTGTGATTAAAAAAAAAAAAAAAAAAAAGGCATAACAAGCAGATGGTGTAATGGTTATGCCACTAGACTCCCACAATGTCGACCACAGTTCAAGTCCCAGACATGGTGGCTTAAAACTCATGTTGGGCTTGTGTACGTGTGTGCCCAAGATCCTGAGAGGAAAACGGAGGAAAAGAGATTGTGGCATGGCAATCCCCCATGGAAGATGATTCCTTGCTTTCTGTCTCTCTGTCTCTCTGATTAGTACACATGCCCTATAGTAAAAATCTCTCTTAAAAATAAGTAAGTAAAACGGCATGGCATCAGCACAAAAACAGGCATATGGGCCAATGGAACAGAATAGACACCCCAAAATAAGCCCCAAAACATACAGCCAACTGATTTTTGACAAAGGGCACCAATAAATCCAGTGGGGAAAAGAACATCTCTCTAGAAAATGGTACTGGAAAAACTGGATATCCATCTGCAGAAAGATGAAACTAGACCCCTATCTCTCACCATTAATAAAAATTGACTCACAGTGAATCAAAGATCTAAACCTAAGGCCTCAAACTATAAAGCCACTGGTGCATAATGCAGAGACATCAGAGTAGGTGCAGACTTCATAAATAAGACCCCTAAAGCACAGGCAATAATCCCAAAAATAGACAAGTGTGATTACATCAGGTTAGAAAGTGTCTGCTCAGTAAAAGAAACAATAACTAGAGTGAGTTGGCAAACTTCAGAATGGGAGAATGTATTTTCAAACCATTCCTCAGATAAGGGACTGACAACCAGAATATACAGGGAACCCAAGCAGCTTACTTGAAAAGAAAAAAAAAAAAAACAGATCAACCCAACTAAAAGATGGACAAATGAGCTGAACAGACAACTAAGCAAGATGTACAAACTGCTAAAAAGCCTATGAAATAAATGCTCAGTCTCCCTTATCATAAGGGAAATGCAAATCAAAACCACAAGGAGATACCACTTACCTCCAGTCAGAATGGCTAAGATTTTTTTTTTTGTCCTTTTTTGAAGAAGGTTCCCCCCTGCCCCCCACCCCGGCTGTAGGGCATGTGTGCTTGCCAGACAGAGAGAGATAGAGAGACAGAAAGCGAGAAATCACCCCCCAGAGGGGATGGCCACACTGCAATCCCTTCTCCTCCATTCTCCTCTTGGGATCTTGGGCACACATGCACATGCGCCTGGTGTGAGTTTAAGCCACTGGGTCCAAGATTCGAACCATGGTCAACTACATGGGAGTCCAACAACATAGCCATTACGCTAACTGCTGGTCCTCAGAATGGCTAAAATTTAAAATATAAAAAAATGATAAGTGCTGACAAGGCTGTGGTGAAAAGAGAACTTTCCTAGACTGTTGGTGGGAATGTAAATTAGTATAGCCACTGTGGAGAACAATATGGAGGCTCCTCAAGACCTACAAATAAAATTACCATATGATCCAGCATTTCCATTCCTGGGTATCTACCCAAGGGATAGGAATACACACAGTTGGAAAAGTACTTGCACATCCATGTTTATTGTGGCACTATTCACAATTGCTAAGACATGGAACCAACCCAAATGTCCATGAACAGATGAATGGATTGAAAAAATGTGGTACAAATACACTATGAAATACTACTCAGTCATAAAAAATAAACAGATCCTGGCATTTGATAAAAACTGAATGAACATGGAAGATTTACTGCTAAGTGAAGCACTCCAGACTATGAAAGAGAGACATCATATGTCCCCACTCAATATATACCTAATATCTGCACTCTCTGGGAAAAACTGAAAGACTGGAAGCTATAAAAGAATGAAGAACAACTGTGGATACTAGAGACAGTGTGGGAAGAGGGTGGGAAATGGGGGAGGGTGAGAGGAAGAGAATCAAGGGGAGAAAGAAGCAAACATTTAAGGGGCACAAAAATGTAAAATTATCTGTTGATAATATGTATGATAATACTGTTGGCTGGACATATGTACAGTGTATTTGTGCTGGGAAAATTCATTTTACAAGCTATAATGATATATAGTGATTGAAAGTAAAAGAAAAAAATAAAGGCATGGGAAAGAGAACAAAAAAGAAAAAGAAATAAAACATGCCAAATAATTTGTTTAGGCGCCAAACAATAATAATAATAATAATAGCAGGGCCAGCAGATGGTGTAGAGGTTACGTTACTGGACTCCCATATGACTGACTGCAGTTTGAGTCCCAGACCTGGTGGCTTGAAAAACACACCTGGCACATTTGATTCCAGGAAGATCCCAGGAGGAGAAGGGATTATAACTTGGTCATCCCCCAGTGTGTGGGGAGGGGCGGAGGGGGGGTGATTTCTCACTTTCCTTCTCACTGTCTCTGTCTCTCTCTCTCTTCAGTGAGTGCACGTGTCCTATGGTAAAAACCTCTAAATAATAATAAAAAATAACAATAATAATGTCATTAATATCATTGTACCATTGGCCTTATAATGACAAGGATACAGACTCAAGTAAGACCTTCTATATTCAGTACTCCAGAAATTGATAAATACCTACAGCAATCTAGCCTGATATATATCCAATCTTTGACAAGATACCATGGTCTGCAAGAGAATGTATTTTATCCTATTCTTCTAAGCATGAGCTCTAACCAGTAAATTATATAAGGAAATATGCTGCTTGGATGCCAAGAAAACCCTTGGGATAGCTATGTGCTCAGAGTGACATATGGAAGAAATGGAGATGACTAATATGTCATTTGGCTTGAGAGAAGCCACAGAGAGATTGACTCACTGTCAAGCTGGACATGAGGAACTGTCTGTGTTTAATGTTGCGAGCTACTTCTGATGATATCTAATCAATTCAATTCTCTTCAATCCAGCAGTCACATTTGAATACTTTATGTGTGCAACTGTGTGTGTGCATGCACATGTTTAGCAAGCCAAGAGTTTCTATTTCTTGGGCAACTACTAAAGGTTAGGCACCATGTTAGGCATTTTCTATTTAACAAAGTGTCAAAATTAAATATTAACATTTTAAAGTTATAATTAAAAATTAGAATTTAACTCTCTCAAAACAATATAAGTGATAAATAAAACATAATTCTTACTCTTGAAAGGCTTGTACTCTTAACTGATTGAGCCAGGAGGTAAAGACAAAATAAATACCACTGTGAGACAGATTGTGAGACGAGTCTTATAAGAGATCTGAATGGACTACTGTGGGCCCCAGATCAAAGAAAGAGCACACATTCAAGTGTTCAAGTATTGGCCTGCATGTAATCCTCTCAAATAGGCCTTTGTCCAAACTGAAGTAGTAAACTGCCCTCCATTATGATAGCATTTTATTTTACTTGCAACCATTACCACAATTGGCAATGAAAAACATTTTTTTTTCTTTACTTCTAATTGTCTTTGTCAACTAGAAGGCAAACTCTTCTAGATCAAAATACTTATTTGTTTGTTGCTATTTCTTAAGAGATTAAGTCAGTGCTTGTCACTTAAGATATGCCCAATAAATGTCTGTTAAAAGAATACACATTTAGCTATTGGGATCAGAGAAGGCTTTAAGAATGTCGCTATCTGAAATGTGTCTTAAGGAAGTAAATATTTCAAAAAGTATAGAGTAGAGTCAAAGTAATGTGAGAAAGTAACAGGGTGAATAGAATAAATAAATGTATATATTAAAGAAAATGTGACCAAACGGGGCTACAGTTGATGGGATGGCTGAGTTCGATGTCAGAAAACTCACTGGCTCCATAAACAGATTATTTCTCCTTGGGAGGACTTGCATAGAAAGAAGTCCACCTCAACAAGCTGTATGAGTGCTCTGATGGGAACAAACTCTTCTAGTCAGTTCGCAGTTTTCCACCTACAGCCCATAGCAGAGGTTATTTATTCTCACCGGAAATCCAGTACCTAAACATCACTGGGAAGGTCAAGTGACTATTCCTTGCATGTAATGGATCTAATGCTTCTGTTACTAGGCAGTTGAGAACAGGAGCACTTTCTTTTTGCTCCTTTTCCCCTGCATCTATCTAAACACTCAGAAGCAAGAGACTATCAGATGGTGGAATAGCGGGGAGGAAGTGACTAGGACTTCTGAGCCTCTGCCTTGAAGACATTTAGTAAAGCCCCCAGTCCACAGCAGCTTGATGTAAATGAAGCTTACCCACTTGCTGTTGTAAGCCCGAATGTCCATTTTACTGCAGAATGGACTAGAGTAGCTATTCTCAGTAGCACCCTGTCTTTCTAAAAAACTACTTTTATCCTTCATCTTTTTTTTTTTTTTTGGTAGGGGAAAGCTCAACTTTGATTAAATCTTTATATAAACTATAATCAGAATGGGAAGCCACTTAAATAATTTGGCCACTCAGACTAATGGCCGTGCTTTAAACCTATTGTTCCCATTCAACCTTGGCACATCATACAATACTGGTAACATACAATATTGATTTGATCACCATTTCCCATAATAGTACAGTCAGTAGGTTTCTATTAAGTAAGTGAAATGTAAAATACTATTTTAAGGATTACAGTGTGATTTTTGTTAAGGTCTGTCAAATTTCTCTACATTTTTGCCCTATAATATCTACATTGACTCTTACTCCAATTTACACTTAAATAATTTAACCTAAATGAATTATTAAATGTGTGGGAGGAGAACTGCAAGGAGTCAGGTAGAGGAGAAATTTGTGTAGCACTGAGGACCCTGCTATTCCAGGGGATATTATTCACCAGAAAGCTAGCTGGAGAATGTTCTCTTCAGAGAATAGCCCCTTTGGAAGACATGCACACAGTGCTCAGAGCATGCTGGCCACACAATGGTTCCTCCCATAGCATAGTAGCTCTGTCAGAAAAGTCGCAAGAATTTAAAACCCTTAGAGAATTGTTCAGTCTCAACCCCCTCATACATAAATAGATCAAATCAGACCATGATCCCCGAGTAGAATATAAAAGTATGAACTTTCTCCAACATGAATCAAAGGTTAGGGGATTGAGAGAATGACAGAAGTTGATTAACGTTTGTAGTGGAGTATCACGTTCTGAAAATGGAATGACATCTGACCTCAGATCCTCTGCTCATTTCTGATGTACACTTTTGCATTCACATTGAACATGACTTCCAAATAATTGGTGAAATTGTTCTGGATACAGGTTCAATAATTACATAAACATTTAAGCTCAAATTTAAAAACAAAATTAGATGAATACAAAAATGTGTATTTACTTAGGTCTCAACTAGTCTCCATAGAATTTAAATAAGCAGAATTCTAACTCCCAGGGTCCAAAATTCTCTCTGATGGGAAATTTTCAGTGAGCATGTGTGTGTCCATGCCCATGTGCACACGCAGTACTTATGTCCACTAAAGAAAACTTAGACAAAATAGACAATAAAATATGAGAAAAAAAATTAACCTGGAATTCTTCCATCCAAAGTTGAGTACAGAAAATGTTTAATGTACTTTACAGATTTAAAATTATATCCAAATTGTATTATATTATGAATGTGTGACTTGCATTTTTCTTTTCACAGCATGTATTATACTTTTCCCCAAATCACTGAAACCTTTTTGTAAATATTTTCAAAGGCTGCATAATATTCCATGCTAAAACTGTATCAACATTTATCCCATTTTTCCTATCCTTATTACTGCATCATTTAAAAAAAGTATAGCTCATTTGCTGTTATGGTTGTTATATATCATTTTTATACATTAATATATTTCTTTCCTAAGGTATATTCCTAGAAGTGGGAACATTGAATCAGAGCATAGAGTCTTTTTCTGAAATGCATTTTGGGCTGTACCAATACATTTCTGAATATAAAAGTGTTATGTGGGGCCGAGTGGTAGTGCAGCAGTGACACTGGAAGACTGGCTCAAATGAAAAGGTTCCAAGTTCATGCCTGAAACCTCCCTGAATGTTCCAGGTACACAAGTTCCCATGATCTGAGGCTGAGTGTGGATTGTGGCCTCAGGATCCTCTCTCTGTCTCTCATACACATAAAATAAATATACTTTAAAAAACACTACAACAACAACAAAGTGGACATGGAAAATTATAATAACTCATGTTTTATCTACCAAAAGATAATCACTGCTAATATATTAGCTTTTTATTGATACACATATTTTTTTATGTGCCAATTTAAACTCAAATATAAATGGTATTAAATCTAAGTCATGGGGGCTGGCAGGTGGCATGATGGTCAAGGCATTGGACTCCCACATGGTTGACCATGGTTTAAGTCCCATACCTGGAAGCTTGCTTTCTCCCTCCCTCTCTCTCTCTCTGGTCAAATTGAATAATAAATAAAATTTAATAAAAATAATTATTAAAAAAAAAGACGAAGTCATTACCTTTTATATTAAAATGTTCTGGGGACTAGCAGATGGCATAATGGTTACGTTGCTGGACTCCCACATGACCGACGGCAGTTTGAGTCCTGGACCTGGCAGCTTAAAACTCATACCAGATGCATGTGCGTGCATGCCCAAAGTCCCGAGAAGAGAATGGAAGAGAAGGGATTGCTGTATGGCCCTCCCACCAGGAGTGATTTCTTGTTTCCTGTCTGTCTCTCCAGTGAATGCACATGCCCTATAGCAAAAACCTCTCTAAAATAAACAAACACACACAAAGAAATAAAAATGAACTGTTCTGATACTTCTCTAATCCTGTCCTTCTGAAGCCTCTCTGCCCCTATAGGGGCAGGGATGAGTAGGGGAAAACTGTGTTTCCAGTCCTAAGGATCAGACAGGATTTGCACATGAAGGAAACAGGAGCACAAACAGACCATTGGCTCTGTTTAAAGCCATCTGCCTTAAGCCAGCCCCCTTGCTCACTCCTCCATATTCAACATTTCCCTTCTGAGCATCATTAGAAAGGGTCTGTCACTTCACTTCCCTACGTGTTCTGCCCAGCAGGATTGGCTCTTCTCCAGAAACCATCAGCTTCACCGAAATCAATGCAGTGGTGGTTGCCCATTCCAAGAATAATCACTTTAAAGACTCCTTGAATATATAAAATCAATAACAGAGCAAGTCATTGCAATCTGTATAATTAAATAATTCCCAAGAACCCTCAATTTTTCTTCCCTAAACAATTGTGATAGGAGCCTGAGCTGACAGAGTCTCCTCAGGAGTCTCATCTGAGCTCCACAAAGGCCAGGCTCATCTTGATTCAGGCTCATTTTGTTCCTGTGGTTGTTGAGGCTTCTGACCTCAGACAGCAAAGCCAGAGCATTGGGTATATAAGGGGAGAGTCCAAGTGGGAATGTGGCCCTTCTCCTCTGTGTGTGTGTTGGGAAGGAGGTTAGTCTCAGCAGTCAGCCACTGACCTTGGGGCAAATCACACATCACCTCTGTGGCCAGAGAATAGCTGGTATACGCTTAAGAAGTATGATGGGTAAAGACTCACCTGCCACCAGGTGTTAAAATATTCCTATGCTGTGTCCTCCTCGGTGTGAGGTACTAAAATGAGACTCAGAGGGATCGAAATAGAACATTCTTCAGGTAAGGAGGGGTGAGAAGGTGCACACATGCAAACAGGAAGGAAGCAAGAGCACAATCCCCACTACCAAAACCACAAGAGCTGGTTGAGCTGGGTGGAACTGGGTAGGACACACCAAGGGAAGTGAATGGAGTGGGGACAGAGGGGTAATCATTGTGGAGAAGTAGGCTTATGGAGTATATGAAAATAGAAGAGGGGAAGTTTTGCCATTTCTTTTTTTTTTTTTTTTTAGAAATTTTTGCTATAGGGCACATGTGCTCACTGGAAAGACAGAGACAGAGAGATAGAAAGCGAGAAATCACCCCCCAGGGGGGATGGTCACGCCACAATCCCTTCTCCTCCATTCTCCTCTCGGGATCTTGGGCACGCATGTACATGCACCTGGCGTGAGTTTAAGCCACTGGGTCTGGGACTTGAACCATGGGCGACTACATGGGAGTCCAGCAACATAGCCATTATGCCATCTGGTGGTCCCAAGTTTTGCTTTTTTTTTTTTTTTTAGAAATTTTTGCTATAGGGCACATGTGCTCACTGGAAAGACAGAGACAGAGAGATAGAAAGCGAGAAATCACCCCCCAGGGGGGATGGTCACGCCACAATCCCTTCTCCTCCATTCTCCTCTCGGGATCTTGGGCACGCATGCACACGCGCCCGGCGTGAGTTTTAAGCCACCGGGTCCGGGATGTGAACCGCGGTCGCCTACGTGGGAGTCCAGCGACATAGCCATTACGCTAACTGCTGGTTCCCCCAAGTTTTGCTTTTGATAATGGAAGACCAACTATCTCGTTGAGAACAACCAAAAAATGGAGGCAAGGCATATGAGATTGTGAGATTGTGTGCGTGTGTGTGTGTGTGTGTTGTTGTTGTTGTTTTCCTGGATAATTCCCTGTCTCAGAACTTAAATACATAGTACTGTATAAGCATGGATCAATAAGAAAATTATAATGGAAATTTGATTTGAACCAAATAATAAAGAATAGAAACTTAAGAGAAAGTTGAAAGTATGCTTAGAGAGACATTCGTAGACTGAAAGACATGTGTTTTTTAAAAAAAAGATAAAAGCATAGGGACCAGAGGTGTCATAGTGGTTGGGGTGCTGGACTCCCACATGGTCAACCACAGTTTGAGTCCTGGATCCAGTGGCTTGAAACTCATGTTGGGGGGGGGTGTGTTTGTGCATGCCCAAAATCCTGAGAGGAGAATGGAGGAGAAGGCATTGCGGCATGGCCATCCCCCCCAGGGGGTGATTTCTTGCTTTCAGTCTGTCTGTTTCTGTGTCTCCATCTCTCTGGCAAGCACAGGTGTCCTATAGCAAAAATCTCTCTTAAAAAAAAGGATAAAAGCATAAAATCAGTGAACTTGGCATTAACAAAGTACATCCTTGGGACCAGCAGTTGGCGTGATGGCTATGTTGCTGGACTCCCATGTAGCCAACCACAGTTCAATTCCCAGACCTGGTGGCTTAAACTCACCCCAGGTGTGTGTGCATGTGTCCTTAAGAAACTGAGAGGAAAGTGGAGGAGAAGGGATTGTGGTGTGGCCATCCCCCCTGGGGGGTGGTTTCTCGCTTTCTTTCTTTCTTTCTCTGTCTTTCTGGTGAGTATACATGCCATATAGCAAAAATCTCTCAAAAGAAAAAGAAACCCAAAGTGCATTATTGGTAAAATAGAAAAATAAATATAAAATACAACTAAAATAAAAGGAACTAAACAATAAAGATATGAACAGAAATTCATAGAAAGAAAATATTTATACTATAAAAATCAAAGTTAGGGACCAGCAGTTAGCATAATGGCTATGTCACTGGACTCCCATGTAGTCGACCATGGTTTAAATCCCGGACCTGGTGGCTCAAAACTCACACTGGGAGAGTGTGCGTGCCCAAGATTCCCAGAGAAGAATGGAGGATAAAGGATTGCTGCGTGGCCATCCCCAGGGGAGTGATTTCTCATTTTCTATCTCTCTGTCTCTCTGTCTTTCTGGCGAGTGCATGCACCCTATAGCAAAAATCTCTCTTAAAGAAAAAAAGAATCAAAAGAGAATCAAAAGTTAGTTTTATAAGAAGCCAAATAAATTAGATAAACAATGATAAGACAGGTCAAGTTTTAAAAAATGAAAAGTAGACAGAAATCAGCAATGTCAAAAATGAAGAGATGGACCCAAGATAAGGATATTATCAATAAATATATGCAAATAAATTTAAAAGGTTAGCTAAAAAGTCAAATTCCTAGATAAACAAAAATTTAAAAATAGAAAAATAAATGGACACATGAGTGCTCCTGTAATGATGAATGAACTTTAATCTCTAGTTAAAATGTGTCCCTAATTAAAGTTTGTCCCTACCTCCGCAGCACCAAAATCCAGACCAAGGGGGTTCCTCAGGTGAATTTAACAAAACCTCTAAGGAAAGAATAACATGGTTTTAGAAAAACACTTCCAGATAATAAAACAAGAAGAAGAAACACTTCCTACTTTATAAAGGAAGGGATGATACATTCTGATCACATTCATTCTAGGCATGCAAAGTTGATTTAATATTTGGAATTGATAGATGTATTTTACCACCTTTGCAAAATAAAACAATATACAATTATTCTCACTGCTGTGGTAAAAAGACTTATTAAAATCTGACATCTAGGGCCAGATGTGATGGGGCAGTAGTAGTGCAATGCTCTGTGATGCTGAGGCCATTACAAGAAGGTCTCCAGTCCATGTCCCAAGATGTCCCTGTGCAAGTTGAGCATGCACACATGTGCCCATGTTCCTGGCCGACTGAGGCTGTGGACAGGATCATGGCAGGAAGACCACGTTGAGTGTCTGTCTGTGTGTTTCTCTCTCTTATGGAAAAATATAAATTTTTAAAAATACAACATTTATTTTATACATATAAAGACTCCTAGCAATAGAAATCGAAGGGAGCTTTCTAAATATCAGAGTATTTACTGATATATACCTAATGGTAAAACCTTGGAAACTTTCTCTCTTAAGACCAAGAGGGAAAGACCTCTTGGAAGACCTATTTCAATTCCATATTGTACTGAAAATTCTCACTTGTGTAATATGGGACAAAAAATATAAATATAGATGGGGAACCAGCAGTTAGTATAATGGCTATGTCACTGAACTTTCACATAGTCGACCGCAGTTTGAATCCTGGACCCGGTGGCTTAAACTCATGCCGGGCACTTGTGCGTGCGTGCCCAAGATCCCAAGAGGAGAATGGAGGAGAAGGGATTGCGATATATAAAAATATATAAAGGTTGGAAAAAAGTAAATTATCATTTTTCATAGTAGGTGTGATTTTGTACATAAAAATGTCAGGAGAAACTACAGAAAAGATTAGTAAGTGAATTAGTAAGGCTGTACAAGATTGATATGCAAAAAATCAACTGTATATTTACATAACAGAAAAAAATTAAACATAAAATTTAGTAAGATAGTATTTTTGAGGCTTAAGGCTTAATTTATGCTCTACCCCAAGGGTGGACTAGATTAACTCATATATAAAGAATATTGGAAAAAGGAGAAACCTACCACGACCACCTAACAAAGTGATGGTTAACATCACCAGTGGTATTGTGTGAATATCACATATGTACATTATTTAACCTTATCTTTTGGAAAACCTGTATCACCAATCTAAGAATAAAAAAAAAATGCAGACAAATTCAGAGAGGAGGACTTCTACAAGATACCTGGCCAGTAGTCTGTAAGTCTGTCAGGGTCACAAAAAGACGAAAGACCAAGAAACTGAAATAATCCCCAGACTACAGAGGCATAACAGCTAAGTGCAAGGCTATTCCTTGGATTTGAACCTGTAACAGGAAAAGAACGTTAGTGGGAAAAACTGATAAAAATCCAAATAAAGGTCCTGGTGAGTTCAGGGAAGCCATGCTCTAAACCCATCTCCTAGACTCCAAAACATTCAGACAAGAAGCCATTTTAAAGCTGAAGTGTGTCCTGGTGAGTTCAGGGATGCTAATCAACCCAAGAAGATCTTCTCAGAGGCACATCATAGCCAGACTGTTCAAATCTACAGACAAAGAAAAGATACTAAAATTGGCAAGAGAGAAACGTCAGGTTACTTATAAAGGTTATCTCATCAGGCTAACCTCAGACCTCTCATCAGAAACAATGCGAGCAAGGAAAGAATGGGAACATATATTCCAAGTGTTAAGAGAAAAAATAGTTTCAACCAAGAATACTATGCCCAGCAAGATTATCAGAAAGAATGAAATTCTCAGATAAACAAGACCTGAAAGAATTTGCCAGTAGCAGACCCATTCTTCAAGAAAGTCTGAAAGGAGTGCTCGACCAGGAAAACTAAAGACACATACAAAAATCAAGGAACAAAAGGCAACCAAGAAAATGGCCAATTTAATGCTAGGGACAAGAAATATCAATAACAATGCTGAATGCTAACTTCCAGGATTTAAACGAAAAGATTGGACCATGGCAACACTGCATATTCAACAGAAGAGAGTTTGAATGTAAGACTAAACTGGCAAAATAGAATTTTATGACTTTCGAATAAAACATTACTGATTTTTTTTCACTATGCTTTGTTTTCACAATTTAAATATTTTACTTTCTTTTGAGTCGTTGATAGGTTCAGCAATTTGTTAAAATATTTTTCTTGTTTGTTTCTCTAAATGGAAAGATAAACTTTTCTTCCTTCCTGATCCCTCTTGAATTGGAAATATTTGGGAGTGTTCTTATTTTGTGGCAGAAGGGTTATTTGTTCAATAATACTTGTTGCATTGAATCATAAAATACTCATTTTGGACAGGGCTTTGACTGGGATGTCATATCTGAAGATCAATCAGAAAACTATAGAACTAAGGTGGATCTCAAGTAAGTCAACAGAAGCTCTTAGAAAGACGGCCTGGCCCCATAAGTAGTTCAGCCTGGCAGAGAGGATTAGAGAAGCCATATGAAAGAATTTATAACATAAAACAACCTGGACTTTTCCAGCCCAGCATTGTAATCAGTAGATATTACAAAAGAGGAACCACACCAGAGGATTATCTTGAGAAAGACATTGAAGGGAAAAAAAGAAACCGATCTTTGCTACCAGATGGTATATCACAGAATACTTTGTAGGCAGGGCTGAATTGAGAAGGATTATTATGTGTGACTAGTGTGCTGTGCATTTGTTTTTCAACAATTTGAGTAGTTGACATGTAAATATTTTCTCAAAAATATTTAAAACCATGCTGTTTCTGTTATAGAGTCATAAACAAAATTACACAAAATTACAAGAAATATTTTGAACATTATCTTTAAAATTCAGTATTTTGAAATTTTGAAAGTTGTTTATTAACTGTCAAGAACTATGGAATATGAACAAAAAAATTTTTTTGACACATAAAGTAAATATTTGTAGAAAAATGTAAAAATAAATTAATTTTAAAAAATCCAAATAAAGTCTATGGTGTAGTTACTATAAAAAGAGAAAAAGCCAGCATTCCTAATCAAGGGCATCTGTTGAAGGGGAGATGGCATTCGCCAGGGTCAACCCTACACCTGAGGTTTGATCCCCTTGATACTGCCATTGAAAGATCATCTGACATTTACATGCCTTCTTATAGAAGGTCTCCTCCCACAGGAGGCTGGTCATGAAGAAGTTCTTGCCTAGGTTTTCCTATAGATTCCAGATCATGGGTTCTTGCTCTGCTCTTTGGGTGCTGATGGACACCCAAGGGTTGGATGCTAAGAAGATAACAAAGGTTCCCTAAACTCTTCCCTGAGACTGTCTCTGAGTCTCCCTCACAGTGATTCTCATTGCTGACAGCTCGGGAGCCTTGGAATCTTGGAGTGTATAATGGGCCGGAGTTGAGCGTAGGATGACACCTTTACTAGGACAGCTGCCAGGTCACTCCAGTGTCTTCACGGTGCATCTAAGAATGCAAACGTAATTGAGCTACTTTCTCTTTATCCTGAAAGCTTGTAACAGCTCCTGTTTCTGTAACAAAGAATACTGATTCATTTCTGACAGATAATATGAATTCATTTTTAATAGCAGCTTGAGTGAAACAATGTCAAAAGGAAGTCAGATTTGAAGATTACTGATATTTTTATCTGTAAATTTTCCTTAATTCCAATGCCTTTTTCATTAATGTGCCAGTGTGTGTGTGTGCTCACCAGAGAGAGAGAAACAGAGAGAGAGAAAAAGAGGGAGGAAGCACCCCCTGCCCCCTCACGCAATGGGGCATGGTCATGCCACAATCCCTCCTCCTCCATTTCTTCATCCTGTCAGAATTTGGGACATACATGTACACATGCTCTGGAGTATCCAGGGCTGAGATTAGAATCAGGTGGTTGGCCATGGCGATCTAGCTGCCTTAACCACTAGGCCATGTGGTTTTGTCTAGGGTCACAGAATGAGTTTCTAATCCATCTCCTTCTACAGTGTTCCCTTCTATTCCCAGTCCAGGGCCCATTCTGCGTGGCCTCTATATGTAATAGAAAAACACCAGCTTCTAATTCTCATCTCTAAATAACTGGCATTGTCAGGAATGACAGAGGAACATACTGGCTCTCTTCCTAATCTAATTTCTTTACCTCTTAAGATTGCTCCTTTGTGTCCCTAGGTTTTTGCTAGGTCTGGTAATTCAGACAATACCAAAGAATAAAATGAAAACTAAGAAGCAAAACTTTACCAAATAATTATTTATAAATCTTATTTTATAGAATTGTATAATATTTATAATTTCATAAGTTACATAATTATTTATAATTCTCTTTTATAATGATGTATCTAGGAATTACTCTAAGATTCTCCTTTTAATGCATGCCTCCTATGTGTCATTTGGTACATCACCCTCCCAACAAATCTACGAAGTAGACATTATTTCATTCCTATTCTGTGGACAGAGTTAAGAGCAAGCATTCATCGCCAGACTATCTCGGGTCTAAATTCCATGTCAGTCTACACAATATATTTGGCATCAGTCTACCCCACCCTCCCACACACAGAGTATAATAGACTTTCTTTCATTTGATAACAAATAAGCCCAGAGTTGACAGCCCCGATTTCCACAGTAGTCTATGAGACCTTCAATGACCCAGCTCCTCCTGCTTTCCTGCCCTGTTTCCTTGGTGCTTGGCTCTAACCTCCAGGTATGGTCACGGTTCAGGATGGTGTCTGTGCTCTCACCACATTCAGAAAAAGCAAAAAGAGGAAGGAGCAAAGGAGAGAAGTAAAGCTACCTCTTCGAGGGCTTCGTGACATATGGGTTCAAATGCATAGCCTATTTGGGGCATTATCCAGGCACTGAGGCACTTAGGCCATTTTTCCTTGTGTGTAATATTAGGTCCGATGGGATGAAAAAAATGGAAAGTTAAGAAAACAGAATTCTTAGATCATGCCATGCCACTAAGTATAGTCATGTGTGGCAATGTACCCACTTTAGGGATGAGAAAACTTAGGCTCAGACAAGTTAAGTAAGGTTCTAGTGCTAGCACGGAGCCAGAGTCGGATTCAGATGCAGGTCCATCTGGCTCCCAAGCTCATGACATATTTGCATTTTCATTTTAGGACACTATCTGTTTTTATTAATCTTTCACAAAGGTAGGCATAATGGTAGACTGCTTTGTGCGCAAGGTCATTTTCTTGCATCCCAATGTCATCTTTTGCCTATTATTTAGGCTTTTTGTTTGTTTTAGGTTATGTCATAGGTTACATGTGCTCACTAGAGATAGACAGAGAGAAAGAGAAAGTTAGAAATCAGCCCCCCTCATCCCCACCCCACCGCCCCAGGTGGGGATGGCTATGCTGCAATCCCTTTTCTATTTTCCTCTCAAGATTTTGGGCATATAAGCACATGTGCCCGGTATGATTTTCAAACTGCTAGGTCTAGGACACGAACCACGGCTAACCATGTAGAAGTCCAGCAAATTAACCACTACACTACCCACTGGCCTCTCTACCCTGATCTTAATGACAGTGGATTGGCCTCATTTACTTTAGAGAGTCACACTGAGGCTTGAGGCTTTTCTTAGTGAATGCCAGGCAGGGGATGCCCAGGACTGGCATGGTGGTCTCATTGTCATTTCTGGATTTGAAACAGGACATTTGTTCTCACCACATAGGCACCCATGCCTTGAGCTGGTTTCAGGAACATACTGCCAGGTCTCCATACTGTGTTCCTGACTATATCATCCACCTGAACTCATTGCCCCTTGAAAAGACTCTTTTCTCATCCCTTTGCAAAAAGACAGAGTAAAAGCCAGTTTGCTAACAAAAGAGATATGAAGAAATGTGCCAAAAAAGAATTTCAAAGAGAAAGAAGGAATGAATCATCCTGAAGAAAAACAGGATGAATGTGACACCTGGAAACACATTTTTCACCAGCAGTATTGTCATCCCAGTCTAAAGAATAACCAAATAAAAGACGCCTGCCTGGGGCTGTGAGAAGCAGCTAATTACAGGAAAATATCAGCTGAGTTCAGGTCTCTGAAATGTGTTTGGAAGAATACTCATTTTTAAAAAGATGATTAGAAGGTCTTCTGCAGGGAAAAATAGTCTGTAGTCAAAATAGTTTGGAAAAATCTAGGTTAGACAAAATTAACTGGTTTCTTTACGGCTTTACTGGAGGTCTCTCAGAGTCTTGAATATGCTGATGAACATTAGGAACATATGTACAACTTCTGAGACTTCACAGCCTTCCTTGACCTTCACGAACTAGGTCCTACCTTTTATTCTCTATCACCGAACTATATCCACTCCCTCCATAGACGGTAGCACAACTTGAAATGTTAAATTTATTTCTTGGCTTAATGACATGTGGGTCTTCCACACTGGCCTTTGTCATCTCCAGGAAGGCTGGGACACAGCTGTCTCAGTCACCACTGTATCCTCAGCATCTAATGCTGAGCCTGACACACAGGAGCTGCTGCATAAACATTGGCTTTATAGACTTTTTTCTTTTCATGTTTATTCCTTGTAAAACAATTAGTGGTATCTGGGACATAGTAAACATCCAATAAATGTCAAACATAGGCACCATCACTACCTGTTATAAATGGACCAAGGCTCAGAGGATTCAAATAACTTGCTTAAAATCACACAGGTGTTAAGTGATAGAAACAGGATTTGAACCAGGTATTCCGGTACCAGAGCTAGTATTATTATATTAAGTAAGCATATCAAGTCTTCCTCAGTCCCTGAAGGGAGGACATGTGCATGATTACACTGGCTCTCAAGCAGGCAGTATCCTTTGAATCATGATGGATGGTTTGGTACCTTCTCAGGGAGTTGAGGAATCTCATGTTCATTGAGCCCTTGCTGTGCAGTAGACACGTACAGGTTAGCCCGTATAATTCTCACAGCACTTGGGCATCGGATAATAGCATCTTCTTGTGTGGAGAACCGAATCGAGGCTTAGAAGACTAAGGGACCTGGCCAGGGTCATTTGGCCAGGAAGCAGCAGAATAAAGATTTGGCTGATCCCCAGAGCTCTGGTCTGGGTGAGGCCAAGCAAGAATGGTGGCCGGCTGTGGTTTGAAAGAGCAAAGAGGCCTGTAGGGAGTTTGGAGAGCAGGGGCTGTCACCTGAGATTCCTTCCTCTGCTGTTGCCTGCCTTCATTCTATTCCAGAAAGCTATGTGGGACCAACTTTCCAGTCTTGAGGTTGCCCAGATGCTGACTAAGGGACAGAGAGGTCCCACTTCTTACCCTCACTTTGTAACTATCTCATCTAGCCTTCTGATCGGGTTAGTCATGCGGACTCAAGCCTGAATTCACCCCCAGTTCTATCACCTCTTTAAGTCTCCCACCTAATAACAGGAGAGCTGATTTCACTAGATTGTCAGGAGGATTCACTTGAAACAATGGGCATAAAGTATTTTAGCTCATTGCCTGGTACATCTAAAATACTTATCAAATAGTTGTCACTAGTTAAATAATAATCTCTCATGATCCAGGCTGTTAGCCCTGAGGAAGTGGTGGAACCTCACTAGTAATGCCCTCAGTGAGGGGTATTAAAGTACATGGGGAGCATGGCACTTGGCATGAAGAAGGTGCTCAACAGATGTTTGTGGGGGTGATCTAGCTTCTTACCCCAAATCAGCAAAACCAGAAAGGGTGGAGGAGGTGGAGGTGATCGTGGCATGTCCGGAGCAGTAAGCTGCAGTTTTAAAATGGGAAGGCTTCCTCTGCCTTCTCCACTGCATGCATCGCAAGGGCTCAGGCTCACCTGCTGCTCTGGCAGGTCTGAGTGGCAGCTTTCTCAGGGAAGCTCAGCTGTCTCTAGGAGACTGGTGTTTATTGAGCACTTCAAGGGGGATACGCAGCCTGAAGGCGTCTCAGGCAGTGAACCAGCTCATTTAGTTCTGCCCTCTTCATGGGCTCTGTCTCCAATTATGCTATAAATCAGAGACCCCATTTTTCACACAAATGCTGCACCTGGGGCCAAAGCAATCCTGTCTGCTTGTCCAAAGATGGGCTAATAAGTAGTTCATGTACCCAGCATTACCTATGTGCGAGGCTGCCAGCTATGCCCTCCCACGTCTTACCTCGTTTAATTCTCATGGCACCTGTGAAGCCAGTGATGGCACCTCCACTTTATAGTTGAGGAAAATGAAGCCCAGAGGGCGTAAGTAATTTGCTGGATCATATCATTCCTGGGGCTGGAGTTTTTGGATACTAAAACCTGCCTCTTAAACATTATGCAACTGTACCTCCAATTCTACTTTCAGAGTAAAGAATCTGGCTGGCTGGTTTTCAGAAGACCTGGGTTCTAGTCCTGACACAGCCTCTAATTTGTGCCAACTTGGCAAGTTCATTTCTCTGAGCCTCAGTTGCTCTCATCATTTACTTAGCCATTACTAAGCACAGTATGGAATACTTTACATGTGTCACCTCATTGAACTCCCACAACCACGCTTTGAGCCAGTCCATAATTTTTTACAGAAAGAGGCCCACATAGAGAAAGTGATCGCTCAGGTTCACAGCCTATGAGTGGTTAAGCCAAGGGTTAGAATGGGGTTTGCCTGGGGACCAGCAGTTAGTATAATGGCTATGTCACTGGGCTCCCATGTAGCCAACCGTGGTTCGAGTCCCGGACCCTGTGGCTTAAACTCATGTCAGGCGTATGTGCATGCGTGCCCGAGAGGAGAATGGAGGAGAATGGAGGAGAAGGGATTGTGGCATGGCCATACCCCCTAAGGGGGCAATTTCTCACTTTCTTTCTTTCTGGCGAGTGCATGTGCCCTATAGCCCCCCCCCCGTCAAAAAAAAAAAAAAAAAAAAAAGAACGGGGTTGCCCTAAAGAAAAGCATTATCTTTGTTTATAATTATCTTTGTCAATAAAAATTTAAATCATCCTTCTCAAGGATGATAATTTATTTTCTTCCCTAAATGTGTAGAGACTGTAAACATGAGGAAAATAGTTATTATAAATTATCTTTTATGAATAGAAATATAATGAAGAAATTTATTTTTCAATAATAATTATAAAAATGTAAATTACAATGAAAAATTATCAACCCTGATCTAGGAATGAATTGATACCTTATGGTTAATTAGACTAAATAAAATTGGATTTTACCATAAACTATGTTGGACCTCAAGAATGTGGTTAGGGGAACCAGCAGTTAGCTTAATGGCTATGTCGCTGGACTCCCACGTAGTAGACCGCGGTTCGCGTCCCAGACCCAGTGGCTTAAAACTCATGCCGGGCGCGTGTGCGTGCGTGCCCAAGATCCTGAGAGGAGAATGGAGGAGAAGGGATTACGGGGTGAACATCCCTCCTGGGGGGTGATTTCTTGCTTTCTGTCTCTCTGTCTGTCTCTCTGTCTGAGGAGCACATGCGTCCTATAGCAAAAACCTCAAAAAAAAAAAAAAAAAAAAGAAGAATGGGGTTTGCCTGAAGTAAAGCCTGGGAGTGTAAGCACTATATCCAGCATCCTATCCCCAGAAGAGGAAGGACTCTGCAACGTCATCTCTGGGGCTCCTTCCAGATCGATCTCTGAGATGTTAAAGAACGTATTAAGACAGCACCCTGTTGGCTAAGATGATTAAGTCACTCCAGGCCCATTCCAGTTCTCAGCCTGCTCCATTTAATCCCAGTCACTGTGCTTTTGCTTACACTCGGCCCCTGCCTGCCTCACCCTATTCCTTCTTTACCAAATCAAGTCTCACTTTCCTTGACCATGCCAGAGACTCTTTGGGATGTCTCTGTTCTTTACTCTTACTTGACAGACATTTTGATAACTTTGAATTGCTACTTGACCCTAAGCCCCTGGAATTGGAAAAGGCAGGTGCACACAGTGAGCTGCAGGGTGATAATTTCACATGCCTGGTGTGCATGTTCACACACACCCACAGCCTCTGTGCTCCTACTGGGTTCTTGGCACACACACACAGAGTGATAAACATTTAAAACATAATTTACCAGAGGGCATATGTACTCACTAAAGACAGAGAGCAAAGGAAAGTGAGAAAACATGTTCCCCCTAGGAAATGGTCACACAGCAATCCTTTCTCCTCTATTTCTCCTCTCAGGATTGTGAGTGCACACACACATTCAAGCCACTGCATCATGGACTTGCACTGTACAGTTACCAAGTGGGATCCAGCTACCTTCAACACTCACCACTCACTGGCACAAGAGACATATTCTAGCATTAAGACTTCAAAATCTTAACTAATGTAGTTTCATTCACTCTCTTCTACTACCTTTGAGGTAATTAAGATCCCAGGTGGTCCCACAAAACCTGATGGTAAATGCCATAATGGGAAATTGGCAGAGCACCACAGAAACCAGATACCAGATGGTGGAATCCAAGGGCAGAGGAACTTTGTCAAAGGAACTTTAGAAAAGGCATCTCATTCTAGGCAGGTGATGGTCAGAAGCCTTTGTACCCACTGGAGCTCACAGCTGTGTGGGCAGGGTGTAGAGCGAATTTTCCCCAATATAAACCTTTGGGAAAATCAGTCATAGACTTATAGCTGTACTGAAAAGGACTCCCTGATGTTAATGATTTATTAGGGCAGGAAATGTAGAGCAGGCAGCGAGTCCAAAAACAAGCAGTCTAATAAGCTTAACCACTTTAACTCAACCAACATCTAAGGAATCGCTCGTGTGTATCTTGCCTACGCTAGGTAGTGGGGATACAGAGCTGCATGAGTGTTTGCAGGTTGAGGGTCTTCTAATCTACTTTTGTGATAGAGCATGGGAGGAAAGAAAGGTGCAGACTTCACAAACACAAGGAAATTCAAATCAGTTCCTATTGCACCATTAGATTGTGAGGGATTCGTGTGGAGGTATAGATAAATCCTGCAATGGCTCTCTGAGCACAAATAATTCTCAAATATCATAGAACAGTAATATCCATTCTTCTTTTTTTTTTTTCCATATAATAGTATGTGCTATCTATGAGGTCCCTCACCCATCTGTCCTCTCTGCAGCCCCAGAGAGGCCTTTACCAGGGGCAAGTGATGTGAAGGAGACTTGACCAACCTAGTGAAGAGATTCTGGTAACCTCTTGGGGAATCCTGAGCCTTCCCCTAAGGCAGTGGCCATGTCCTGCTCCAACCACCACTGCTCTGCCTGTTGAGACAGCCCAAACGCTGGAGGTGTTGCTTTTTCCTCATCAGACCTTTTACTTTTGTGTCATGGGTGGAGGTTGCATGTTAAGGAGGCTCCATAATGATCAGAAATGAAAGTTATTACCTCAAAAGCAAACTCCTGGCTGGTCGGGACCACTGTTCACTCTGTATTTGTTTTTATTCTTCTTCTTATAGATGGGAGGAAAGTCTACCACTCTATTTTCACCTTCTTCTAAATGTTCAGCCTTTATGACTAAAAGGGTCAGAACGTGCCAGTATTTCACTTTTTCAGAATGTCAGAGAGGTCATGAAATATTTCACCTCATGGCATGCATTCATGGTAGGATTTTGCCCACCTTTTAAATCCATGAAAACTTTTCTCTGAAATGTCAAACCAGGAAGGGCTTTATGGAAAAACTGGGCCACTTGGGCAGAGAACTATAATGTTCATACCTCTACTTTCCTCCTTTAGGATTTAGTGTTTATCTATTTTTGAAAAAGAAAAAATGAGCCAGCCCTGTAGTGTAGATTTTAAGAGCCCTGTGTAGGGACCCAGATCCCACATGACTAACTGCAGTTCAATATTGACCCAGAAGCTTGAAAATCCCCTGGGTATGTGTGCACATGGCCAAAACTCTGAAAAGATAGAGAAATGGGAGAAAAAGGATTGTGGCATAGCAATGCTCCATTTGGAGGTCCTTTCTCTTTCCTCTTTTTGTCCCCTCAGAGGGAAGAAAAAGGGAAAAGAAAATAAAAGATATCCAGGGTTAGGGCCAGCAGATGGCATGAGGTTACATTGCTGGACACCCGTATGGTCAACTGTAGTTCGAGTCCTGGACCAGGTGGCTTGAAACTCATACCAGGCACATGTGCATGTATGCCCTAGATCCTGAGAGGAGAAGGGGTTGTGGAATGGCCATCACGCTGGGGGTAAGGGTTGGTGATTTCTCACTTTTCCTCTCACTGGCTTTCTCTCTCTCTCTCTCTCTCTCTCTCTCTCGCGAGCACAAGTGCCTTAAGGCAAAAAAAACTTTTTTTTTTTTTTAAAAAAAGATAAACCCCATTGTACTGATTATTAGCTGTCTGTCCCTAGGGAAGTAATCTTAGCCTGGTTTTTTCATCTATGGAATGGAGTTGATGATAACTGTCTTGTAGGGTTATAATCAAGATCAAATGTGTTTGTATACTGGGTTTTTGGAAAAGTCAGGATGTACCTTCTGTTTTTCCTATGCAGAAATGTGTCATGACTTTTCTGATGACTCAGTAATATGTGGAGCACCTCAGTTGCTGGTTCCCGATATGTGGCAGACATTACACATGAAAGTAACAAGAACACTGACTAGCAGAGAAGGCTGTTCATTTCTCTTACCTCTCCTTAATATTCCAAAGAAAGTCTCACTGTAAGATCCAAATCTCCCTTTGGCCTCCTATTGAAAGAGGAGAGTCTTTGCTGGAAATGGCTTCATGGAGAAGAACAAAGATACTTGGGTAGGGGTGAAAAGACCATTTGAGAAGCCTTGAACTAGGCTGGGTGTTTAAACATACTGGGCTCAAACTCCCAGCTGCTCCTAAATGGGCACAGCTGTTCCTAAGTGAGCCTGGCTGAAGCTCCCAGCTGCTCCTAAATGGGCCCAACTGTCCATAAGAAGGCAGACTGAAGCTCCCAGCTGCTCTAAGTGAGCTGTCTCTATTTTTCTGTGATGCAGCAAGTACACGTGGGTAGCAGAGCCAGCAAAGGGGCAGAGAGCTTCCCAGGACTCAAATTCCTTCCAGTCTGGTCCCCTTTTGGTGCTTCTCCCTCAGATGCTGGTTCAAGCCTAACTAGGAGGGGCAATGGGAGGCACTCCTGCACTCAGAATAGATAGGTGCTTCCCTCTTCCCTTTTTAAAAATTTAATTCAATAGGGGGCATGTGCCCATGAGAGAGAGAGCAGTGCATCAAGATCCTGAGCACCTACACACATACCCACAGGTTTAAGGTTAACTGGGGACCTGAACCTGCAACTGGCCATGTGGCTTCCAGGACTATAGTTCAGCATGCTACCACCTGTGCCACAGGGCTGGGCCAAGAAGGTGTTTTTTTCCATTTTTGTAAGATTCTCCAAAGATTATTTTAGGGGCTCAGGACTCTGAGGCAAGCTATTGTTTTTCTATTTTAAATGATATACATTGCCTTCCCTGGCTTTTTCCTTTTTGGGGGGCTGTATTCTCCTTATCTACCTTGCTAACTAAAATGATAGAACAGTATTTGAAGAGAGATTCTACCCAAAAAAATGGCAGAAAGGATTGAGATGATAGTATTTTTAACTGAAAAAATTATTGAAAGGTAAATGGAATAATTATTATAATGATAACCCCACAAAATGGTTCTGGAAATTGAAGACAACCTATAGGTCCAATCTATGCATGTTTGCCTACCATGGTTATCAGATAGGAGCTAAGAAGTAAGTAGCAAACAAGATCAGAAGGAAAGTGTAATGGGAAAATAAAATTCACTGCCCATTATATGCTACAGTTTTAATGTTACTACCACCCCCCAAGCAATCCTATAAAACAGATACCATTATCCCCCCCAATAATGCAGTAAAATGCATGTTATCACCCCCTACTTTACAAATGAGAAGAATGAGACTCCTCCCTGCCCAATGATATAGTTTGTAAGCAGTAAAGTCTGGTCCGTCTCACCTCAATGTCCATGACTCCGACCACTGGCCACTACTCTGCCTCTAGTCCTCAAGAGAACTGGGTGGAAGAAACTGCATTTGTAATTAAACACTCACAAGCATGCAAGTACTTACTATGTTGATCTTGACTGTTTCCCACTTTGCAGGTTGTTTATGCTTTATTGAGGTAGGACAAAACTAAAATGGGATAAGTAAAAGTTTATACAAGCATGCAACTTAGTAATACCTACTCAGCCATATAGAAACTGAGCAGAGGAAGAAATGTGTGGTGAAGACTTTCAAGCAAGAAAATTTAAATCCCCACTAGCTTGCTAATCAACTAATTCACTATAGGGTAAATGCTGAATTTCTCTGCTCTTCAATTTGCCTTTTTAAGAATTATTTAATTTTATTTATTATTTTAAAATTTTCTGCAGGGTACATGTGCTCATCAGAGAGGGGCTGGGAGAGTGAGAAAGCAAGTTGCCAAGTCCAGGACTTGAATCACTGTCAGCCATGTAGGGGTCCAGTGACTAAACCACCATGCTACCTGCCAGCCCAATTTGCCTATCTTTTAATTGAGGAAAATTGTATCTACTTCAAAAGTTTCTTATGAGAAATAAATATTCTAAAGTATATAAAAACCCTTAGAACCAAGTATATATGACACATAGCAGTCACAGTAAGAGTCTAAGAATAAAACTGTAGAGTTGAACAGTGGCACAGTGGTAAAACACAACCGATGCTGTATGAGACAGACCCACATTAGAAGGTTACTGCTTCATGCCCAGACTTCTCTGCATACAACAGCCACACATATGCCCATGATCTGGTCTGGCTGAAGCTGAGAGTTGATCATGATGTAAGGACCCTACCCACAGTGTAACTTAGTCTTTTTCTCTGTCTCCGTCTCATTTCTCACTTACAGAATAAATAAATTTTAAACTTAATGAGTCATTGGGAAAGTCATGATGCATTTTTGCATAGAAAAAATAAAAACTACACTATGACTTTGCCAAGGATCAATAAAATGAATACAACTGTAGCCAATATTTTGATAATTTATTTACAAATATTTATCTCATACCATGTTTAAGCTTCTGCTGGACGTTAGGCTGGATTTTTAAGCAGATCAACTGTTGAAAGATAGCTGTACTGACTCTGACCAATCAATTGGCAAAGAGTAAGGAGTGAGTATCGCCATTATAGGAAATATTTCTCAAAAATACCCTCCTGGAAGACATTCACAAATATCACCTTCATTTGCAAAAGTGAGGGCCTTTTCTCCAAGGATGGCTACAATTACTTTTCTTCTCATATTATATATGCATACATATTTCAAAATTTCTATCCCCTTACAGTCATTGGGTTTTTAAGAGAAAAATAATACATATATTTCATAAAAGAGACCAAGAGAGGAAATCTGCAACTGTTTGGAGGAATTTCTCATCCCTCCTCTCTTTTGATCTGAAAGTCATGAAGCACTTTGTAACTTTCAATACAGTATTGCCAAACTGGTTGGTTATCTCTTGCCCTTATTCCTCCAACTGAGCTCCTTTTCAGAGCTGCTTAATTAACTTGGGCCTAAATTACTGTTTTGGGGAGTTTTTTTAGTTGCCTGTTTAAATTGATGACATGTTCAAAGTCAAATTTCAGAAAGCAGACAAGGGAAACTATTATTTTCCCAGTGTACAGAGTTTTTGTTTGCTTGTTTTTCCTTTTAATGGAGAAAACTCAAGAACTATTTACCCATATAAGCTTCTCTCAACCTTACTGTGAAAGGACATTTAATCTTGCCAAGTAATTAATAATACTCATTTTAAGCTAGGAAAAAATGTCTCTTCCCAAAGCCCCTTGGTCACTTGCTCTTAATGAAATAAAACAAGTCAATAACTAAGGGAGAAATAATAGCTTCTCAGACATTAATTGAGGCTGTTTTATTAGAGAACAGGCATTTAATGAATTTTCATGTTTTCCTTCCTTATAACCTTTTGACACATTTGCTGTTTGTGAGAGTGAAACAGATTTGGGAGTTTCGGGAGGGGGAAATAGCCACAGGAAATATGGCTGGCTGGTTTAATTATTTCTCTTTGTGTAGAATAATAAATATCTTTTGTAGTAAAGAACCGCAGTGCTTTATTCTGTATAAATTACTTTAGGTTAGGTTTTCTTCCCAGTGGAAAAGGGGGAGGTGCGTGTGTCAGCCTAACCAGCTCTGCCTAGGGGAACGTGTCACGGGCGTGTGGTTAATGGAATTTATCAAATGTTATCTTCAGTTTCTGGGCAAAGAAAAAAAAAATCCTGTGAATAAAGGACATTTGTTTTTATATTTATGATAAGAACCTACTGCCAACTCAACTTTATACATAACCTTACCGTGTGCTAACTCTGGACCTGAAAGAGCTCCACTAGTTTGGGGAGGTTAACTCTTTACACTCACAATTTGAAATCTTAAAAGCTGATAGTGTTCTGGATCTAACATTCATTGATCAGTGTTTAGGAATGTTTTCCATTCTAGCTGGGCATTAGAATAACCTACAGACATTTAAAAGCATACATTCAGCTTGTGCACCCGCACCCTGAGCTTCCACACTGAATTTCTGACTCAGAGGGTCTGAGGGGCCATTTAAGCAGTGCCCAGGTGATTCTGATATGCATCCATGTGTGGGAATGAAGAATCGAGAAGAGTAGCTCTTAAACTTTAGCGTGCATCAGAATCTCCTGGGCTCAGACAGCTGAGGCCCCTCCCCAGGCTGCCGATTCGGTAGGTCCTGGGGCAGAGCTTGAGAATTTGCTTTTCTACCCCGTTTCCAGGTGCTGCTGCTGCTGATCCTGCAGCCACACTTTGAGAATCAGAAACACAAACTATGCCCTAGGGGCCAAACCCAGATTGCTTTCTGTTTTTTTGTGAATAAAATTTAATTAGAGGGCAGTCACATTCTTAATTTACATATTCCATATGATTGCAATTTCAATATAATGGCGTGGGTTAGTAATTAAAGCAGAGACTGTAGAACACAGAAAGCCTAAAATGTTGACTATTCTGACTTTACAGAAAAAGACCCCTGATCTAAGAGCTGGTGGCCTAGTGCTTGGACTTTTATGTGGAAATAGGGTTGTGACATGAAATATAGGACACTCAGTTAAATTTAAATTTCAAATAAACAAAAAATAATTGAGTATGTCTCAAATATTACAGGAGACACACTGAAACTAAAAGAGTTATTACATAACTCTCATTTCGTTGGTCTATGCCTAGTCACTGGCCACAGCCAGGTGCAGGGGAGAGTT
The DNA here is from genome assembly GCF_000334495.1 of Tupaia belangeri chinensis. Classification (NCBI taxonomy): domain Eukaryota; kingdom Metazoa; phylum Chordata; class Mammalia; order Scandentia; family Tupaiidae; genus Tupaia; species Tupaia belangeri. The sequence continues at coordinate 655,259 of NW_006160195.1, read as the reverse complement.
CAGTGAGGAATGCCCACTATGCAGAATGCCTAGACAAAGTTCTGTGAAGGAAATTGAGAATAGTATTGGGGGGAACCAGCAGTTAGCGTAATGGCTATGTCACTGGACTCCCACGTAGTCGACCGCGGTTCGCATCCTGGGCCCAGTGACTTAAAACTCACGCCGGGCACATGTGCGTGCGTGCCCAAGATCCCGAGAGGAGAATGGAGGAGAAGGGATTGCGGCGTGACCATCTCCCCTGGGGGGTGATTTCTCGCTTTCTGTCTCTATGTCTCTCTCTGTCTGTCTGGCGAGCGCACGTGCCCTATAGCGAAAATCTCTCAAAAAACCAAAGAATAGTATTGGGGAATAAGCCTCATTCACACAACTTTGGGTACATGATCAACTCTAGAGGCAGGTTCTCAACACTCTGTGCAAGACAGGCTGTGCAGGAATATTCAGGGAGCTATGACCTAGAGAACAGAGTGGACAGGGAATGGTGGGCACTCAACAAGCTTCTGGTTGTCATCAGAAGATCAGACCCTCTGTTCCTGCCACATGCCTCTTTCCTCACAGATATCAGTATCTGGTCACCAAAGACGAGACCCCGGACCCTCCCAGAAAGGAGCCTCTAGAACTGGGTGAGCTACTTTGTGTGGAGTTTACAATGAGCAGCTCTGCCATATTGTATTCTGGAACTGCTTTTTAGAGATTCCATCTTACACAAAAAAATTGTCTTCCTGTGGGAAGAATCCCTATTGTACTTGTTTTTCTCCTCTCGCACACTAGATGTTTCAGTAAAATAAATGGCCATGACTGCAAGTGTTAAGTCATGATATGCTAGGGACTGCGATGTCAGAGAAAGATATGAGGATTGCGTGGTTTGCAAATGTCGGTTTGAGGGAGCACATGGTTTAAAAGGAAGAGCGTACAGTTTGGAGTGACACAGAATTTAAATCTAAATCTGCAAACTGAGTCCCAGCCTTACTGATGTTTTTGGTTTATTATTTCCACACAACCTTAGGTAAAGGCGAGTTACTTAGCCTTCTCGAGACTCAACTGAAACATGAGAATGTGAATAGGTTCTCTCTCTTAGAATCGTGGTGAAGATTAGGAAGCTAATGCACACGAAGCGCTCAGCACTGAGCTGCTCACGGGGAGTACTGCGGTATTATTTATCATGGGAGTCACCAAGCACATGGCCTACCACCTGTTAAATCTCAGGCACGTTTGATTTTCCTACCTCCAGAACTGTAACATTTGGGAAGACTTTATATGAAAGTTCAACCCTTCATAAGTGGATAATTTTTCACAAAGGTACAAAGACAAAACAAATTATCTGACAGCAAATGGTAATTGGAACAACTGAATTCATACGTACAAAAAAGGGGAAAAAAAACTGGAACATTTACCAATACCTTACACAATATACAAAATTAACTTAAAATGGATCACCTAAATGTAAGACCTAAAATTATAAAGCTTATAGAATGTGATATAGGAGAAAATGTTTGTGACTTTGGGTTAGGCCACAGACTTAATCTTTTAAAAGGATATTCAAATCATGACCCATAAAACAACAAATAAATAAATTGGATTCCATCTAAACCTAAAATTTCTTTTTAGCAAGGCTTGATAAAAGAATGAAAAGCCACAGACAAGAAGAAAATACTTGCAAATCATATATCCAATAAAAGATTTATATCCACATTGTACAAATAACTCTCAAACCAAATAATAAGAAAACAATGACCCAATTTTTAAAAACTGGACAATATACTTCAATAGGCACTTCACCAAAGAAGCTATTTAAATGGCAGAGAAGTACATGAAACAATGCTCAACATCCTTAGTCATTAAAGGAAGGCAAATTTACAGAAAAATGAAATAACACTATTACATACACACCTATTAGAATGGCTCAAATTTTAAAAGAAAACTAGTCCAACCAACGCCAAGTGTGAGTGATGAAGCCATACATCCGGAAGCCCCTGTAAGTTACTATAAATGCACCATATGAGACAGCTATTTCACCAAGTATTTATCAAGAGAAACAAAAGACAAGGCCGTATGAAGACATATATGAACGTTCACAGCACTTTTATTTTTATGTTTTATTTTTTTGGAGAGGTTCTTGCTATAGGGCACGTGCACTCACCAGAAAGACAGAGAGAGAAATAGAGACAGAAAGCGAGAAATCACCCCCCACCACCACCACCAGGGGGAATGGCCACGCCGCAATCCCTTCTCTTCCATTCTCCTCTCGGGATCTTGGGCACACATGCACGAGTGCCCAGCATGAATTTAAGTCCCCAGGTCCGGGACTTGAACCTCGGTTGACTACATGGGAGTCCAGCGACATAGCCATTATGCTAACTGCTGTTCTCCACAGCAGTTTTATTTTTAATAGCCAAAACTGGAAACAGCTCAAATGTCTATCATCACATGAATGGATGAACAAATTGTGGTATACTACCCAACAATAAAAAGGAATAAACCGTTGATGCTTTCAACATCATGTGTAATTTTAAAAATAATTATGTTAAATGAAAGACGACTGACAAAACAGAGAGCATACTGTATGATTTCCTTTAAGTGAAATTCTAGAAAGTTCAAACTATTCTGCAGTGTCAGAAAGTTGATCGGTGATCGCCTAGGCATTAGGGAACAGGGAGGCGTGGGAGGGAGGAAATGCGAAGTGGCAGGAGAAAGCTTTCTGGGGTGATGGATATGTTCATTATCTTGTTTGTGGTATTGATTTCACAGTTATATACTTATGACAAAACATATCAAAGTGTTTATTTTAAATATGTGCAGCTTATTTTATGTTTTTGCATGTGCCCTCCAAAATGCCATGTAAGAATGAGTTCGACATTTTAACTCTGGTTTCATTCATTCTCCACGGCCTCTATGCTCTGATCTGAGAATTAAGGCTGAACTAATGCTGACTCACTGTGACAACTGCATTGATGTGGATTCTGTAGCTGTGAGTCTAATCTCTCTTATTAGGTGATATGGTTCTGAAAGGCACATCCTTATACTTAGGTGCTCCATAGCTGAACGTACTCTAGCAACGGTGCCTGCTGACTTTCTGCTCCCTGGTCTGCCACCCACTTGTATACTCCCATCTCTACTGCTTGTGTCCTGAGTCTACACTATGGTCAGAAGCCAGCTTGGACCCACCTTGGCAACTGGCCGCTATCTAGCCTTGCCAAAAATACCTATCTGCTGCCCACAGTCCCATTCCAGGCCCAAGCCAACCTCCAGCCATGTCACTGCAAGGCTCACATCACTTGTGCATATCTGTATCTCCCTGGGAGCTTCTCCTGGCTCTCTGGGGAAGGCTTTTCTGTTGTGTGGCTTAAGGAGCAACCCTGATTTCATTTGTCTGGGAGTGATGCCTGAAAACCGAAGTTGATGTCATCAAATCAATAACATTCTCCTTGGTTATCTGCCTTGCTGGGCTGGCAGAATCTTATGAGAGCAGACTTAGGATAAGCAGAGAGATGTCTCAGATTCTCTCTCCCCCAGAGAGAGGCGACTTGTAGGCCAGGCAGACACATGGGCCCTCTCTCTCCAGCAGCAACTGAATCAGGAAATTATTATTATTATTATTATTTTTTTTGCTATAGGGTGCGTGCACTCTCCAGAGAGACAGAAAGCAAGAAATCACACACACCCCCCGGGGGGGGGATGGACACGCCTCAGTCCCTTCTCCTCCCTTCTCTCAGGATCTTGGGCACGCACGCACACGTGCCCAGTGTGAGTTTAAGCCACCAGGTCCAGGACTCAAATCGTGGTCGACTACATGGAGTCCAGCAACATAGCTATTATGCTAACTGCTGGTCCCTGAATCAGGAAATTCTAAGGGGAAATGACATCACTATGTGGAAGCAGTGTCTCATTAGCAATCTTGCGGAAATACTAATAATCACCTCCTTCCACTGATCTTGGGGAATAGTCATCATGATTCTCAAGTATTAAATACATCAGTGTAAAAATGAACTGGTACATGCAAAAGATGTCCTCCCAAATGTGATACGTTCCCTGTGCCAGATGCAATCATTACTCAGTACTATACAAAGTTGCCCCATACAAAGAGCCCCCACATTCCTGTTTTACGGTTTGATTATGCATGAATTGCCTGCAACTCTCTGAGCTTCATACAGGAATGTCACCAAATTTAGACAATGGGCTTCATAAAAGGAGGAAGATCCAGATGCGCTTGGATGACACTGACCTCCCTGGTGGGTTGACTCAGGAAGCCTGAGCATGACAGGTCAGCATGCACTTATTTTCTGCATGGATAAGGCCCTACAAAAATTAGAATAGAGAGGCCAGACAGTAGCACAGCAAAAACTCAATGCTTGTGAGGCTGGCCTACACGGGAAGTTCCAGGTTCATGTCTGGAGACCTCCCTGAACACACTAAATATGCATGTGTGCCCATGAACCGAGGCTAGCTCAAACTGGAGGTGGGTAACAGGGTGAGGACCCTGTTTAGAGTGTTATTTCTCTCTTTTTCTCTCTCTCACTCATGGAAGAAAGAAATACATAAACTTAAAAAAAAAAAAAAAAGTATACCAAAGACCACAGGGCCTACTAAAACCCGAGTACCAGAGAGACTGTTTTCCTCTTCCTCTCCTCTGATGGGCTGCTAAGCCTGCTCAACTACAGTACCCCAGGGTTCCTTTAATACCGGCCACTGTAGACTCCAGCCTCCCCCACCCTCCCAACTAGGGCAGCATTCATTAAGCAGAAGCAATAAAAATATTTTCCTATATGCTGCTCTGCAGTAGACGCTTTTGAGGATGTTACTTATTCAAACCACAACAACCTTGTGTTTTAGTTATTAGTCCCACTTTACAGCTGAGCAAATTGAGGATTAAAGCAACTACTGATAGTTTTCACATGTTAATGTGCCTCATAACCACCTACCTGAACATCTTTCACACAGCTCAAGGTAGATTCTGGGATCTAGGGGTCTGCATTTCTAACCTGTTCCCAGGTGAGCAGCCAGAAGTTTTAAGATTTCCCATTTAAACAGGCAAAGCTGGGGCTGGGGCTGAACCTGGTTCTGATAAACCTTAAGGCCTGAGCCCTTCTACCTGGGGATCCTATGCATGACGACTCAGCACGTGGTGCTGCCCCTGAAGATTCTCCAGCCTGGTCAGAGCTTTAGCCAGCAGTAAAATGCTCTAAGTGTTGCATTAATGGTGTGAACAAATTCCTGTGGGTGCCAGAGATGAGGAGGGAGGTAGGAGTCAGGGAAGACTTTGGAGAGCTTAGCCTTCTAGGAGGAGTAGCATCCAGCTCCCTGAGTGACATCCCAGGAGTGGGAAAGGGCAGCCAGGGCAAAGGCCCGAAGCTGTGACAGGAATGCTGCATTCTGGGATATGAGAAGTCCTAGCATTGGAATATGGCCTCTGCTCCCCACTTGCCTGGTATCCTGCTTTCCTTAACAGTTTCTGCTGTCCTCCAGTCCCAAGTCCCTCACACTGTGCACCGAGAATAAGTAGGTCAGGAGGGGAGGGCTGTGGAGCTGGTGCTGGAGGGCTCAGATTTGCTGTCCTCTGCTTTAGCTCTGGCCACCTGCTCTGGCCCATCCCCTCCTCCTTCTCCCTGGCCATCTCAACCTCAGTGACAGAGTAGAAGGTGAGGGCTGAGGATGCCCTAGGCTACTTTCTGTCCTGGCTCTTCCTCAAAAAATGTCTGGGGCTCTGAGGGGCAGGGGTGGGAGACTATGGCCTGGGATTCTCAACTCTGGCTGCATGATAGAATCACCCAAGGGCCTTTAAACTATAAGGAGGCCCTAGGTATATTGCACCTCAGAGTTTCTGCTTTAGTCTGGGGATGTGAGGCCCTGGCTTCTCAGGAGACTCAAATGTGCAGCCAAGGTCAAGAAGCCCAGATAAGCACCACTTCAGAAAAGTGCTGTGGAAGGGCCCCCAAGATTCCTCTGGAGGAATAAGTATTCCAGACATTGGTACAGCTGAGAAAAAAACAAGCTATGTTTCTTTCTAATATGAAGAACTGAAATGAAAACAAGCATAAGAGGAAAGCTAAACCATATGCAGCATGTCAGGATTTTCTAAGATTAAATTCTGTTTTTAGTAATTGTTATGTGTTATGTCTGATTATATCAGAAATGTATAGATGCTGGAAAATATTTTAAAAATTTCAAGGAAGTGTAAGGAATAAAATTAAAATCTGACCACCCAGAGATAATCACCCTTATGATATATGACACATTTCTTTTCTTTTTGATTTATTTGTCTCTCTCACAAGCAAGAGAGAGAGAGAGACAAAGAAGACCACCCCCAACACAGTCTTGACACCCTTAATCCACACCCAGACTTCAGCCAGCCTCTGACTGTGGACATGCCCATGCCTGGCATATTCAGGGAGGTGTCTGGACTTGAACTCAGAAACTTCCCATTTGGGGAAACCTTGTAGACTGTCATGTTTTACCCCTGTGCCACTATTTATTATTGAAACCTATACACATTCACCTGTCAATATAGGATCACATTGCCCATCTGATTCTCACTCCCAGATGTTACATTTCATGTTTTGATTTTTTTTTATTATTGTTCCCCCACTTTCTCTCAGGCAGGAGCTTTGTCTATAGTGCTCCTCGCTATATCCTCAGGCACTCCACCATGATTTGCTCAGTGGTGAGTATATTCGTTGTTTAAGGTCAGGGATGTTGAGATTAGACTTGGTTCCAATCCCAGTTCTACTTGGATGAGTTCCTGAAACCTGCTAACCCTCAGTTTCCCTCATCTATGCAATGGACATAAGAAAAGTAGTCCGAAACAGCTTCTATAAAAATACTTAGTATAGGGCCTGGTAACAGTAAGTTCTGAGTAAAATATTAACTATTGCATTATATTTTAAATATTTTATATTAGGCAAATCCTTTTGGAAGTTTAAGAAGAAGGGATGGGCCACAAAATCTCCTGGTGGGGAGGAAGGATATTGTGTATACTAAAGACACACAGACCTGAGAAAAAGAAGCTCTAGACTTAAATTGACATTATCTATATAGTTCTATTTTAGAAGACTTTATTAGTCAGAGTTCTCCAGAGAACTAGAACCAATAGAAGATTCAACACACACACACACACACACACACACACACACACACACACACACACAGAATTTATTATAGGAACTTGCTCATGAGATACAGTGGCTGAGAAGTCCATGATCTGATATTTTCAAGCTGGATAACCTAGAAAAAACAGCCTCGTAGGCTGGAGGTTTGAGAACCAGAAGAGCCAACAGTGTAACTCCCAGTCTGAATCTAGTGGTCTGAGAACCAAGGGAGCCAGTGGTTCAATCTGAAGGCCTAAGAACCAAGATTGCCAGTGTCCAAGGACAGAAGAATGAGTGCAAACAGAAAGCAAATCCACTCTTCCTCAGTCTTTTTGTTCCATTCAGACTCCCAGCAGATTGAATGCTGTCTACCCACATTGGCCTTCTTAACTCAGTCTACCAATTCAATGCTAATCTCTTCCAGAAACACCTTCACAGACAAATACGAAATCATGTTTAACCAGCTAGGTATCCCTTAGTCCAGTCATGTCAACAGAAAAAAAAAATAGCTATTATAAAGACTAGAAAAAGAGAGAGAGAGACAGAGAAGTAAATTAAGAGTATACTTCCTTAGATCCTAAGGTGTTTCTTCAAGATGCATGAAAAACACTTTGGGATAACACTCAATAAAAAGCTGAATGTTATTCAGAAATCATTTCCTCCCTTGTTTCAAATCCTCATTCAGAGGGTAGACAGTGTGTGGTAATAACTTGGCATCACCTCCTTATCTGATGGAGCAGGGGTTCCCCTGCTGGACCATGCAATTTACAACCGTGTTGCTGGTTCATGCCATGGCTGGTCCCCCTGAACACTTCCCTGCCTCTAAATGGGTGCCTGGCTTTGTGCCTGACTCTGGAAGGAACTGATTTGGAAGCCTTCCAACCTTTCAGTCATCATTAATTGTTATTAATTGTATTATGACCTGAGAATTATAATAGAAGGCTAAAAAAAAAAAAGGAAAAAATTCTCCAGCATCTAGAACACAGCCTTCCACAAAGTAAACACTCAATAAGTATTTATTAAACAAAATAATTTATTTGTTGAATGAAATAATGCATATTGATTTTGTATAACTGAGTTTCTATTTACTAAATGCTTCCTGTTTTACTTCTACTGAACACAGATGATTGGCATTCTGTATAGATTAACTACTCCCTCTTTCACTATGAACAAGACATATTCTCTCACATGTAGCTCTTCTTTCCTTTAAGATGTTCTTTTGGTTAATTTGGAGTGGTTCTTGTCTCTCATTTAGCTGGAAAGCATCTTCAATATGTAACTCTTATTTTGACTATGGCTGTCCTATAATAATGATCAATCTGATGTATCATTCCTGGCAAGTTTGGAGCCTGTGGCCTCAAAGAACTACAGTAATCACAACAGACTACAGCCTGGGACAGGTTGGTGACAGTAGCCACCAGAGCTGGAACTGCAAGTGTTTACCAGTTGATGCTTAACCCACTTTTGTGGAAGCCATACACCATATGAATGGTGGTAAAGCATGTGAATGTTTGAATCAGACAAACATATATCTTGGCACTGCCAGTTCCTTTTTTATGACTTTAGATAAACCTTGGGAAGTGATTGCATGGGTGCTGAACTGAGAGGGTCATTGCAAGGATTACTTGAGAACTATGCATAGCAAGTGTTTGGTGCAGGGTCTAGCACATTGGGAACATTCAATAATAGTAGCTAGATGCAAATCCTACCTATGAATTAAAATAACCATAACTGAGCTCTGTTCTTGAAACAAAGAGTGCAAAGTCTTTCAAATGACCTTCAAATACTTGATACTTCAAAAATTCCTCTTTTTTTTTTGTCCACTGATCAATATGGATGCTAAACTTAATAAAGAGAGCTTGGCCTGAGGGGAAAACACTCTCTACCTTGACACCATCCTCCTGAGACAGCAGTAAGTGCCCCTTCCTATTTTCCCCACCTAGGCTTTAGGTTTCATTTTCATTAAACCCCAAGGCTTCTGGGAGAAGAGGAAAATAAAGCCCTGTATAATATATCATCTAAGGTGAAAATAGGTTCCCAGAGTGAAATCAGAAAGACAAGCTGTTTTCTCATCATAGGTTAAACTCTTTACAGATTGAATGTAGAATAAATTTAGAGCATAACATTCAAGAGCTAAATAGCTACACAGCTACTAAATGGAATAAAAATCTAACGTCAGGGCAGGCACCTCCAATGAATGCAGTCTTTGTGTCCGCTGCTTTTTATTACTAGTCTGCTCATTTCTTTCGCTACAGAATTGCCTCCAGGTGAGTCTTGAATCATTATTCCTCCCATGTATGAATGTTTCAAAAGCAGTGCTTGGGGTCAGAAAGAGATGCAGATGGCGAGGCTTACGATGAGACTGGGGAGATCTGCTATCAGGCAGGACCTGGTCAAACTTGCGCTCTTTCTTGACTAAGTGCCGGTAGTCGGAGGTATGAACCAGAACACCAATGTATCCCTCTCCAGTGAAAATTATGAATCCTAAGGAAACCACATATATTCTTCTTTTGACTTGCACTCCTCTCCTCTATGCTCTCTCTTCATGTAAAGGCAAGTGGCTATCCGAGCAGAAGATCACAACATGTTCATTCAGCAACTATAAATGGCAGAGCTGCTGCGAGTCTGACTCCGTGGGAGGCACAGAGAACATTGAACAAATCACACCTCACTCTTACCATGATGCAATCCACAATAGTTAAAAAATACACACAGGTAGATACATAAGTATGAGTTAATGTGGAACGTGTGTAAGATGCCATGGGAGCTAGAGCAGAGGCACCTATGCCAGAATGAGAAGAGATGAGAAAAACTTGAAGGTAATAATCCTGAAGCTAAGATCCAAAAGATGGCTTTCAGGTAATAGATCAAGAAAGAAGAGAGCTGGGGCCAGTCCATGGCCTTGTGGTTAAGGGAGCCAGTTCCCAAATGGCTAACTATGTGATTTGAATTCCAACCTCAGCAGTTTGAAAAACATACCAGGTATATATGTGTGTGTGCCCAAAATCAGAATCTCCAACACATGTTGGAGAAACAGAGGAGAGGGATTATGATATGACCACATCCCATTGTGGGGGTTGCTTTCTCTCTCCTTCTCTGTCTGTGTCTCTCAGGTAAACACATGTACCCTTTAGAAAAATTTTTTTAAAAAAGAAAGAAAAAGAGAAAGGGGGAATGATGAGGAAGAGGGAGCAGGGAAAAGTGTCTTATGCCTTCTAGTTCTTTTGGTTCATCAGTCATATACCTTTTTCTCTGTAGGTATGTTTGAAGCTGGATATTATTTCTGCAGCAGAGATTGTTTTCTCAGAGACCAGACAAGTTGTCTGAGGGTGCCTTTTCCTCTAGAGTTTGCTAGGATGGGTAATGTCAGTGTCTCCCTTGGTAAGCATCTCATTGCATGGTGTGTTCTTGTTGAAAAATCAAACCAATCTCACTGACCTAGAAAGTATCGTGTGTGTGTGTGTGTGTGTGTGTGTGTGTGTGTGTAACTATAAAATATATATACATATATATATATATGTTAAAACTTTATGTTTTGGTGTTTTGCTCATTTCTCAGAGAACAGTTAGATATTTCTTATTGATGGGTTTTTGTGGAGGGCACGTAAGCCCTTAATAACTGTTTTACCTGTATGATGATTTTTGAAAATTATAAGGAAGATTCCCCTAGATTTGAAGGCTGATGAGAGGTAATTGTCTAAAAGCTCGTTGCGTGTAGTTCCCTTATATTTTAGTGGATATCATACATTCCTTGTACAATTATTCACTCTTCATCTGCTCCTTAGTAAATTTAGTTGTCTTGTACTACATGGTAGAGATAAAATGGTGAGCAAAATGCAGACGTGGTCTTGGCCCTAACGAAATTCACAGTCTAGTGAAGGAGACAGATAATAATCAGGTAATCAAGAATTGAAGAATAAAATTAAAACTTTGCTAATCCTATTTCTAAATAAAAGCTACAAAGGTAATGAGAGAGAGAGAAGAAACTAAAATGTAAGGAGTGAAGGAATTTCCCACATGATAGGAAAGGGATGAGTTTCAGTCTAGATAGGATGTGCAGAACCAACTCAAATCAGGCAGTTCAATTGTGAGAGAGGTTTCAAGTTTTTAAGAACTGAGAAAGGAAGCAGAGCCTGACTACATAATAAGGCTCAGTTTTTAAAACTGAGACTCAGGCACAATGAGTTTGGATATGTAGCCAAATCCATCCGTATCTTGTATCTTATGCCAGTGACTTCAGCTAGCCAAAGATGGCCAATCTGCTCTCTTTCTTTAGAAAAGTATCTTTGTCACTGGGGAATTTGGAAACAGGCCCAGAGTTGAAAAATTATGTAAAACACACTCATGGTAGTAATCCTTTTGTACGTGGCTTTGAAAGGTTTTGCAATCATAATCATTTGTGTGCATTTGTTATTTATGGCAATGCTTCCTAACCTTTACCATGTCACAGAATAAGCAGTATTTCAAAGGAATATATTAATCAAATAAATTAAACATTACTTATTTTTATACCGAAGATAACTAGGCCCATAAATAAAAGAACATGATTCATCCATCAATTGATATTAATGCTTAAGAAAAGCTAGTTTTAAATTTTTTCAATTTTAATAACTTTAGTACTAATTAGAGTACACATAATAACAAACACCCCATCAAGTGTGTAAATCCACCTACATGCAACATAAAATGCCACTGACAACATAAAGACAGGGATATAATCAACGCAAACAGTCATGTATCACATAACAGCGTCTTGATCAACAATGGACTGCAGATACGACAGTCATCCCATAAAGAATCTACAAGCTTTACCTTATATAGTAAGTGTGTGTAGTAGAATATATCATCCAAGTTTGTGTAAGTATACTCTAAGATGTTTGCACAAGACTGCAATCATCTAACAACATATTTCTCAGACTACATCCCTGTCCTTAAACAATACATAACTGTACCTGATAGCAGAGTCTAATTTGGTCGAGGGTCTAGATAGACTTTCTTAGAGGAAGTGAGTTTAGCCTGAATCTGAAGATTAGGAGAATTTTTGTGAGGAAAAGAGAGAAGAGTGTGTCCAGAGCTGAAGACGATAAAGGAGAATGAAAAGGAGGGAACGGAGGAGAAGGCGAAGAAGAAGGGGAAGAAAGAAAAGGAGGGAGAAGAACCAGGGTCAAGTGCAAAGGTCCTTGGGTAGCCTGAAACATTTGGAATGTGAAAAAAGCAAAAGGTCAGCAAGTCTAGAGCATAGAGAAGGAGAGAGAGCAGTGATGTAGCGCCCCAAGCATTCCTCCCCTCTAGTTTTCTGCATGGGAGTCCTCTGAATAGAGAGGCTTTACCTCTTTTCTAAAATCATCCCTGCTGGTTACTCCATAACCCCTTATACTGTCTAATATTTCTTCGTTATACTTATCACCCTTTGAAAATAAATCTCTATATTTTATACTTCTTAATTGTTCATCTGTCCCACTAGAATAGATCTCTCCATGGCTCCAGGAGATTCAGGGCTTTATTTATTTTGTTTACCACTAAATGGATGCCACTTTGAATAGTGCTTGCATTAAACAATGTATTTTAAAAGAATGAAGCAACCATTTAATTCATAAACACAAGAAAGGCTTTATGGGCCACATTAAAGATGTTAGTTTTCTGGGACCAACAGATGATGTAATGGTTATGTTATTGGACTCCCATGTAGTTGACTGAGATTCAAGTCCCGGTGGCTGAACCAGGGTCAAGTGCAAAGGTCCTTGGGTAGCCTGAAACATTTGGAATGTGAAAAAAGCAAAAGGTCAGCAAGTCTAGAGCATAGAGAAGGAGAGAGAGCAGTGATGTAGCGCCCCAAGCATTCCTCCCCTCTAGTTTTCTGCATGGGAGTCCTCTGAATAGAGAGGCTTTACCTCTTTTCTAAAATCATCCCTGCTGGTTACTCCATAACCCCTTATACTGTCTAATATTTCTTCGTTATACTTATCACCCTTTGAAAATAAATCTCTATATTTTATACTTCTTAATTGTTCATCTGTCCCACTAGAATAGATCTCTCCATGGCTCCAGGAGATTCAGGGCTTTATTTATTTTGTTTACCACTAAATGGATGCCACTTTGAATAGTGCTTGCATTAAACAATGTATTTTAAAAGAATGAAGCAACCATTTAATTCATAAACACAAGAAAGGCTTTATGGGCCACATTAAAGATGTTAGTTTTCTGGGACCAACAGATGATGTAATGGTTATGTTATTGGACTCCCATGTAGTTGACTGAGATTCAAGTCCCGGTGGCTTAAAATTCATGCTGGGCATGTGTGTTTATGGCCAAAATCCTGAGAGAAGAATGGAGGAGAAGGGATTGTGGCATGGCCATCCCGCCTGGGAGGTGATTTCTCGCTTTCTGCCTGACTTTCTCTGAGCTCATGCGCCCTATAGCAAAAATCTCTCTCAAAAAAAAAAAAAAGTTAGTTTTCAACCTATCAGCAGGTGGGAGGCATGGTGAATTTACATTTTGAAAATATCTAGCTAACTTCAGAGTGGAGACAAATAAAAAACAATGGCACTTAGATTAAGATTGTGGTAGTGGAAAGAGAGACATGCACAGATATGGAAAATGAGAAAGCTTGTCGATAGTTTGAATACACAGAAGTGAAGGAGAAATTGGGGTAACTTGCCTCCTGGGTTTCTAGTTTATGGAACTGGGTGGGTGGAGATGCTAATTCACTAAGACAGAGAACACTGGAAAGGGCCTACACTGGGTATTTTGTACATGTAAGATCAAGGAATGTGAAAGCATACAAACAGAGATGCCATACAGGCAGTCAGGTCTATGTGTCAGACCTTGGGCTGAAGATAATTATTAATAGGTTATCATGCATAGATATTAAATGAATCTATCAGTATCAATGAGCAAATATATGCAGAAAGTATAGAGTAAGATGAATACAGACTAAAAAGTAGAGGGACCTATGATTAAGCCTTAACTAATTCTAATATTTAGTGACTGAAGAAGTACACAGAGATGTTGGAGGAGCATCAGAAAAATGCCATGTCATGAAAGAAATCAAAGAGAGAATGTGACTTAGGAGAGAGCAGATGAGCAACACTGAGAAATGTCATTGAGAGATCAAATAACAGAGAGCTGAGAGTGAGCCATGGGAGTTAGAAATGTAGTTATTGGTCATCTTAGCAACCATTGTATTCTTGGCTTGATGTGGTCATAATTCATCCTGAAGTAGGCTGAGGAGTAATTATAAAATGAGGAAATGGGGCCAGCAGGTGGCATGGTAGTTAAGGCACTGGACTCCCACATGGTCAACTGCAGTTTAAGTCCCAGACCCAGCAGCTTGAAACTTGTGCATGTGTGTGTGCACATGCCCAAAATCCCAAGAGAATGGAGGAAAAGGGATTGCAGTGTGCCATCTCCCTTGGAGGGGGGGGTGTGATTTCTCACTTTATCTCTCTCCATCTCTCTATGTCTCTCCAGAGAGCAAAAATGTCTCAAAAAAAAAAAAAAAAAGATGAGGAAATGGAGACAGGGAATATAGGCAACTCTTAAAAAAAGAAAAAAAGGCTGTAGAAGGAAGATGAGTGTTGAGGGATTTTGAAAAGGAGGATTATTTTTGTTTATTTCAACAGAGGGACTTGATCATATGTAGATACTGATAAAAAAGGATCAGTAATGAGTAAAAATTGACAAGAGAAAGAGAAGGGCAATCTATAGATTATGTAGTCCTTGAGAAGAGGGAAATGGACAAGAAAGAAGGGAGAGAAAGTGAGGGAAGGTATAAACGGATATGTAGATTTTTTTTCTGTGATGAGGAGTTGAGAGCATTTCCCAAAAATATGGTTTCAGTCTTCTCTGTGCGGCAGGAGTTGGGGTCAGTGACTAGGAAGGACTGAGAAAGATCATGGACAAGGTCAAATGACGGAAGAGTTATAAAGATCTGAAACTCTAGTCGACAACTTTAGAAGATTATAAGGAGCAGACTAGATAGAAGTCTGGGCTAGAAAAGCCAAAATGTAAAAATGAGGAGAAGACCTAAGAAACCAGATTACTAAACAGATTGAAGTCACCCAGAACAAAAGAAATGGGTGATGGCAGTGGAGAGGCATTTGAGAAGGAAGAAATGGGGAGTCAGAATGGCATAGAGTTCAGAGAAGAAGACATTTGGTTGTCGTTGGTGTTCGTTTGCCAAGTGGATAAGAGGAAATGGTTGGCAATAGCAATGGAAAGCCAGGAATATGCATCCTTTGCTAGCTGACCCTGCACCTGTCTGTAATCCTAGCTAATTGGGAGGCTGGGGCAAGGGGGTTGCAGAAGGATTGCAACACAGGGATTGAGATACCATGTCAATCAGTACCTCTTGGGACCAGCAGATTGCATGGTGGTTAAAGGCGCTGGACTCTCATATGGTGGACTGTGGTTTGAGTCCTGGACCAGGTGGCTTGAAACTCACACAAGGCGTACATGTCTCAAATCCCAGGAAGAGAATGGAGGAAAAGAGATCGCAGTGTAGCCATTTCGCCTGGGCGGTGATTTCTCATACTTGCCCTCTTTCTGTGTCTCTGTCTCTCTCCCTTTTTCTCTCTCCCTTTACCTGTCTCATAAAAGAAAAATAAACACTTTTGCATTAAGAGTGAAGTTTCAAACTGATAAATAAAAAGTGTGATGTTTTAAGAGCATGAATATAATAGACCCCAATCAATTTTTTTTTTCTTTCGGATAGAGACATACTTAAAGTGAAACAGACCTATTCTTTCTCAAGCAAATTTGGTGATATAAGGAGAAAATTCCACGGGACCTATGGCATTGAGATTCCACCTGAAAGTTCTACTTCTCCAAGAATAGAGAGCTTCACAAAACACCTATAATATCAGTACTACATCAACTTTGAGTCTAACTGAAGAATATCTTTCTAAATCCAGATGCTTCTTTCTTGTCATTCCCATATTTTAACTTCTTTGAGGAGAAAAAGGACCCTGAGGTCTATATTTAATGCTCATTTTTCAGAAACTTAGCAGCACTGGGGAGAGAAGCTTTTACACGTATGACATAAACTTTGAATACAAAATAAAATAAAATTTCCTTGTGCCATTATGTGATAGAGGCCTAAGCAGAGTGATGATTCATATCGAGTTATTGAGTATTTTATGTATTTTTATTATCAAAATCTGTGTATTAGAAATCCAAGTGGAATATGGTATGGTTAAGTACGTAAAAGCAAAAGCTACTTTGTGCACAAAGGTTATTTCTGAATCTAAAGAGTATTTCTGAATGTAAAGAATCAGGGTGAGGATCATGGATGTCAGCATCGGATCTGGCTGAAACCCTGGCCCTTCCCCTGACCTCAACATGAGCCTGAGCAATTCCTTTGGAAAGTCAGGGATCCTAGGGCCAGCTCTGTGGTGTGACTGCTAAGCACAGTGCACACAAAGCTCACCTCTCACGGCTGACTGCATTCAAACCCTGACCCCCACAGCTTGAAAAACATGAAAGACAAGCGTGCAATGTGCCCGTGGCCCATGGAGAGAGTGGGGAGAAGTGTTCTTTCTCTCTATCTCTCACCCTGGTGAGTGCACGTGACTTCTTACAGTAAAAAATAAATGAAATCGTAAAAACAAGACCCAGAAAAACTCAAGCCTCCTTTTTGTTCATCTGCAGAACCTAGCAGTGATGGACACCTCAGAGGACTGCTGGGAGAAGTGAATAAAGTACTACATAAAGTGGCATAGTGTATAACCCATTATTCAATCAGTGATAGCTAACAGAATATTACTAATTATAGATCATTAAGGCTAATTATTAGCCCACTTCTTTCTTTGTTTTTTTATGTTTCATTTAATCACTTATATCTTTACAGTGTATAACATTTCTTTTTCCAACACGATTACCATGTGTATCGGTCAAGACAAAGACATTACTATCCACATCATCATCAGCAAATAGCTTTTCCTTTTTTTATATTATAATTTTTTTATTCTCATTATTTTTTAAACATTCAATCACTATACTTCATTTGACTTGTAAAGAGAATTTACCTAACATGAAATACTTCTCACAGCAGTCTAACTGATAAAACTATACATGGTATCAACAGGTAATAAAGCAGTTCTGTGTCCCACAATCCCACAAATGCCATGCCTCTCTACTTGTTCTCACACTATCCTTCTCTATACTCTTCCCTTCTCCCCACACCCCCATTCCACACTGTCTTCAGTGCCCATAACTATTTTCACTGCTTTTATGCTCTCCAATATTTCAATCTCTACCAGTGCAGATAGTCAGTATACAGAAGATTTATTGCTGAGTGCAGCCAGCCAGGCTATGAGAGATATTGTACGTGCACTCTTCTTTCAAGATTCTGTTCATGTTCCACTAATTCAATGGAAACCCACCCATGACCAAATGGCCCATGACCTTTCTTCCAGTTCCTGAATTCCTGCAGGGTATACCATATGAACTACATAATCCAGTTCTTGATCATGTATTACCATGAATTATTCTTCAGGAGATGTCATATGTGCAGCTCTGTCAGTTCCTCCAGGAAGTCCTCCATGATACCCCCCATGCTGCTTTCAGGCTCACCCAGGTTCTGTGCTTCCCTGGCATCCTGTGCCTTTCTCTTGATTTTAGCAAATAATACTGAATTATAAATTGTAATTCATATGCAAATGCCTTCCTTATTATACTGTGTCTTCCTTAGGGCAAAAAACCTCCAACCCCATATCTGACACAGAACTAGTGCTTGCAAACTGAACTGACCTATGCTCAGATTATAATTTCTTAGGGAGGATTGCTGCTTTGTTTTGTTTTGTTTTGTTTGTTTTTTTGAAGAGGTGTTCGCTATAGGGCGCGTGCGCTCGCCAGACAGACAGAGAGAGACATAGAGACAGAAAGCGAGAAATCACCCCCCCAGGGGGGATGGTCACGCCGCAATCCCTTCTCCTCCATTCTCCTCTCGGGATCTTGGGCACGCACGCATACGTGCCCAGCGTGAGTTTAAGCCACTGGGTCCAGGACTCAAACCGCGGTCGATTACATGCGAGTTCAGCGACATAGCCATTACACTAACTGCTGGTCCCAGTATCTTTTGGCCACTTGCTAGTAGGGTTGAGTGTCCAGGTACATAATGCTTTCAGTTTAATGATGCCTCCTTCACTCGCCATGCTACCTGTGTGAAACTGTAGAATTCAGGTAAGGTGGGAGGTCAGTAAGTGGGGCAGGATAAAAAGTGTCCATATCAAAATAAGTTAGAAAATTTGATTTTTAAAAATTTGTCAGAGGGTATGTGCACTTGCTAGAGAGAGATGGAGAGATAGAGGGAGACAGTGAGAGGGAGGGAAAGTGAGAAAGCACTACCCTTCTCCATGGGAAATGGTCATGCCACAATCCTTTCCCTCCATTTCTCTCTTTTTTTGGGATTTTGAGTACACATGCACATGTGCCTAGTGTGTTTCTCAAGCCACTGGGGTTTAGGACTCAAACAGCACTGTTGGCCATATAGAATTGATCTACCTCCACCATCATGCCACTGGCTGGCCCAAGAGAACTCTTAATAAACAGATATTGCAAGACTTTCCAGAATCTTGGACACGATATTAATTATGACTCTTCAAGAGGGGAGGTATAACTGGAACTCTTACTCATTCTACTGTGGAACTAGGAAGTAGGATTGTATTTTCATATTGCAGCCCTTTAGGAACACTGTAGAGACCAACACCGTCCTGCCTCATCAGTGGATTAACTCAGTCCTACTGAGTTATCATCGGCCTCCAACCTTTAAAATAATTCTAATGGAAGTGACCAAAAGATAGTAAACATAGCAACCACTCTCCAGGAATTTATCATCTGAGCATGGGTCAGTTTAGTTCATGAGCACCTATTCGTGTCAGATCTGGCTCTAATGTGCATGCTCCTCTGACCTAGAGTTACGACATATGCATATGTCATGGTTTACATATGTATATATTCCTACCCTTTGTTTGTTTCCTTCAGAGTTGTTACTCCTCCCACCTCTCCTCTCTCTCTGTTTTTTTCTTTGTCTTTTAAATTTAATTCATTTATTGTGTTCCTCACCCAATCTGTACACTCTAGAGGAAGAAAATTGATTTGTTTTTACATTTTTTAAAAACAAAATAATTTTTTTGCTATAGGGTGAGTACCCTCTCTGGGGAGAGACAGAAAGATAAAGAGAGATGAAAAGTGAAAAAATCACACTGCAGGGTATTTGGCCATGCTGCAACCCCTTCTCCTTCATTCTCCTCTTGGGATTTTGGACTTACTTGCACATGCACATGGTGTGCATTTCAAGCCACTGGATCTGGGACTCGAACCATGCTGCCAGCCATGTGGGAATCTAACTGCCTTAACCTTCGAGCCACCTTCTGCCCCTGTCTGTGTTTTGTTTCTTTTTTTTTCACCAAAATTTCAGGATCTAGAATGTTGCCTGGTATAAACTAAATCCTTGATAAATATTTAGAAATGAAGGAACTGTTTTCTAAAGGTACGGAATTGAAATAAACCCTGACAAAACATTAAGCCCAAGTGATCTATTTGCTGAACTGATGCATTATTTGACTTTTTACAGGCACGCAGCATAACAGCAGCATAAATCTCCTATTGAAGCAACAAATTAATTCCTAGATGGAATATACTTGCCAAAACAGGGGAACCCCAGAGGCCATTCACAGGGACGAAGCACAAGCTCAGCAGAATTTGGCTCTGCGCGGTGAGTCAGCTGCTCTTGTGTAGAGACAGAGGTATCTTCTAATGGAGGCATAAAGCTGTGACTGATGGGCCCACAGCATCATAGAGAATTTCTATTTCGGTTGAAGTTCTTTTTCCAGTTTCAAACTGAATTTTGGGCTTTATAGAAGATAATTGATGGCAAATCCCTATTTCTGTTGTTGATGAGTCATTGAGTATTTGTAGTTGTCATTATCACTCAAGACTAAAAACCCAGTCAAAAAATTTTAAAATAAAAAGAATATTCACATTAAAAAAGAAAAAGTCAGCCAGTGGCAGAAAGCATAGTAGGTGTTGGGGTGCATCATGTCCCATCATGTTGCAATACAACAGATAAAGTTCCCAGATAAGGCAGGACAGATTCCCTGCTCTTACCAACAGTTCTCCTGACCCATGGCTACAAGTGATAGCAGCTATCCCAACATCTCAGAGAACCAACTTAAGTACTTTATTCTTCTTCTTTTGTAAAGAATTAATTATGTAATTTTGTTTATTATTATTATTATTATTTAATTTACTATGGGACATAGGAGCTCACCAGAGAAAGAGAAAGAAAGCAAGTCACCAGAGCTGGGAATCAAACTATGGTTGGCCACATGGGAGTCCAGTTCCTTAACCACCAAGGCACCTGCTGGCCCAGTACTTTTCTTCTTTTTTTCTCTTATTTTAGTGGCTTGTATGACAAGATATTGAAACAAACACAATGTAGACTAAAAGAAATGGCAACATTATATCACAATGCCAGGGAAGCAATTATTGCAAACAGGACATTAACTAGAAAATATCTAGCTTAGAATTCCCCTTAGCAGGAAAAGAAATGATGTAAGACCTTCTGCCAGAGTTCTTTCCTTTTTTAATATCACAAAAAGAGAGAGAGAGCTTCTGGAGCTCACCACAAAGGCATATTTCTAAATAATACTTCTAGAAAACTTACTTCCTCACATAATAATGCATATATTTTATCTTTGTGCCTTTACGGTCCGTTAACTTTACTAAATTCCTTAATTGGCTCCATATGGCGAAGTTTCTATTGTCAAGGCTTAATTCACAGCCATGGCAGGGACATGACCTAGAGAGGACTAGCTGTGGCCACCAAAGCCGGGCCCCAGGGGCCAAAAAAAGAAGCTCCTCATTACTTTGATTCAAAGTTTAACATACAGAGAGGAACTTTATTTCCCTACTTTTTAGTTATTTGGGAATGGGAAGGAGTCCCATAGGATGAAATTCAGTATAGTCAAAATCTGTATGTTCTAAACTATGTTCAGGTTTATATTTCACAGAATGCTAAAAAGAAAAAAAGATATTTAACCTTTCTGTTTTTGTAAGTGGTGCCACAGATTATTATTTTTTCCTAGTTACAAGTGCACTGTAATTTTCTTCTGAAACATTTTTTAATTAATTAATTTACATTCATTTTCTGAGCATCATCACAACATACAAAATGTGATTTCCCATTCAGAATATACTGCATAGTGGCTTAATCAAACATGTTGTCATCAATAATTTTCCATTTCTAGTTTCATATATGTGTGTGTGTGTAGATACACATATATATCCCCCTATTTCTCACCTTCTGCCATTTCCCACCCTCCTCCCACACTATCTCAGGTGTCTACAGTTGTTTTCCATTCCTTTTTTCTCCATGTTTTATTGATTCACAAAATTTCTTAAATAATCTAACTACTTTCAACAGCAAGTTCAGCTAGCATATACATACCTATGAATACATATCTGACTTTAGGCGTGAAACTCTGGTAGAATGAACATACTATAAGGTAGCACCTAACTGATGCTATATAGCTTACTATGGTCATTAAATAGGTATTTTTAAATATATTTTTTAATTTTAAGAAAAGCAGTTTTAACTTTAATAAATTAAAGAAATTCTAGGGAACTTTGCTTAAAACTTAAAGCCAGGAAACAGGCTAGGATTCTGTTCAAATAGTACATACACGAACCTATAAGCAGCTCAAGACAGGACAAAAATCCTTAAAACTGGAAAGCAAAGCCTAGAAGAAAATCAGCAATGTTTTAGTCAAAAGTCATAAAATGCTATTTCACCAGGTTATTCTCATGTACTTTATCTTCTGTTGTGGTTCGATTTTCCTGATTAAATTCTGGGATATAATATTCAACTTTAGATTTGTCCCTATGATTAAGTCAGCCATTTTCTTAGTTTTTGAACTCTTATTTCCGTGTGACTGTATTTAATTTTCCCGGTATAGCACTCCCTTGAGAACTTCTCGGAGATCTGGTCTGGTGTTGGTAAATTCTTTCAGGTTTTGTTTATCTGAGAATGTTCTTGTCTTTTCTTCCCATATGAAGGATAATCTTGCCAGGTTATAGTATTCTAGGTTGAAATTTCAACCAAGATATTAAGCCATTTTTAAGTTGAGGGCTATGAGGGTTCAAAACAACTTTGAACTCCAAGTACTACATAATATGGATTGGAAGTATCATATTTCTCACATGATGCTTTTCATTAGAAGGATCAAATAGTCCATGCTTATCCCCTTCAATGCCTAGTACACTGCTATAAATATTAAAGGTACCCCAAATATTGATTAAATTCTTGCTGAGTGAATGAATGAATTATATCCAAGAGGATATTTCTACACATGAAGGGGTGAGTTTATGAAATAAAGATCTTGTCTATCTTTCTCTATAACTTTCTAAAAACTCAGAAGTGATATTTCTAAAAACTTGGATATAATATTTTTTTATTCAGTAAATAGTTTTGCTCTGAAATATTCCATGACAAGATATTATTCACTCCTAGATTTTCCTTCCAAGCCAATTCTGAAAAAGAGCTGGAACCCATTCTAAAGGCATTTTGCTTACAGGTACTTTATTTCATTCACCAGTCTCTACTTCAAGGGAAGTGATATACCATGTTTGGAGTCAATGGGGACTCAGGAATGAATGGCTTAAACCTTCACAGGCTGTTCTGACACAGAGAACACTTAGGTGGAACTCTGAGATAAAATCAGGCCACAGACATTTTCACTGAACTTACACATGGATCCCAAATTCTCTTTTCTTGGAATGCTAAAAAAAAAAAAAAAAAAGGAAATGTAGGCAGCAAATGTGCCTTCCCAAAAGCTGATGGATGAACAGTAAGAACCTGACAAAAAGGCAATCATGCAAATAAAATGGGAGGCATTGTGCTTATAGGCCAGGAGTTTAATTCCACTTGGGGAGATAAGATTATTATTCAGACACATGGGAAACAAGCTGAAAATTACCATAGGGCAATGCATACAGAAGCATGCATTGTTGTCTTTAAATCATTTTACTGTGATAAAACTAATGCATAGGCATTGTAAACATTTTAAGGAGAATAAAGAAGAGAATAAACAATATGTGGTAATGCCATGATTCAGAAATTAATTACTTTGTTATATTTCTCAGTATTTTTCTAGACACTCAAATGTGAGGATGAGTGCTGAGATGATCGTATTTACACTTGATTTAGTTATCTGATTCCTCACTGAACATAAGGATATAAACATTTTTCTGTATCTTTCACTCTGATTTCTTATAATATCCTTATCATGATGATACATAACTTGAATGACATGAAAATTCAAGGAAAAAGACTTAGACGGAGCCTGTTGTGAGCCCCAGGAGAAAAAAAGAAAGGACGCGCACCAGGGGCCCAGTATTCAACTTCTGTTGAGGTCTCCTTCACGTGTAATTCAGCCATCCGACATCAGCTCCTTGTTATATTGCTGCATTGATTACACAGGGTAAGAGGACTCTGTGCTCTAGGAGCTCACAATCTAATAAAATATTAGCATGAAATTACTCTTTTTCTCCGTTAGCAAAATATTAGACAGAGGTCATGCTGCTTCTGCATAGTTCTATGTTTCTGATTATTTAGACATTTCAGAATGATGGAAATCATCTTTGGGCTGACAGAAACAAAACTCCTATAAAAATGTTGCTCAAATTCATGACTGGAAAATAGTATGTAGCTCACCGTAGTTTCATGGTAGTGGGTCCACTCAAAGGCTTTGTCAAGGTTTATTTTGAGGGAGAAAGGAGGCACTTTCTTTCCTTTTTTTAATTTGCCAGAGGGCAGGTGTGCTCACTGGAGAAAGAAAGCACTCCGCAACGGGACTGGTCAAATTATAGTCCTTTATCCTCCATTTCTCCCTCATTTTGGGGTCTTGAACTTGCATGCAATGCACCCAGTGTTTTTTTTTTCAAGCTGCTGGGTCTAGGACTCAAACCACACAGTTGGTCATGTGGGATCCAGCTGCCATAACCACCATGTCACTGGTTGGCTTCTTTTTGCACATTTTCAAGGCTGAGTGAGAACAAATAATATAGAGACTTCCAGAGAGAATATTTCCAAAACATTCATGTTGGAATGCAAATCTCAAATGGCATTGTGGAATGTAAAGCTCACAGCTTCTTCCTGGCACATGTAAGTATTCATCACATGTGCTTGTCATATTTGTAACTGTGACAAAATCTATCACCACTCCTCCTCATTACACTATCATGGGGAGGGGGAAGGTCACCCAAACTTCTCTTTGTTCTTCCTCTATGGAAAATTTATTTATAAAGAATGGCCCAAACACTTTTTAAAATCAAATGTTTCCCTTATTTCATCAATTAAATTCAAACTTAAGTTACAACAAAATCCACCCCCCACATTTTTTTTTTTTTTAATTTGCTAGTGGGTGGATGCACTCACTAGAGACAGAGAGAGTTAAAGTAAGAAAGCAGTCCCCATGGGGCACAGTCACACTGCAATCCCTTTTCCTTCATCTCTCCCTTTGGGATTTTGGGCACACATACACACACACACACACACACACACACACACACAAGCACTTGTGTTTTTTAAGCTACTGGTTGAAACACCCAGTTGCCCATGTGGGAACCAGCTTCTTTAACCATCATGCTGCTGGTTGGCCCCCAAGAGATTTCTTTTCAATTGAGTTATGTCACGATTACACTACTCATTATCTGTATTGGTTCTTTTAAATTTTTAAATGGCAGAATAAAGAGGAACTGGGGTTGGTAGTCAGTTGGTCAGAAGTGGAGGTGCCTGGAGAATTCCTAGAACTTGCGGTTGGAGTCTGAAGAGCAGTCTTATTGTAGACCATGCCCTTATATCTATGGAGTCTGACACTAACTCCAGGTGGTTAGCATCAGAACTGAATTGTATTGCAGTATATCCAGTTGGGGAAGAGACGAGAAGACTCCCCATTGTTCTGATGTGGGAATTATATTTCTAGTTTGACAATGAATATGCTAAAGTTTGGAAGCATTAAGCGAATCCTGTCCAATCACACAGGTGGTAAGTGGCAGTCCTAGAATTTAAAACCCGGTCTGAATGAGTCTAAAGTCAGTAATCATTATGCCTTTTGCCAACCTGCTTGAACTCTCACAAAGCTCAGATATTACAAATGCTTATCTCAATCCAGTTACAGGAATGAGGCTGAAAACAGGATTGCTAAGGAAAACATCTCTAATTTTCAGTCTCCTTCAGGTCAGAAGTGTTTAGAGTAATACACTTTTGCAGAATATATCTTCAAGTATTCATACAAAGGTGACTATCCAGGTATGTGACACACACAAACAGCTGCCTGATGTGACACGAGGGTTTTCTGATTTTCTCCAAAGAATAAGAATGCCACAGTCTTGAGTGATCAAAAATAATTATTGTGCCACTGATGTTCAAGGTCACTGTTGGGTATGAGAAGACAGAAAGGTAGAAGTTAAAGTCTCTGCCCTACAGTGGCCCACAGTCCAGCTGGGAAGACAGAACAAGACAGAGCAGGATAAATAATTTAGACAAAAAAGAAGATATTACTGTAAGTTGATGTGATTATGGAAGGCTTCTTGGAAGAAAGAATCTTGGGGCTGGGCCTTGAGCTGTATACAGGATTTAAAAAAGAATGACTTCCAAGATAGAGTAGAGAAGTGTATATAACATGCCTAGCACAGGATCTGGAGCGAAGATATGATAGTGATAATTCAAGCAGTTCTGCCACTTATAGAGAGGTGTAGTACCGGTTAGAGTGCCCAGAAATTAAATAGCTAAGTAAATATTTTGAAATGAAAATGAAGCCTTTGAATTAGAAACATTCATACCTAAAAGTAAACTTTTGCCCCACAAGAAGTAAAGGTCCCTTTTAAGGCTAGAATTTATATATAGGTGCCCTTAATAGAGTCATCTTGTTCAGTGATAAGGGAAATCCCGAAGCCTATGGTTTACAAACCAAGGAAAGGATGGATCATTAAGCTCCTTAGGTCACCATCCCAAGACAGTGTTAGTAAGATACTAATCCTCTGCCAAACTAGTGTCCCCAGATCACAGTGGGGAAACCCACCCACACTCCCTCCCTCTGACACTGTGGTTCAAGTGGAGTTGACCCACTGTGTGTTCATGATTAGACCCTGATTGTCCTCCTTTCTTCCTGACAACCATGATTGGCTCAAAAAGGACACAGGAGCAGAAATGAGCCAATAAGGGGAAGAGCATCTAAGGATTTGCGTATTAACAACCAGAGGCAACCCTTCCTTTCCCTTGGGCAATGTGGTTCAAGGCTGTGAACTTCCAGCTAGCAGCAGCCATTTGTAGAAATGACAAGAGAGCAGAGAATGGGGGTACCTGGTAATGTGTAAAGCCTAAGGCTGATGCCAACACTAGGAAAAAAAAAAAAGTTCTGGTTATAATACATGTTTTATTGGATTAAGCCGGAATGCAGAAGTATTTCTGAATCTCTTGGTTCTGTGAACCAAGACATGCCCTCCTCACCTCCATTATTTTTTTTAATTTTGTTCGAGTTTTTCTTTCCCTCTCACTTTTACAACTAAACAAACAAACAAACAAAAACAAACGTAACTGATGATGATGAACAAGCAGTCTCTGAGATTATATATAACTTGCCTCAACTTACTATCCAAGAATGTTCACTGCAAGTGTTAGCAATTTGTGTAAAAAAAAAAATCTATGGAAATATTTTCAAGGCATAATTCAATATGGATACTTGCAATATCAGCCTATACTTAGAAATACAACACGTGGATATCACCAAATCTATCAGTCACAATGAATATCACATATTGGCATATTATAATGAGGTTTTATTATTCAGAATAGAAGTTCACCAGTTAATTACATTCTGAATACCACCAGTTGACAATACATTTGCACATGGGAAATGTTAAAACCATGAATATAAAAAAATTTAGATAAAGCACTTACTACAACTTTTGCATTAGTAACTCACTTTTTATTTGGTAGTTGGACCCAGTGGGATATTTGAGCCTCAGGGTCTCCTCAAAAGGAATTTCAGTTCAGAATGTGAGCAGCCACTACTGAGGGCTAGGGGTCTGAGGAGCACAGAGAAACCATAGCTTGCAAAGCCCCGCCCTTGCTGATGCCTAGATGTCCCCACTTTGCATACCATATCATCACCCTCATTTCTGCCTTCAGGGCCCTCAGACTGTGTCACAGGCAGAAGGAGGACTGCTGGGTGAGGCAAACAGGATCATGGAAGCCAAGTCCTTCTCACCTATATGCTTTAAGACTATATTCCAAATAGTCTTTCAACCTTCAGCCTCAAAGAGTCAGTCTATAAACTAGAACATTCTATCTTTAGAAAAACTTGTCTCTCTTTGCTTCTTTCTTTTCCATTTTCTTTGTTCTTTATAAAGGGTAAATAACAGGAGGGTGTACAGAATCCACCAAATTTTTTCTTTTTTAAGTTTTTAAAGAGAATTATTTTTAAGAATAGTTTTAACTTTATAGCAAAATTGAGCAGAAAACACAAAGAATTTCCATATATGTCATGTCCTCATACACACATTTCTCACACTATCAGCTTCCCTGATCACAGTGGTAAGTATATTGACACTTTATTATCACTCAAAGTCCATAGTTTATTAGGCATTCTATGAATTTGGACAAAAGTATAGTGACACATATCCACCATTACAGTATCATATGGAGTGTTTTCAGTGCCTTAAACGTCTTCAGTACTCTCCCTGTTCTTCCTCTCTCCCCTCTACTCCCTGGCAGCCATTGATCTTTTTACTGTCTCTGTAGTTTTTCCTTACCGGGAATATCATATAGTTGGAATAATAGAGTATGTAGCCTTTTCAGACTGGCTTCTTCCTATTATAAGTATTTAAGTTTCCATCATGACTTGATAGCTTATTTCTTCTTAGCATGGACAATATCTACTAATTGGTCATACCACAATTTATTTATCTATTTGCCTACTGAATGATATCTTAGTGGCTTCTGAGTTTCGGCAATTATAAATAAAGCTGTTAAAATATCCATGTACAGGTTTTGTATGAACAAAAATTTTCCTTTTAACTATTTTTAATTGACACAATAATTATGCACATTGTATGGGATACAGTGTGTTTTTCTAGCACATGAATACAATGGGCTATTATCAAATCAGGATAATTTACACACCCATCACCTCTAACATTTGTTGTTACTTTATGTTGGGAGCATTTAAAATTCTCTCTTCTACCTATTTTGAAATTAACAATAAGTTACTATTAACTATAATATTATGCTCCTGTGCTATAGAACATTGTAAGTTTCTCCTCCTAATAATAATTTTGTATTCATTCATCGATATCATCATTCCTCCTCTCACCCACCAAGCGCCTTCCCAGACTCTAGTGATCACTATTTTCCTTTTTTCTTCTATAAGGCCTGTTTTTCTGTTTTGTTTTGTTTTTTGGGTTTTTTTTTTTTAGAATTATCACTTTTAACTTTATTTATTTATTTATTTTAATTTGACTGGAGCAGTGGGGAGAGAGAGAAAGTGAGAAATCAATCCACCAGGTCTGGGACTCGAACTGCAGTTGGCCATGTGGGAGTCCAGTGCCCTCAACCACCACACCACCTGCCAGTCCCTAGGAGATAATTTTTTAAGTGTCCACATGTGAACGAGTGAATGGAGTGTTTTTCTTTCTGTGGCTGGCTTATTTCACCTAACATAATGTCCTCCAGACTCACCCATGTTGCCTTAAGTGACAGATTTCATTCTTTTTAATGACTGAATAGTAATCTAGTATATATTGGGTAGTCGGAAAAGTAATGATGCATCTTTCTATTTATTTTAATGCAAAAATGTGTCATGACACTTTTCTGATAGTATATATACCACATTATCTTATCCATTCATCTGCTAAAGACCTTTAGTTTGGTTCCATAGTTTGGCTATTATGAATAATGATGCAATAAACACGAGGGTGCAGGTATCTCTTACATTCTAATTTCCTTCTCTTTCCCAATAGCGACATTACTGGATCCTAAGGCAGTTCTAATTTTTAGCTTTCGAGGAATCCCCATACTTTTTCCATGATGGCTATTCTAGTTTATATTCTCAGCAAGTGCATAACAATTGTTTTTTTGCATCCTCTCCAACAATTGTTATTTTTTATCTTTTTGATAATAGTCATTTTAAATGGGTGAGAAGATAGCTCATTGTGGATTTGGTTTACATTTCCCTGATGACTACTGATGTTGACCATTTTTTCACATAAATTTCTGGCTGAGGTCTATTTAAGAACTATTTTTTCAATCATATTGTTACTATTATTTTAGCATTGTTTGAGTTCTTTATATATCCTAGATATTAACCCCTTGTCAGATGTATGGAGTTTGGAAAAGAACGTGAATTCAGATATAGACCCACACATATACCAATGGACAACTAAATTTCAAGGCACAAAGTCAATGGAAAAAAGAAAGCTATTTTAACAAGTAGTGCTCAAATAATTGGGTATTTGTATTAAATAAAAAGAAATATGAGCCCCTATAAAAGTTACTTCAAGTTATATCATATATCCAAACATAAAATCTTTTTTTCTTTTTGAGAGAGAGGTGTTTTTGCTATTAGGCATGTGCCCTCGTGGAAGAGACAGAGACAGAAAGACAGAAAGTGAGAAATCGCCCCCTGAGTGGGGATAACCACACCACAATCCCTTCTCCTCCATTCTTCTCTCAGGGTTTTGGGCATGCACACACATGCACCCATCCTGACTTTCAAACCACTGGATTTCAAGCCAGGATTTGAACCGCAGTTGATTACGTCGGAGTCCAGCAATGTAACCATCATGCCATCTGCTGGTCCCAAACATAAAATCTTAAAAATGTAAAGCTTCTTGAAGAAAATATAAGAAGTTTTTGTGTGTCTTAGAGTGGACAAAGATTTCTTAGCCAGAACATAAAAAGCACCAATAATCAAGGGGGAAAAAGGTAAACTGGACTTTATAAAATTTTAAAATTCCTGCTCATCAGAAGATTCCCACAACTAAATAAATAGGCAAGCCATAGACTTAGGAAAAAATTTTTCTATTTACAATATGTATATTTGATAAATGATTATTATATATTTGATAAATGTCAAATTATTCCCATTGAAAAAAAGAGCAAGCTGATTAAAAAATTGACCAGAACAGATACTTCAAAAATCTAAGTAAGCAAATGCCTACAAGGTTCTCACCATCATGGATCATTATGAAATGCAAATTTAAATCACTATGAAATACTATTTCACATATATTAGGATGACTAAAACACTAAAGGACTGAAAGTATGAAACACTGACAAAGATGTTGAACAACTAAACCTTTATAACATTACTAGTGGAGTGTAACATGAGACAACAATGTTAGACAAGTGTTTGGCAGTTTCTTGTTAAAGTTAAACATATATCTATGTGCACAGGAAACATGACCCATGAATTCAACTCCTAGGTATTAACTTAAGAGTAATAAAAACATAGGTCCACAAAAAGATTAGTCCAAGGATGATCTTAGTAGATTATTTGTAAGAGACAAAAATTAGGGAAAATAAGGAAAATCCATAAAAAGAAAGGATAAGCAAATTTTATGAAATAAAATGCTACTCAAAAATAAAGTAAAAATTACATAGGTATATGTATTATGTTATCTAAGAACATAAAAAATTCATACATGATTATAGAAATCGTAAAGTCATTGTCTCTGGTATTGCGCTTAGTGGTTAAAAACGACTAGAAAAGTGCATGAGGGAATTTTTCAGTGATGAAACTATTTCATATTTTGTTCTGACTAGTGGATACGTGTATTTATATGATTATTGACGCTTATCACACTCAACACTTAAGATTTGTGCATTTATTGTTTAAAAATGATACTTCAATTAGAAAAAATCCTGCTGTTCTGTGACAAAATGGTGTTTGACAGAGAATTACAATTTACCTATTACATACTGTTACCTTAAGTTTATAATAAGCCTGAGGAAAGTGTGACAAACAATAAGGTACAGTCGTTGTCATTGGTGAGTGTGAAATCCAGTGAAGAAGGCAGCATGTATATGGATGCAGAGCTCAAGGAAAGGGTGGTATGTATTTTGACAAAGGGAATGAATGCAAAGACACCTTAAAAAGAGACAGAAATGCAATGTTTGACAGCTGAGAAGATGAATGAAGTGGATCTATATGTCTGATATAGAATAATTTCCAAGATAGAGGCTAAACTGAGAAGAGGCAGAAAAATGTGAAGGAATTTTTATTTGTTGGTATAGACTACTATCTTTAGAAAGATAAGAAACTGAAAACAGAAAATGCCTTTGGAGAACGGAGAGGGTTGCGTGGACGAATTTCTTTTCTTTCTTTCTTTTTTTCTTTTTCTTTCTTTCTTTCTTTTTTTTTTTTTTTTGCCACCAGGCATGTGTGCTCACTAGAGAGAGACAGAGAGAGGGGAGATGAGAAACCCCCCCAAGAGGGATGGCCAAACCATAAACCTTTCTCCACCATTCTCCTTGTGGGATTTTAGGCACACATACACACATGCCTGGTGTGATTTTTCAAGCTGCTGGGTCTGGGACTCGAACTGTGGTTGGTCATGTGAGAATCTAGCACCTTAACCCCTATACCAGCTGCTGGCCCCGATTCTTATTCTTGCATTTAGTTTTGTTATCCTTGACCCTATACAAATACAACTTTAAAAGTAAACAACTGACCAGCAAACGTAAGATGGAGGTATGACATCTGGTTGAGGGGGATGAAAACTGGCCAGGGTGAGGTGTAGATAACTAATTGGTTTATGGATAAATAAGCACTTGATCTGTATCTTCTAGGATGGTGAGTGAATAGAGCCTAGACACAAGAAATAAAGGAATGTCCATATCTAGAAACCTAGCATGTTTTTGAACCATCTTTCATTCTGTACTTCCCAATACCAGTGGATTCTTCTCTGTACAACCCAAAGCTAATAAACAAATACATGCTTCATTCCTTGGAACAGGCTATCTCTCTTTCTTAGGAACAGTCTGTATTTTGAATGAATTGCATGTTCTGATTGAAATGTTTGCTGTAGGTAATGTTTTGTTACTTCTTAGAATCATAGGTGGAGGAGAAAAAAAGAAATCCACGCAGCTGCTCTTAAATTGCCTCTCAATATGCAGTCCACCTCCCTCAAGCTTTTTCTTCGATGAGCTACTACCTGCCGTGCTGACTCTGCTGTTGATTGATCTGCACTGTAGGATGGGACAAAAGGGAAACCTCTACCCAATAGGAGTCCAAATTAGGGGCTGTCCAATTTCTGCAAATTCTCTTCTGCTTAGTACCCTGAAGGCTGCCCATGTTCTGTACTGTACCAGAAACCACGTAAGTTTCTGATGTGTGGCATCATTTCTGATTCCCCATACAAGTGCAGATTTCTTCTCACTTTCTTTGGGTTTGTTTGGTACTTTTGATCAGTTTATAGGAGAAAAATTTCATTTCTAAGTTCAAGATACCATCTTTCCTAGATGTCAGCCTACATTATCAACTCTGCTGAATTAGACAAGGGTAGGAACCTGTCAAAAACGATTCTGGTATTTACACATCTAAGGTAATTAATCTAGTTGTATTAGGTATTGTGTTAAAATACATAGATAGGGTTCAGATCCCTGTTCTACCACATTCTTAGGCAGCAAATTACCCTTTCTGAGGCCTACTTTTCTCATCTGTGAAGTAAAGAAGTTAAGAGTTACCTACTTTCTGGAATAGTTATGAGAGCAAAATAAGAGAGTACATTTAAAATTTCTTGTCATGCCTGACACACAATCAACTGCTTAATAAATGTTTAAATGAGGTCTCCCAACCTTCTATCATAGCTGATTCTTGGTGCCAAACTCAAATGTTCTGATGTAGGTTCAAATTTCTCACATCTAAACTTAACAACTTTTTGTTGTTCGGGGCCAGCTCCATGGTCTGGTAGTTAGGGCAGCTTGATTCCACATTGCTGGCCATGCCATTCAAATCCCAATCCCAACAGCTGGAAAAATATGCCATGTACATATGCGCCCCAAATCATGAGAGAGTGGAGAAATGGAAGAGAAAGGATTATGGCATCACCATGCCCATTGCAGGGTGCTTCCTCCCTCTCCCTCACCGTCTGTCTCTCTTTCTCTGGCAAGTGCACTCATCCTCTAGCAGAACAAAACAAAACAAAAAATTGGTTTTATTTGTTTGTTTGGAGAATAATTCATAGAATGACTGAATTTGATCTAATCCCTAAAGCAGTAGTAAAACCTACAAGGATACATTCTAGCTTTGTAGACAAGGTTCTTTGGAGAGGCAGGAAACCAAGGCCTTTGGTTCTTATTTCCTTCATCTGGAAAGTGAAATTCCATTTTCATCAGTTTCACAAAGATGCATATACTTGGAGGCTGGCAGTTGGTGCAGTGGTTAAGGTGCTGGACTCCCATGTGGCCAACTACAGTTCGAGTCCTGTACCTGGCAGCTTGCTTTCTCACTTTCCCTCTTTCTGTTTGTGTGTCTCTCTCTCTGGTCAAATTTAAAAAAATAAATAATGATGAATGAAATTAAATAATTCTTTAAAAAATGTATATACTCCTATACAGATGGAACTACATTCTCAGGTTAGAGTGCTGTGTGTTTTTCTTAATCAATGAAGGGATTTGTGCTTTTCCAAGCTTGATAAGTAAGGAAGGAGCTGAGGATTAAAAGGGAGACACTATGAGGATTTAAGCAGATTTACTGCAAATCACTATTGGAGTGCATGCGTTACAGGCTCAAGATTAAGGCAAGTCTCTCTCTCAAGAACAGTTTCTTCAGTCGTAATAGACAGGCAAAGCCTTTTTCTTTTTAAATCATTCTCTAATGAGAAAAGATTTAAACTGTAGAACTTCTCTATATAGTAAATTGGGTAGATTCAGGGATACACTGGAAACATCATTCATTTACAGAACTAAAGCTGCTGTCTAGCAGAATTGCATTCGGCAGACACAATGAGATGCCCATGATGACTGACAACCACCAGGCGGAGACACTCACAGGACCAACGTGAGATAGACACGCACATTAAATCCTGCGCTGATCCCTCCTCAGTGCTACCCCTCTGAGCCCTATTTGAAACTCCAGGATGAAGAATCAGAACCTCAGCATGCCCAGAGAGTTCCTGCATGGTCCAGACCTAAATTGCTTCCCTCGATTCTGATTTCACTCACTGTATTCTAACCAAACTGGCTTCAAATGTAACATCCTTCCACTGCCACAGGACCTTTGCAAATACTGTTCTCTCTAACTGAAATGCCCCAGTAGGCTCTTCTTCATGCTTTAAAGCACAGCTCAAGCATTTACAGTGGCCATCTTTTTTATGACTCTTCACATTGTAATCAGTAACATAATTATATAATTAATTAATTAATATTATGTGTGTCTAATTTCCTTATAAAGATTGAAATTTTGTAACAACAGAGACCACCATACTAGCCATTTATTCCTAATGTTTGCACAGGACAAATGTTCAGTAGATATTCATTGACTAAGTGGATGAATGGATGTTCAGCCTCTATCAGTATCAGGACTTGGGTTATAAACATCTAAGTGCAGCAGATCCTTGAACTAATATTGCGTTTAGCTAGCTCCATGAAAGTTGACTTGCACAGACTGACATATTTGTGATATGTGGTGTGTGCATGTGGATGAACATCTATAATCCATGTTCTTGCCCTTCTGTTTTCCCCTTCCCTGAACTGCATTGTGCTCCAAGGTCCCCTTCTGTGTGGCCCTTTATATTTTCTTTTTTTTTTTTCACTATGGGCCTTTTACTGGTCATTTTGCTTTTCCCAGCGTCCTGTAGGTCAGGATTTCCCTGAAATTTGGTGGACTCTGTGGCACTCATCATTCATGGCTCTCAGGCTTCTGATTCAATGGCTCTCTTACTTTCAATATCTGCCTACCTTCCCTGCCAAGGTATTTGGGGATTACTATACATAGAAAATTATTCAAAAGATAGATATTTCTCTCGCTCTCTCTTGTTTATGGGGGGCATTATGTTCGGTTTTAAGGCAATGAACTTGATGGCAATGCTTAAGTTTTTTAATCTCTGGAATGTGTTTTGAGTATGTCACGAGCCTCTTTAAAATAACCCCTTTAAAAACAGTAATGATATAGCTGACTCTTCAAGAGGATAAAAAATTATAAACTAGGACTCTGGAAATCAAAACTGTTGAAAATAATTGAACACATTGTATAATTTTATTGTATCTGGAAAAGTCATTATTGTAGTGATTTATTCACTTTTGTCAACTTAATGAGAATTTATCACATTTCTAATAAGAGCCAGTCACTGTATTTATATGTAGGCAATGACAGAATAGTGTACAAGGCAAATGGGAGTCTTGCCTTCATGAGGCGTACATCTATATTGCATAGAAAAATAGTCTTCATGGTAAGGAGGACACTGCTACTCTGCCTTGGCCTTGCTGTTTGCACTATCCAGTTACTGCAGTGTTTTTCAAAAGGTAGGTGAAGATTAGATTCCCCAGTGAGTCATGAAATTAATTGAGTTTCTACTAACATGTTTGATGAGTTGAATAGAAAGTGTAAGAGACTATCTCAGATATTAAAGGAAAGTATTGATTTTTGTTTCCGATTTAAATGTATGGATTTACTGGTACTGATGTAAAATAGGGCTCACAGCAGGTCATCATCAAAAATGTGAGGAAGCATGGTTCCTTGGACCAGAAATTCAGCATTGTGTCATTCCCTGTGAGGTGCATAGGGACTCTTTATAATGATGACAAGATAAGGAGTTGGTTCCTTTAGATGACAAGAAGTAGGAACATTCAATTTCAGCTCCATTTCAAATGATCTTTCATGTTTTTCGAATATGGGTTAGAAATAATATTATTTTAATGCATGCTCAAGAAGAACTAAAAATAAATTATCACTCAGTATAGGCAATTTTCAAAATCATGGGGTAGGAAGCATTGGTAGGCTTTCTTAACTATAGATATGCCACATGATTATTAAATTACTTAATTCATTCAGTCATACTGAGCACCTGTTATGTTCCAGCCACTGCTAAATAAGTCATCTGTGGTTTTTATTCTCATCAACTTTGTAAGCTTATTCTTCAGTGTCTAAATTAGTAGTCCTCGATCTTCACAGCACAGTAAAATCATTTGGGATCTTCCCGTAAAAAAAAAAAAATTGTCAAAGATTCTGATTTGATTAGTCTGATAGAACCCAGAATGAATATTTTTAAAGCTGCCCAGGCAGTTCTAACATGCAGCCGAAATTGAGAATTGATGCCTATAACAATCAATGAAAATCTTGCAAATTGAAATATTACTTAACTTTGCATAAAATATGCATGAACTACCAGTCTTTTATTGTTTCTGTCTTAAAGTTTGACTTTCATTATTAGTTTTGAATTAAATTTCTTAAACTATTTTAACTTCTATTTCTCTTAAATGGTTAATATTAAAAATACAAAGCCTTTTAAATTCCATTTTCA
The DNA here is from genome assembly GCF_000334495.1 of Tupaia belangeri chinensis. Lineage (NCBI taxonomy): Eukaryota > Metazoa > Chordata > Mammalia > Scandentia > Tupaiidae > Tupaia > Tupaia belangeri. Next base: position 618,658 of record NW_006160195.1, on the reverse strand, counting down.
GGCAAGATGGTAGTGCAGCAGTAATGCAATTGGGCCCACATAGGAAGGTTCCAGGTTCAAGTTCTGTGGCTTCTTGTCCATATCTGGCTTACAAATGCCCGTGATCTGGTCTAGAGAGGCTGGGGATAGATCATGGAATGAGGACCCTGTTAGGGAGCCTCTTCCTTGCTTTGAAGAAATAAATAAATAAAATAACTTCATAAAATAATTTACCATTGTTTAGTGTCTGTTATATATACGTTTTTAGATGAAGTTTTCAAATTGCTAGCTATTTAAATGTTTCATTTCTGCCAGTTTTTAGTCCCACTGATACATTTACTAATAGCTCATTTCTCTTCACCTTCCAGTAACAAATCTCGGGTGGTGAAAGGTCATTGAATATCTGGGGGAAAAAACATCTGCCTGATGTGAGGCCCCATTTCTCTCTACAGCCTTTGTATTTCATCTTGTCAAGTTCTCAATGGGTTAAAGAAGAAAGCTCTCATCTTAACACCATGGTTTTGTCTTCCTTGAAGATAGGATTAAGGCATCTGATTGAAGAATTTCATTTTTCCTTATTTCCTTTTCAAATGAAGATAAGCAAACCAGCTGAAAAGCATGGGAGCATTCTGAGTCTCCCACCAACTTGGACTCACAGCCCAATGACAATATTTCTCTTTATTCCATTCTTTGGAGCTATTGAGAACACATAGAGGTATTTTTTCATCTTTTTATTCCTTGATTTAATGTTTAAGATGCAAATTCTTTAAGAAGTTGATCCTTTGGGCTATGAAAACAAACAAAAACCGGGACCTGGCAGCTCCCAGCTTTGTGAACTTTGCCTAGTCACTTAAATTCCCTGAGCCTCCCTTCGCCAATTCGACATTGGCAAAATGGAGAGAGAAAGAGATAATATACTATGAGGATTAAACATAATGAATATTAACTACTCAGCACAAGCCCATATCTTCTTCGTACTATAAATGGTATAATGGATAGTAATAATATTGAAGTGATAGGCTTCCCACATATTAATAACAATCCATCACATTGGCACAGGATACATAGCATTATTTTCTATAAGCAATTTCAGTCCAACTCTCATTAGAGAAAGAGGGTTTAAATACTGGAGAATTGGTTCCCTAGGAGCCCATCTGCTACAGAAACATTCATTCATTCATTCTACAAATATTAGTCAGGTAGTCTTTGTGGACCATGAGCAAGGGTGTTTGCGGGGACCAAGACATATATGATTTATTGCGTGGGAATCTGCAGTCTTTTCAAAGAGACTAACACTCTCATGTGTGCTCTTGTGGGAGGTGGAACTTTCTTCAGTGCCACCAAGTTTCTGTGGTTGATGTGCCCCATCCCCGACAAGCACAGAATCAATGATGATGACGAACTACATTTCTTATTTGAAAAGATGATGGTATTCTTCATTATCATTCCTTCTGTGAAATGTTAAGACTCCTTTCCTCACTCATTGCAAGAGTACTTGGACCAGGGAACACGCTTTGTAGATTTGGTCGGGAGTAAAGAGGAAGCCCTGGTGTGTGAAGTGCCACCTGCTGACTTTGCTGAGGAGCTCTCATTTTTCACAGGCTCATTTCTGATGGAAGAATGGTGTTCCGACATTTTTTTGTCCATGAAAAGTAGGTTAGCTTGCATTGCTAGATTTACTCCCATGTTTTAATATTCAGTGATATTCAATTTAATACAGTCGTTTAGCATTTATTTGTGTCTTGTTTTTCTTTTGTAACTTGGTACTAAGTTATGTATTTCAAACTTTGATGCGTGTTATTAAATTTTTTAAAAAAGCATCTTTTATTACATGCCTTTTTGAAAGTTTTAAACATATACCCTCACTTTTTAAAAGACTTATTTTATTTAACTTTATTTTAATTTGAACAGAGAGGGAGGGAGGGAGGGAAGGGGAGAGCGAGAAAGAGAGAGAGAGAGAGAGAGAGAGAGAGAGAGAGTGAGAAAGCAAGCTGCCAGGTCCAGGACTGGAACTGTGGTCAGTCATGTGTGAGTCCAGCACTCTTAACCACCATGCCACCTGCCAGCCCCTACCTTCAGTTTTACTTTAAGTGACATTACATTGTAAATCTTTGTAAATAATTTTTTTTGTCATGCCATTCCTTAAATTTGATTTCTACAAGGTATGTGACAAGAACTTGACAGAATTTAAGTTTCTTAATACTTATTGCCAATTGCCTTTCCAGAAAAGTAGTTACAAATATGTCCACTAGCATGGCATGAATACTTGGTCCATTTACACTGAACATAAAGAAAGAGAGAAAGAAAAAGAGAGAGGGAGAGAGGGAATGTGTGTGTGTGTCAGAGTCTATAAAAACTATAAGAGGCATTGGTACCCAATCAGAACCTTCTATTAATACTTCGTTAGTGGTAGCACCTAAGGTGCGCTCATTTTACACCACCATGTGAAGGAAGAGTTGGTAGAGCAAAGACTCAAAGCTGACTGTTTTACCAGACTAGTTTATTAATCATCACTACAGCCCCATGAGACAGGAGTTATTACCCACACTTTGCAGGTAAGATCCCTGATCAAATGATGCCAAAGCCTCTGCTCTTCCCACTGCACTATATGGTCTCTAAAAGGAAGATGTATATTAAAAGAAAGCTGCAGATTTGTCAAAGTACTGACATTGGATTCCTAAATCATGAGGGCCCTAGCTGAGCTTTTATCAGCTGGGTGACCTTGAACAAGTCACTTCGCCCTATCAAAGTATTTCCTGATCCCACCTGTGTCCTTAACTGCACCATTTCAGTGGGTTGTACACTGGAGGAGTCCACATGAATATGTTCTGGTGATCTAATACACAACAATGTGATTATGATTGCCAATACTTTATTATATACTTGAAATTGGCTAGATAAGTGTTCTTACCCACACCAAAAAATTATATAAGGTGATGAATATGTTACTTATCTTGATTGTGCTGATTATTTTACAATGCATATGTATATCAAATTATTGAATTGCAAACTTTAAATGTATATAATCTTTGTCAGACATACATGAATGAAATAAAACCTATAGGAGGTATGCATTGTCTCATTTTTCTCTCATTATATTAGGTTAGCAGCCTTTCACGCTGAACATTTATTTATTTATTTAGGTTTTGCCATTGGGTGCATGTGCTCACCAAAGAGGAGAGACAGAAAGAGGGAAAGTGAGAGAAAGAAATCCCTCCCTCCCCCCTGGGGAATGGCTACAGCACAATCCCTTCTCCTCCATACTCCTCTCAGGATCTTGAGCATGCAGACACATATGCCTGGTGTGATTTTCAAGCACTGGGTCCTGGACTCAAACCACTGTCAGCCATGTCAGAATCCAGCTACCTTAATCATCATGCCACCTGCTGGCCCTTAGATTCATTTTTTAAATTGTGAGTTACAAAATAGATATATTCTATCTTGTCATTTTTGTCTATGTTGTGATCATTCTATAGAGACAGAATGGATCCTCACTCAAAACTGATTTGGGTATCAAGACTGAGGATGCCTCACATACACCAATAGATCAGGGTTATTACATAAGGAGGTTATTGGAACCAAGTGGCTTTGCCAGCTAACTCCAAAATGGTAAACAGCAGGGTAAAGAGACAGGTTTAGGGTTTCTATTATGGCTGGGGGATGGGACGGGGTGAGGGTTTCTGTGCACAGGCAGGCTTGTGTGCATAGGACCTTCTATGGGTGCCAAAGGAGAGAACACAAAGCTTTCTATGGGACAAAGGGGAGGAGACAGATGAGGCTGCAAAGTTGTTAGCAGTCACCATTACAAAAATGAAAGTCAGATTCTTTATTGTGGGTCAATTGTTGCAAAATGTTATAAGGACACTTGTCTTATTCTACTACTTTTGATAACATACAGTACAGTTCATAAAGGAAAGGAAGTAAAATGGGTTATTCTTTTCATTTAGTTATAGATTTTCAAGATTAATTCATTGGTTTCCTGTTATCATCTAAAGTTGGTATTTTTTTAAATGTTACAAACTCATGGATTTAAACATACTTGATGGGTTTCAATCCATTGTGATTTTTATTACTACTGAATAAAACTTTGACTCATCTATAGCCCAGGAGCCTCTGAAAGTTGTCTCCTGAGTCTTTCTGTCATGACCTAAGTAAGCTCTAATAACTTCCTGGAAACCCACTCTGCATGTATGACAAGATGTTCCATGCTCACTTTAGCTTTCCTGCTCCAGATCTGGAATAAGTTTTCTCTTTAAGAGGCCCAGGTTTCTCTTACTGAGAAATTTTACTTCAAAACCACAGTTTGGGTATTAGCTCCCTGTCACTGAGTTGGTCATTACTGCTGGGCTTTTTCATTAGTACACTGAGCCAGAAACTACACGCATCACACAGATATGTATAGTGTAAAGATAAAGAACCTCACAAGTTCACTTTATTCTTTAGAATTCAGACATAGGTATATAGAACTTCTACCTAACCTTTTGTCTATTACATGTGCACCTCTCTTTCATGCTGAGAATCTTAGTTCTCATAAACAGCAGGAGTGACAGAATTAAAAAAAAAATCCCAACATTACTCATTTGTTTTTTCACATGTTGGTACAACAGTATCAGAATAACAACACGGATACTAATACTGGTGACAGTATGTACGGCTGGAAACACTCAAATTACTTTTACATATGCTTTACACATTTTCTTCCTGTATTTGTTGGAGTTTTACTATATCTACATTATTATAGCACATAGTAGTTATAAACTATACCCCGTCCTCCTTAGCTTTCACTTGGTTTGACTTCTACAGATCCATATATTTTTGGTGCTCATATTTTTGTCTCTCTAGTCAATTGGTGAAAAACAATTTATATGAAGACCACTATTTTTATACTATTTTTAGTTCTTCCCTTAGTTTTGTCACCTCATATCTGAATTTTCCCATTTGTTTTGTTCTTTAATGTCTTAGATCATTTTCTTAATCTCTTTTAGTTTGTTTTGAAATTGTAGGTTACAGTTTTGTTCTATTTTGAGAGCGTATCTCTGGCATGCTTTCATTGTCTGCAGGAATGTTATTCTCCTTATTCTCTTTTTTCTTATAATAACGTATACAGATTTGATCTCCACACTTTTCTATAGCTCGTTTTTATGTGTAATTGGCTCTCTGAACTTCTAGAATGAGGCATGGTTCAGGATAGCTTTTATAACTTCACAGCGCTCCCTCTTCTGTTGTTGGGCAATGTTCAAAAATAGGCAGCCTGCTTCTCGAGGTCCCCTGGCTCTGCTCTCCTCACACACTGGATTTCCTTGCCACTGGTGTCTATATCCTGCTCAGTTTTGATTCTACTCCCAGTGGTTATTCCCCAGGGTGGGTGTCCTAGCAGGAGCTCTCGCTGGCTGCTTTGAAAATTCACAGGGCTTGCCTACTGCACTCCACTGTCCCCAATATACACACCCCTGCACTCACTCAGTATTTGAGGGAGCAAAATCCCTCACTGGGTCTCCCTGCACTCACTCAGTATTTGAGGGAGCAAAATCCCTCTCCTCTATTTCCACTGACTTTCTCAAATTAGCCTATGGTACTTTCCAGTCAATACCCGCTGACTACTTGGGATTCTATTCTCAACTCTATCAGATGCTGGCTTATTGTCTCAGTCTTGCTCTTCCACAGAAATGCCAATTCCATGGAGATCTTGTGGCTATTGGTGGTTTGTCCACGTGCTTGTATTTGAGTTTGTGTGGAAACATCCTCATATATTTTAGTTGTACACACTGTCCATTGTTCTGTCATGTAGTTACTGTAATTTTATGTGTGGAGTCAGAGAAATTGAGAAACTTTGTTGCTATTGCCACCACCTTCCCAGAATTCTCCTGATCATGCGTATTTTTAACTTCATTAATATAAAGGCAAGGAGTTTTACATTTTAAATCTTGCTACCATACTATTATTAAAATAATATATGCTCATGATGCTATTAAAAAATTCAGAAAGTACACAGAAAACAATGAAAATTTATTATAGTATCATCACACAAGATACATAAAACTACTAAAAATTAGTAGTGTATTTTCTAGCCCTTTGTATACCCATAAATAAAACACATGATACATACATATACATACACATGTATATATATGCACATGCATGTACACACAATCCAGACTTTAAAAAGTTTGTGGAAAAATGAAATTAAAAGACAAGTTTATTTTGGTGCAAAAAATGGAAATCCATGCATAATTTTTCATAATACATATTTCCGTGAACTTTTTTGAAGACCTCTTCTATAAAGGAATATAGATATCTATAGAATATATAACATTATATTTTAATCAAGTTGATATACAGTTTTGTAGTTGCTATTTTATAGTTAATATAATAACCTTTTTCCCCATGTCCTAAAATTTTGATAGTTTAACTATAATTTATGCAAATAAAGGGATCCCTGTGTTCAAAAGCTTAAGAAACTCTAAAGTAAATAGTATTGCGTAAATCATTTATCTAACTAGAGAAAAATAAATTCAGGTATTTTCTGTATAAATGCACACAAATAAATTTTAGAAGAATAAAATAGTTTAAGTAAACAGTTAAAATTTAAAATATAGGTAAGCAGAGAAAGGGCTCCTGAGCATAAAAGTAAAAGGTCACAAAGAAAAGTATTAATAGAGCTGACCACATGAAAAGTAAACTCCTGCTAAAGTATTCAGTTATCACATTGTCATAGCATTCAGCAAGGACTAAGGATCTAAATTCTGATCTTCAGATTGATAGAAATTACATTGTTTGATAAGGTATTAAATCTGAAATGAGAGAGTCCATTTTTCCAAATGATTAACAGTTCATTCCCAATTAACTCAACCCTAAGAATCCAGGATTTGGGTTTAAAGCTGTATCAATAAAGCATATAGCCTTGAGCTAGAACTTATATGAAATAGGAAGGTGTAAAAAAGAGATGACCCTTCTTATTTTGTTTAGCTTTAGGGTTGGTCTATAGAACAGCAAAGTCTGAAATCCAAATTATATAAAATTCCCAATTTGTAGAAAATCAAAACAAGAAAATGTACTGGTAATGCAGATAGACTTGGGAGGTGATCAGATTATATACCTTTATTAATCCAATTAATGTGAGTTTCCTGCAGCAATATTTTTTTCCTTTTAAAAATTTAGTTATAATTTTTATTTGCATTTAATTGCATTTAACTGTACATCTTTGTGAAGCACAATACGGCTTTTCAAAGAAAGCATGCATGCAGTGAGTGAAAATCAAATCAAGGATATTACTATATTTACCATCTTCAACAAAGAATATTACATTATTTGCTTTGCAGAAGTGAAAGAAGTTTCCCTTCCTCTCTTAAAGGTTCACTGAAAATCGCTGACAATTGGCAGAATAATAAGAGAAAAGGCATACAGATTTATGTAACACATACAGAGAGCCATAGACAATATGAATTCAAAGAAGGGCCAGATGATCAAAGCTTATAGACCCATCTTCACAGGAGAAAGGAAAATGGAATGAACAGTCCCCGTGCATATACGTTGGTCAATAGTTAATTCTCATTGGAAGCTGGATGGGACCAACATGTTACAGAAAGTTTAGGGGCCAAAGGGGACACTGCACTGGAACATAGGTTATACTTGGAATTTGTAAGTGTGCTCCATCCTCATCTTTGCTATCTAGGAGGAATGAAACTGACTTCCTAAAAAAGTTAAGTTTGCATAATCTCATTTCCTCCATCAGAACATTTGCAGGCAAATAGCACTTGCCTTATTTTGCTCTATTTTCCATTAATGTGGACTCTCTCCTGTTGCTGGTGTTCCTTGGCATCTACCAGGAGGTATGTTGACAGAGCCCACACTGGCTGGCTAGCAGCTTTCAGATCTGGATGGAAGAAACAAACCCCCATCTCCCCAACAGTGCCTCAGTCGGAAGCACTTCAGGGAGAAAGAGAGGAATTTACTGAGCTCAGAATACGGAACAAAAGTCTAGATTGGCTCTGTTTCTTGGCCCTAAATGGATATAGATAGAATTGTCAGGGAATTGATTTCTGCCACTTCCATCCTCCATCTCATCTTGGGCCACTTTTAATCATCACACATCTCAGCATTACTTTCTTTGTTACATTTGAGAAGAGAAAGCAGCTATTTTCTCTGCTTCTACATTTCTTTATTTAAGGAATAATTATCTTATTCTTCCCACTCACTATCTCTCTCCTCATTATTTTCAGCAAGTTCAACATCAGAATCGGTCCCAGGAACTCACTCTTCTGCTGGCGAGCCTGGTTTCTCATGTACTGTTCAGTTTTTGCAGCAAGCTTTGGATCATATTTCTTGCTTAAAATAGCATCCCGGATTGAGAACAGTGGTGCAAGTGGTTAATTTGTTGTGCTCCATAAACTGGAACCAGATGAGAGGCCCAGGTTTAATTTCCAGTTCAATCTAAAAGTGAGTGTAGAGGTATGCATCTGTAATCCCAGTGACTTGGGGAGGCTGAGGCAGGAGGATCACAAGCTCAACACTGACAGCAGAGCAATACCTTATCTATAAAGTAGCTGGACTTGGTGGTATGTACCTTTTGACCCAATTGGGAAGCTATTTAATGACAGCAAGTCCCTGTCTGAAAGAAAAAAAGAAAGAAAAAAACAAAAGCCCAATTTACTTATGGGACCATAATCCATATAATTTCCTCAACCAGAACTCAATAATTATAATTTCTTACATTTATATATTATGCCAAAAACATTTGCATTAATTGCATTAGGCTCCCCACAATCTGGCCCCATCCCTCTCTCCAGCCTACATTTTCTATTACAGTTCTTTCCCATAGCTAGCTGGTCCCTATTTCCCCCAAAACTCACATACTTTCTCATTAATAACCTTTTCCCATGCTAGACTTTGCCACATCTTTATATCTCTACTTGGAGTGTTATAAACCCTAATCCACCATCCCTGTGATAGCACAGTGCATTGAAATCTTCATTGCTCTCATGGGTCTGTCAAGATGTGCTTGCCTTCTCCATGAAGACTTCCTTAACCCCACCCTAGTCTCTGTATATGCCAAATTCTGATTTTTGACCCAAGGCCCTTTTATCCTGCAAGATCACTACTTATATATTTGGAAGTACAGCAACAAAGAAGAAGCCCCATTCTTTCATGGGTCCAGATATGATGAAACACATTTCAGTGCTCAGGATTCCAAAACTGGAGTGTATCCTGCAAGTTATGATGATGTGGCCCTTAGTACTGCAGGTGGCACATAAAGATGTACAGACCTCAACAGACCATGTTTCCTTTGTCTGTTGTAGATGACAGATGTAGACTGATTAAATTCAATAAAGATTGATTGAGTAGCCTCCATCCAGCCCTGTGGTAAGCACTGGGGATACAAGGCAAAGTCTACACTAGAAGACTGATAAATGGAAATTTGAATTTGAATTTATTTTTCTCCCTCACCATGAGTTAATGCAATGATTCTGAAACCTGGTTGTGCAGCAGAATCTCCTAGGGAATGAGCTTTTATGTATTTGTTTATTTATGCATTCATTTTGAATTTTATTTATTTTGTAGGGATAAATAATACATTCACTAGATACAAACTCAAAATATTGAAAAGGCATACAGTAAAGTCTCTCATATACCACTGTCCTAACCATCTGGCTCCTCTCCCTGGAGATCTAGCCAATTTATTCGATATCATGGAAGAATATTTTAAAAGTTTTCTTTAGCCCACCATGAAGTTATTGAGTGAGAATCTTTCTTTCTTTTTCTTTTTTTTTTTTTTTTGGAGAGGTTTTCGCTATAGGGCGCGTGCGCTTGCCAGACAGAGAGACAGAGAGATAGAAAGCGAGAAATCACCCCCCAGGGGGGATGGTCACGCTGCAATCCCTTCTCCTCCATTCTCCTCTCGGGATCGTGGGCATGCACGCACATGCGCCCGGCATGAGTTTTAAGCCACCGGGTCCGGGACGCGAACTGCAGTCCACTATGTGGGAGTCCAGCGACATAGCCATTATGCTAACTGCTGGTCCCGCAAGTGAGAATCTTTCTGAGTCCCATGTGAGGACCTGAAATTGGTAGATCTATAAAGCTCCTCAGTTGAATCTGATGTATTGGTTTATAAAAATGACCTTTTGGGAAGCAGGTTAGCAGATGGGCATAGGGAGGGGAGGGAATATTTCAAAGATAACAAGAGAATTTTGATGTGGGCAGGGAAGACTTATTGATGCAGATGGAGAACAATGAGCTGCAAAGGGTTCAGATCTGTGTGGAATAGAGAAATAGCAATATTAAGAAACATGAGGGATCTTTAGAAAGCTCATGAAAAATGCATATTATGAAAAAAAGCATGAATTTCACATTTGTTTTTACACCAAAATAAAATCATATTTTAATTCCGTTTTCCACCAATTTTTTCAAGTCCCCTCATAAGCAGGGCCACCTCAGGAATATTACTTTCTAGTCTGAGCTTCTGCACTCCACATCAGGTAGCCCAGAGTACACCGGGGAGAACCCAGGGAGCACACGATGGAAGTATGTGTTAGAGCACCCTTGTTAAGAGGTAGCCATTTGAATTGAGGCAGGAAGCCTCCTTTTTCTTTTGGGTGACTTGTCCCAGCACTAGAGATTTGAATTTATGAGTCCACAGCAGTAGTACCCCTCTTTTGACCCATCATTGCAAATTTTCTCTTCTTTTAATGTGTAAAAACAACCTAAGGAGATTTTTTTTTTTCACTTTTCCTGAAGTTAGCTGTGAAAATGTAATGATAGTGGGAATTCTACAACACTAACTTTAGCTGAAGCATGGGTTTTCTATATTCTTCAGAGAACTGATGGGAGCATCAAAATGGATATGATTATGAATATGAACATAGTATCCTCATCATATATGAAGTCATTAATGAAAAGACATTTTTCTTAACTCCAGGCAGGTCCACCAGCAAGCAGGTAAAGCCATTCAAAGCTCCCCTACAGTGCAGACAGAGCAATAGTGTCTGGGCAGAATCAAACGAATAGTTATACTAACAGGCTTCTAGTGCAGGCTGGATCGTTAATTTGATAAAGCGCATCCTCTGCGCAGCTGTGAACTATCTGAAACTGTCAGCTCTGTTCTAAAATAGGCTGACTTGTCTGTCACCTAGCAGCTCCCTGTATTAGGTGCAGATACTGGGAAATTGAAGAAAGAGAGACAGCAAATTCACAAGGCACTGGGAGTCTACCACGGACAAGGACAGGCCATGTCATCTCCTGACTCTCACCACAGGGCAGTCACACTGTCAACTGGGTTTCAAGGCTGACTACATCGCTCCTTTGGCGTCTCATTCATATCTACTGCACTTGAGTGCAAGGTGCCTAAGGATTCTGGAGGTCATTAACCTCTCTGTATCTCAGTTTCTTCATTTTTTTTAATGCAATATCATCTTTAATTAAGTATGAAGACCTCTCCAACATAAAATCTAGAGATCATTTTACCCACTGCTCTGTTTGGCTGCCAGTCTCTTGTCTCTCTCTTCAGCAATGGTGAGGCGGATACCTTTTCCCCAGGGAAGAGAAATCCATGGCTTGTTGCCTTTGCCAATAACAAAAATGTTGGAGAGCCGAGTGGCAAAGCTGTTGCCATTGGCATCTTTCACATGAACCACATCAAAAGAGCCAGGATGCCTCTCTCTGTTGGTGATCACACCAATTCTTCCCAAGTTAGCACCTCCAGTCACCATGCACAGGTTACCAGTATCAAACTTGATAAAATCAGTAATCTTGCCCGTCTTCAAATTGATCTGAATGGTGTCATTCACCTTGATGAGAGGATCCGAGTAGCGGATGGTACGAGCATCATGGGTCACCAGATGAGAGATTCCTTTTGTGCCCACAAAGATTTTCCTCACTTTGCACAACTTGTACTTGACCTCCTCAGGTGTAATACGATGGACAGCAAAGCGACCCTTGGTGTCATAGATCAGACGGAAATTCTCTCCAGTCTTGTCAATGCTGATGACATCCATGAAACCAGCAGGGTAGGTTATGTCAGTACGGACTTTGCCATCGATCTTAATGAACCGCTGCATGCAGATCTTCTTTACTTCATCTCCTGTTAAAGCATACTTAAGTCTGTTCCTTAGGAAAATGATGAGAGGAAGACATTCCCTCAGCTTGTGGGGACCAGTGGATGGACGAGGAGCAAACAGACCGGTCAGTTTATCCAGCATCCAATGCTTTGGAGCTGCTACCCGCTTCAGATGCTTCTTAGGGCCACGAGCCATGGTTATGCTAGGTCGCCTGCCGCTTTGAAAAGAACTCTGTAAGGGCCTGGAAGCACAGCCAGGGACGGCGCGGTCAGCTTAGACAAGATGGCAGCCCAGTTTCTTCATTTTAAAATAATGTTTATGTTTAAAAGTTGCCATAAAGATTACAGCGCAAACTATATGAAACACTTAATACTGAGTTTGGCCTAGAAAAATTCTAGATTAACATTCAGCTACTAGTTTACTGTTCTGCATATTAGCATCAGAGTTTTCTCTAGGTAGGTAGCTATCCTTCAACAATCAGGTAGGTCTTGGTGGATATTCATCTATCCAACTATTTAAACTTTCAGCCATTTAACAAATATTTGTTGGTGATCACTGTTAGACCTGATGAATCAAAAATGTTTTCTGGGACCAGCAGATGGTGTAATGGTTATGTCACTGGACTCCCACACAGCCAACCGCGGTTTGAGTTCCAGACCCTATGCCTTGAAACTTATGCTGGGTGCGTGTGCGTGTGTGCCCAAAATCCCAAGAGGAGAATGGAGGAGAAGGAATTGAGGCATGGCCATCGCCCCTAGAGGGTGATTTCTTACTTTCTTTCTCTGACTCTGGTGAGTGCGCATGTCCTAAAACAAAAATCTCTCTCTAAAGAAAAAGAAAGTTTTCCTAGTTCTGGGTTTCATAAGAGATTCCCAAATGACCATCTTGCCCATTTCTACACTAGGACCCTAGGGCCCTAGGATAATAAGGGTTCAGCACTAAAGTTACAGCATCACAGACCCTCACAAAACATGGAGATGGCAATCAGAGGGACCTTGGTCTTAAAGAAAAGAACCCTGAGTCACAGGGATAGGGAACAGAATTAACCAGGCCATGCAGCAAGAGTGTCATCAGCCTCACTGGCCACCTTTCTTATCCTCAGAGCTCTATAACAAATGCTGTCATGCAAAATATCATAAGAGTGACTGAACCATCAGAAATTTATTTTCCACCATTTTAGAAGCTAGAAGTCCAAGATCAAACTGTCAGCAGGTTTGGTTTCACCAACAGAAATAACCAACTACAGAAATAATAATTAGTGGTTTATTACTAAGCATGGAATTGAGTGACCTGGTCCAGAGAGACTGTAAGGTCCCATATTGTAAACTCTCCTGAGCATCATGTGGTATCGCTCCATGTCCGAGGAGGAACCAAGGTCAGACTTCTGTCTTGGCAAGAGCCCCCACTCCAGGTACTGCTACTACAGGGTTACACTGACCCAGAAGTAGCAGATAAAGACCCAAAGTGAGTACTGGGAGGTCACTAGGACCCTAGGGCCCTAGGATAATAAGGGTTCAGCACTAAAGTTACAGCATCACAGACCCTCACAAAACATGGAGATGGCAATCAGAGGGACCTTGGTCTTAAAGAAAAGAACCCTGAGTCACAGGGATAGGGAACAGAATTAACCAGGCCATGCAGCAAGAGTGTCATCAGCCTCACTGGCCACCTTTCTTATCCTCAGAGCTCTATAACAAATGCTGTCATGCAAAATATCATAAGAGTGACTGAACCATCAGAAATTTATTTTCCACCATTTTAGAAGCTAGAAGTCCAAGATCAAACTGTCAGCAGGTTTGGTTTCACCAACAGAAATAACCAACTACAGAAATAATAATTAGTGGTTTATTACTAAGCATGGAATTGAGTGACCTGGTCCAGAGAGACTGTAAGGTCCCATATTGTAAACTCTCCTGAGCATCATGTGGTATCGCTCCATGTCCGAGGAGGAACCAAGGTCAGACTTCTGTCTTGGCAAGAGCCCCCACTCCAGGTACTGCTACTACAGGGTTACACTGACCCAGAAGTAGCAGATAAAGACCCAAAGTGAGTACTGGGAGGTCTAACTTCCTAGAGATGGATCAAAACGACCCACCAAATGTTTCATGTATGGTTATCCCACTGTGTCTAACTGCCTGCATTTCAGTCACACATACAGTCTCCCAAAATAGCTTGACTACCCTACAAAAGGAGCCCCCTCCCTCATGGAGGGAGGCTGAGGCACTTCTGGCTTCAGATCCCAGGGGCTCTTTCTCTCAATAAACTTTCCTCTTTTCAGGAAGGATGTTTCCTGAGTCTTACTCCATACATGACAAACACCAGCATGTTTATCCAGATGCTGAGATAAAGTGGTTCCTTTGATAAATGCGTCATGACTTTCCTAATGACCTACTAGATTTGAGAGCAAGAGAGTTGTCAGTCAGCATACGGTGTCTTTTACATTTGTGCCTGGCACAAAACAGTGGGATATCAGGAAGAGGAGGCTTGTAGGTTACAGGGGAGGTTGAAATTCTTAGATTAGTAATTGGTTAAAGAAAAAAAAAAAAAAAAACATGGAACTATCAGACGGTGTAGTGGTTACATATGTACTGGATTCCCACATAGTCGACTGAGGTTCCAGTCTGGAACCCAGTGGCTTAAACTCACACTGGGCGCATTTGCATGCATGCCCAAGATTCTGAGATGAGAATGGAGAAGGGAAGGGATTGAAGTGTGGCCATCCCCCTGAGGGGTGATTTCTTTCTGTCTCATTGCCTGTCTTTCTGGGGGAGCATACTGCCTGACAAAAACTCAAGTGTCTTCCTGAAAGAAATTAGCAAAGAATGCCTGTGCTTTCCGCTAAGAGATGAGGTTTACTCTGGTATCGTAGAAACACTAAACCTGAGATAGGATGTAGCATCCCACTGTCAATGGACCAAGTAGTCTGTTAATGTTTATAGGCCTGTTAATATTTGTAGGCGTGACTCTCCCAGGTCCCCTGGAAACAACTTCGGAATAGAAAAAAAAAAAAAAAAAGTAGTAAGAATTCTGTCCTCACTTTCTTCTGAGGCCTTTTTCTTTTTGGTTTGCAGAAGGCCACTGTCTCACTATGTCCATGGCTTTTCCTCTTTCTGTGCTCTGCCCATATTCCCTCCTCCTCTCCTGCGAACAGACTTAACCGTGTATGTCCAAAGTTCCTCTTATAGGGAAAGTAGTCCAAATGGATTAGGACATACCCTAATGGCCTCATTTTAATTTAATGACCTCTTTAAGGGCCCTAGCTCCAAATATAGTCACACTCTGAGCTATTGGGGGTTATAGTTTTGTGATACTATAATATAAATACAAATCTCATAACCCATGTTATTTTCTAAATAACGAGAACAATAAACATCTTTTGTTAAAGTACTTGGCTTTTTGTCCTTGGTTCCTGAAGCAGTTTCGTAATAGCTTCAGAACAATAAAGGTGAAAGACAGTCTTCCGTTATAATGTTGGGGCACTTTAGGCCTCAGAAGGCAAAATTTCTTCTCTGCCCTCCTGCCCTCCTTTTACCTGCTCCTTTGTCTCTTCAAGGCAGGCTGTAGAAACTAGAATTTCTCTCCCCTAAGGCAAGTCATAGAAACTGAAATATACTCTAATCTTCAACTGCCTTTCTCAGATTTGGCCATAAAGAAATTCTCTGACCTACGCTGTATGATGTTAAATCTTAAGACCCTCATTCTAGAGGAGTCCTGCTGCATACCCAGGAGGAAGGAATGCCACACAGGGAGGCCAAGATGAATCTGAGCAGACACACTTTGCTGGGCTTTCTCACTCTGTCTCTTTGTATCAGGTCATGTCCTTTGGTCCAATCCCACTTCTACATGACTGGCACGCATCAGTCATGCCTATGCAATAAAGTCTCTGTGAAAACTCAAGAGGACAGGGCCTGGGGAGCTTCTGGACAGCTGACCCTTTGGAGGCTTGCAGGGAAGTAAACAGGAACTGAGCCATGTCCCAGGAGAGTAGTGAACCCC
This sequence comes from Tupaia belangeri chinensis, assembly GCF_000334495.1. Lineage (NCBI taxonomy): Eukaryota > Metazoa > Chordata > Mammalia > Scandentia > Tupaiidae > Tupaia > Tupaia belangeri. Next base: position 602,630 of record NW_006160195.1, on the reverse strand, counting down.
AACTCCTTGGGGGCAGAAGCTCCTGTACCCTTCCATATCTCCCCCTACATAGCTCTTATCTGGCCATTTATTCATTTTCTTTAAGATATTCCTTATAATAAGCCTGTAAATGTAAGTAAATGCTTCCCTGAGTACTGTGAACTGCTCTAGCAAATGGAATGAACTTAATGAAGGATTCATGGGAAACCCAACTTAGAGTCAGTCAGTCAGAAGTTCTGAAGGCCCAGGCTTATGGCTGGTATCTGCAGTGGGGATGGTCTTATGGCACTGAGGCCTTAGCCTATGAGACCTGACTCTGAATCCAGGTAGATAGCTTCAAAATCAAATTGGATTAGAGGATACCCAGCTGGTATCTGCTGCAGAAATGATTGCTTCCTTCCTGGTGGGGAGAAACACCCCCATAATCTGGGATCACAGGGTGGTCTGTGTGGTAAGCACATAGTAGAAGAAATTGAGATTCTTTTGCC
>NW_006160195.1:574976-602132 GCF_000334495.1 Tupaia belangeri chinensis | reverse complement strand
AGAGACTTCAACATACAAATTTTAAGGAAAAACAATTCAGTCTACGAGAGTTCCCTGTGTCAGGATATTCCTTCCCTTTCACTTAACTCGTAGTCATCTTCCAGATCTCAAACTAAATATTGCTTCCTTGGAGACACCATCCTGACCACCCGCTCACTCCCCTGCAGACCGAGTGAGGTCTGTTTGTAGGCACATTTCTGGTGCTCCTGTACTTCTACTTGTCACGATTCTTAACAAAGGAATAACTGCATGACTAGTTGATTCACTTTTTTCTCCCTCCAGGAGAAACCATCCCCAAAGGGCAGGGTGCTGAGGTGCTGGCTCTCTTGTTCTCACCTCTATCTGTCCTGTGCCTGGTGAGTAACTGGCACGAGGTAGCAACTCAGCAAAAGAACTGCTGAGTAAACAAGTAAACGAATAATGCTTTAAATAAGTAATCAAAATCACAGGCCCCTCCAAAACATTATTATTTTCAAAGTATTTGTTTCCTCATGTTTGCTTTTAACATCCCTACCATAAAATTCTACTTGTGTTCCAAAGCCCAACTCAAAAAGTCTCCCCCATTTTCCTTCTTACTTAAAGCAGAATTAATCCTTCCTCGGCAATCCTGGAGCACGTTATTTATGTGGTTGATTTTACACTTGTTGTGACCCGTTAAGGGTAGGTCATTAGTATGTTTTATTTAATGCCAAATCCCTGGCACATAGTGGGCACCCAATACAGAGTCGATGTCTTTTAGAAGGCAGGACAGGACCATCCCAGCTTTTGTGGATAGGGCCATTGTGAAGATCGTGCAGCAGTCAGTAGTGATTCCAGACACTCTGGGGGCTTAGCTGCTCTGCCTGCCCCTGAGGCTTCAGCAGGGCTGAGTAGGTCACTGCTCCCTGTATTTCACAGAAGCAGGTTGTGGAGCTGGCTATGGAGCTGGTTCTAGAAGGGTTCTAGTGAGAGAATACAGTGAGTTTCCTAACAAAAGATGTGTGGGGTAGGGGCAAGAAAATAAAAAGAAGAAAGAAAACTCAAGAACTGCTTGGAATCTAATTTGAATTCTGACAAGAACTGGCACTGGTTCTTTGGTCTACACTTTCGTCGACTGAAGTACAAACAGCTGAGCTAGTCTGGAGGCACAGAGACCCATCTAGTCTAGATTCTGTGTAGTTTCCTGACTGTTTCCTCTGTGAAAAGGGACTAATAACATGAGCTTCATGCTTCACGGCAGTGTCGCAAGGTGCAGATGGGACATCACAAACCAAACAGTCCCCTGCATCAGTAGCCAGCTGCACCAGTTGTGAAGACCCTTGCTTAGGTCCAGAGTAGTTCAGAAATAAAGGTAAGAAACCAGGGATTCTTAGAAGGACATGAACAAGTTTAGACTCACAGTGATAACACCAAGTATAGAGCTGCCCAATGTATTGGGCAGTTAAGGACCAGTTTTTCCAGTTCTCCATCTCCAGACACACAGGTACCTCTGCCCCGACTATCTTTACCTCCCAGTAAAACCACCCTGCTCTGTATTTCTTTCCGTATTTCAGCAAAGTGGACTGAATGGCACATGATTAAATCATGGATCCTGGGGGCCTGAAGCCCAAGTTTAATTCCAGCTCTGCTGTTTACTAGCCCTGTGATCTAGAGAAAGCCTCTGACCTTCAGTCTCCTTCTCTTTAAGATGGCAAAAATAATAGCAGCTGCCTCATAGGATTTTTAGGATGCTTAAGCTAGAGCTGTATCTCTGGGAATAACGCATACGTGCTCAATATGGGAAACATGTTATACCATCATCAACCTCCACTCTTACCTAATGCTTTTGCTCCTTCTTTCAGATTTGTTTTAAAGTCCATTCTGTCTTCTCCATTTCTCCTCCTAAGACTTTCTTTCTTTTTAAAAAGAGTTATTTACTATTATTATTAATATTTTAATTTGACCAGAGGGAGAGAAAGTAAGTGAGAAAGCAAGCTGCCAAGTCCAGAACTTCAACTGTGATCGGCCATGTGGGAGTCCAGCACCTTAACCACAATGCCACCTTCCAACCCCACGACCTTCTTTCTTTTTTCTTTTTTAAGAGGTTTTTGCTATAGGGCGCGTGCGCTCGCCAGACAGACAGAGAGAGACAGAGAGACAGAAAGCGAGAAATCATGCCCCAGGGAGTATGGCCACACCGCAATCCCTTCTCCTCCATTCTCTTCTCGGAATCTTGGGCACGTATGCACACGCACCCAGCGTGAGTTTAAGCCACCGGGTCCAGGATGCGAACCGCGGTCGACTACATGGGAGTCCAGTGACATAGCTATTACGCTAACTGCTGGTCCCACGATCTTTCTTAAGGCAGAATGAACCCAATTCAAGCCCAGAATTACAACTCTTATTGAATTTCCTGTCCTGGGCCCTGTGCAATTTCCACAGCAGGCAAAATTTCTCAAACAATGTGGAAGTAAAGAATGACAATAAGCACATTCCTCTCTTATTATAGAGGTCCTTGGATTTCCAGGGGCTTCAGTTCAAGAACCCCAAGTTCAAGCAAATGCCTTCTTTTCCCTTCCCCCACATCTAAATAATCATCTGATGCTTTTCCTTTGCAAACCATGTTCAGAAAATGCAGTCAGAATATAGTAACTCTTGGCTCATTCTTCTCAAAGCATCCCAACAACTTAAGATTCACTATTTTGGGAACTAGCGGTTAGCATAATGGCTATGTCGCTGGACTCCCACATAGTCGACCGCGGTTTGCATCCCGGACCCGGTGGCTTAAAACTCACACCGGGTGCGTGTGCGTGCGTGCCCAAGATCCTGAGAGGAGAATGGAGGAGAAGGGATTGTGGCGTGACCATCCCCCCTAGGGGGTGATTTCTCGCTTTCTGTCTCTACGTCTCTCTCTCTCTCTGTCTGGCGAGCGCACGCGCCCTATAGTGAAAATCTCTCTCAAAAAAAAAAAAGATTCACTATTTTTTCTTAAGTAAGCAATATAGTTATTAACTGCAGGATATGTAAAGGGCATGGAGCATTTGAGTTGAGAAGTGCAAATGTCAAAGACAAAAAGGAAACTGTAAATATAGTCCCAGACTTGAAAGTACAGGCAGTGAAAACAGCTGTGGGATGTAATGTCCTTGGGAAATAGTTAAGATGCTGATTCAGAGTAGCCGTTGCTGACATCAAGCACTGCTACCTACAAGTATCTTTTTGTATCCTGGCACAGAGTAGGTGTTCAGTAAAAGCTAGCTGTATGGAGGAATGCATGGATAAATTATAGACACAATAAATATTTATTTTGTTGACAAAATTGGAATGATGGAGTTGAAATAGTTTATAAAGTTATGCCATCTCCTGAGGCTCTTCCTTTTGTGACTTATGAATCCTGTAGCATCCTCCTTTTTTCACTATTTCATCAAATACCCCTCTGCTTCTAGTTACAGCTGTTTGAGTGATGGCTCTTACCACCATTGTGCTAGTAAGGTCTGGACCTGCACACAGTGTACACTGGATTGACCCCCGAATGCTTCATCCCCAACAAGATCATACAAATAGTCTCTAGTGTTAGGAGATATTCTAGGCTACTGTTTCTCTATTGATGTCCATGCTATGTTTCTGTGATATGTGCCCAGTTACACAGCACTATTGCTTAGCTATGTAAAATCACTCAGCAGGACTGAAACCCAGTCCATTAAAGCTCCTCACCCATATCACTTCAATCCCCTCACTCATGTTTGTGGTTTGCACTATCAATAGACTCTCTTTCTTTAAGGTTTTCATTTACTCTGCCTGGGTCTCTGCACTAAGTGTTAATGTGACTCAGCCCTGGGTACAATCAATGTTTGTCCCAAGTGAATCGCTCCTAGCAACTACATCTTCTTGAAACTGCCAATGACATTTAAATCTCTAAATACAATTTACTGAGTAGGAATAAAATGGGCAACTTTTTCTTTCATGCTTGTCAATTACCAATACTACCTTCTTATCAGGGATCCTTGGATATTGCAAACCATCATAGAAGCAGCTGTTTGACAACTGAAATTGCCCTGACCCAATAAGGGGCTGCCTTGACTTGTCGGCCTATGTGAGATGAAATTTTTCTAGGTAGATGACGGCAGCTCTCTCCTCCCTGTAGGAGCAGATAAGATCACAAGATATTTTAATTTAATGTATCCTTCTCTGGCAGTGATGAATGGGTTCTCTGCACAGATACTGTGTGAATCTGTGATCATCTTGGCAATGATTCTTAGCAGGAAAGGTGGTATGATGGACTACTACACAGAACAAAAAACAATGAATGATTGCTACACGCACAAGAGATAAATCTCACAGGACGAAAGTTGAACAAAAGAAATCAGAAACAAAAAGGATGTATACTGCATAGTTCCATAATTATGAAGCTCGAGAACAAACAAAAACAAATGCATAGTGATAAAAATTAGAACATGGTTACCTCTGAAGAGGGTTTTGACTAAAAAAGGGTACAAGTGAGCTGTCTGGGATACTAGAAATGTATTCTATCTTGATCTGGGTGGTGGTTTCACAGATGTATATACAAGTAAACATGTAGTAGATTCTTCACTGCAGATTTATGCATCTGATGTATGCATGTTATTCTTTAAAAGTTTAAAATAAAACTTCGCAGATTAGCACTTGGTATTAGATAATTGGGTACCACAAAAGGAGATACCAACCAAGATAAAATTCAGAATTTGGCTTTCAAATTTGTCTGTCAGGTGAAAGTATTGGTTGTAATCTGTAAATGCTTACCTCATACAATGATCATACATTGTGGTCATTAGTCAGAATTGATGTACTACCTCTTACGAAATTAATTCCAGGGACATTACTACATTTTAGGAGATAATTATTTTTCCACTCCATGTTGCTGAGAACATTCTTGGAAAAAACTGCATCAGAGACAAGAAACATCAACGACATCTTTATTCACATCTCACTCACAGAACATTCTTCTAACATTGGTTCATTTCAAACTCAAAGAAATGTAGAATTTTTAATAACAAGAATTTAAATTTCTGCTAATGTCGACCAATTTTGAAAAATAATTCATCTGGAAAAACTACATTAGCTGTGAAAATGACATTTCAATATTTTGAGTGCAGTTGGCACAGGAAGAAGATCCCCTCTGTGGCTACATGTAGACCGTGCATTTTTCAAACAGTTCAGCCTTTCAGAACTTCTGAAATCCATTTAGTCTGGAAATTACTAGGGTCTAGTTCAATCAAAAAATAAGCCCAGGTTGCTAAAGGGTACAAAAGCTATCACAGGGGGCAAAAAAATCAATTTTGGAAGGCCGTACATGACTCTCAGCATTGAGATCTACAAACTCACTATCCATGGCAGACAGCAGCTGTGCAAGGACCTGCCACAGGCATACCTTGTGGACAGCTGTGCCTACCTGGATGGACAGGCATACCTTGTGGACAGCTGTGCCTACCTGGATGGTTGCTTTCAGAGGTCATTTATTTTTAGCACATTAGGCCATGGATTCTTCTAGCACCACGTCTGCACACAATAGTCATTCAATTGCAAGTAAGGCTTTATTCTGGTATGCAGTGTGGTGTGGTGAAAACAGCACTACAGATTTTGGTTCACCTATTTCTGGTAGCACAGTCAGTAGTGAACTGCACTGCAGTGCTAGAAGATACATGGCCAACTGTAAGTTCAGTTCCCCGGACTGGTCAGAAAATATGCCATGAGCATGCATGCCCAAGATGTGCCCAAGATCCTAATGAGCTGGAGGACTGGGGAGAGAGGATTGCCGTGTGATGAGACCCTGTTGAGGGTACATCTCTCTCTCTCCCAAGTACATGCATGTGCTATCATGATTAAAATTAACAAACTTAAAAAAATCTGTGTGTATGTGGGGGGTGGGGGGAGGATAACATGATGGCATAGCAATAACAAGTGATGCTCTATGGGGCTGACCTACATGGAAAGATTCCTACTTCAAGTCTAGAGACCTCCCTGAGTATGCTGGTCACACAGATGCTCAGGATCCAGAGCTGGCTGAGGCTGGGGGTGAATCACAGCATCAAGATCCTGTTAAAGGTACTGCCTGTTTCTCTTTGTTTCTCTTTGTCTCTCTGGCTCATGGAGGGAATAAATAAATATAAAAGACCCATTTATATCACACTTAGGACTACATGGCCTTAGCCTAGATCTTAGTCCTCAGTTTCCTCATCTATAAAAAGGACTGATAATTTATACCTTTGTCAGAACTTCTGTGAACATTAGCGATTAGGTAGAGTATGCCACTTAGCAGGTATTCAATACTTTCTAGCTTGATACTATTACCAAGTGGGCCAGAACTGATTGTAGGAATCTCGAAGTGTTATTAACAGAAGTATGTCACATAGTGAGTACTAATCATTCAGCCAAATGACCCATATTCAGCAAATGCCACTGGGTATTAGGTACAAACTGCTGTAGAGGCCACAAAGACAATTCACTCAAATTCTTTCCCACAGGAACTCATTGTCAAGGCGATGAGACAGACATGGTAGTAACTACACCAAAGGCACATGAAGATCCTCAACTATATTTATTGAATGGTTTCCCTGTATTGCTTTCCTATTCTGTTTAATTTACTTCTGCCAATATTCATTATTTTCGCACTTCTGGCTTTGGGTTTAATTTGCACTTATTTCCTAGTTTGTTTACATGAAAAATAAAGCTATTGACTTGAAGTATTCCTTTTTTTAAAATATAGGTAATGATGGCAATAAATTTCTCTCTGTGGGATTTCTTTAACTGCATCCAATAAGTTTAATGTGTTGTGTTTAACTTCAGTTCATCTCCATACATTTTTCTAATTTGATACCTTCTGTGACCTATTGGCTATTCAGGAGTATGTTATTTAATTTTATACATTTGTATATTGTTATAAATTTTGTTATTTTATTGATTTTGAACTTAATTTTTCTGTGGTTGTGTCACAAAAACTGTATTGTTTCAACTGCTTTTAAACGTATCAAGGCTTGTTATAAAGCCTAACATGTGGACAATATAGAAGAGACAACGTAATATGTGTGTTTTAGAAACTGTATGTTTGGCTGTTGTTGGTTAGAATATTCTATAGATGTTTGCTAGGTCTAGTTTTTTGATAGTGTTGGTTAGGTTTTCTATTTTCTTGTTGGTCATCTGTCTATCAGTTACTGAAAATGACTCATTGAAGTTTCCAACTATATATTATTGTTAAATTGTCTATTTCTCTCTTTAATTCTGTACACTTTTTGCTTCATGAGACTATGCTGTTTGGTTTGTCAATATTTATAATAGTATGTATTCTTCATGCCCTGATCCTTTTGCCATCATAAAGTATCCATCTTTGCCTCTGGTAATTATTTTTACATTAATATCTATTTCATCTTTTAATTTTCTGTAGGGCACATGTGCTTGCTGGAGAGAGATGAGAGAGATGAGGGAGGGTGAGAAAGCACCCCCAAGAGGAGATGGTCATGCCACAATTCCTTCTCCTCCATTCTCCTCTCTGGATATTGGGCATGCATACACACATACCTGGCATGTCTGTCTGTCTGTCTGTCTTTTTTTCTAAGAGATTTGTGCTATAGGGTGTGTATGCTCTTCTGAGAGATACAGAGACAGAAAGTGATAGATCGTTACCCAGGGGGATGGCCATGCTACGATTCCTTCTCCTCCATTCTCCCCTTGGGATTTTGGGCACACACACAGACACACCCAGCATGAGTTTTAAGCCACTGGATCTGCGACTTGAACTGTGGTTGACCATGTGGAAGTCCAGCACCTTAGCCACTATGCCACTTGCTGGCCCAATGCCTGGCATGTTTTTAAGCTCCAGGTCAGACTCATATTGAGCAGTGGAACATGTAGGATCCAATGCCTTAACTGCTATGTCACCAGCTGGTCCCTAATATTTATTTTTCCTCATTTAGACTTCAGCTCTGTTTTCTTATTGTTCGTGGTATGTTTTTCCATCCTTTTACTTTCAACCTAAAGTGTGTCTTCAGTAGACACATATGGTTGTTTCACGTTTTCTTTTGTTGATGCTGCCATAAATTTTTGAGACTCTCTTAATTTTTTAAAATTTGCCTGAGGGTACATGCATTCATTGGAGAGAGACAGAGAGAGGAAAAGTGAGAAAGCACCTGGGGGAAGGGTCACTCTGCAATGCCTTCACCTCTATTTCTCCCTCCTTCTGAGAATTTGAGCACACATGCACATGCACCCAGCATGTTTATCAAGCTACAGAGTCTGGGATTCTAAACAGCATAGCTGGCGATGTGGGATCTAGCTCAAATAATTACCAGGCCCCTAGCTGGCCCAACTCTGTTCATTTTCCTTCACTGCTTTTTCTTTCTTTTCCTCAGTCTATATAACTCAATTGATTAGAGTCATAATATATATCTGATATCATGACCCTGTTGATAATTTCTGCTTACTTTCAAAAATCCATAAATAACTTCCCCTTAAAGTTTTCCACTCAAAGTTTTCAAATCCTTTTCTTAGTAATATTTTGTTTTCTAGCCTTTTCTTCTGAAGTACCTTGTTATCTAAGGAAAATAAAAATTATCCAGAGCCTCCTTTTCTGGGATTGCTGTTTTTTTTCTTATCTTCAGCCTATTCCTTTTTGGCTTCAACTTTGGATTCTTTGGGCTTTTATAAAACAGGTTCTTTCTTCTCAGTCTTGGGCTTTGGGACCTCCTTCTTGCACTTCATCCTTCTTGCTCTCCTTCTTAGTTTTTGGTGCAGCTGGAGCTTTCTCTTCCTCTACCTTCTTTGGAGATGCCTTGACTTTTACCTTGTGGAGCTTTTTCTCCTCTTTCATGGAGATTTTCACTTCTTCCTTCTTTGGCAGCTCCATCTCAGGAACCTTGGCATCCTCCATTACAGGAGATTTGGCCTTCTCTGGGGATTTGGACTCCTCGTTGACATGGCTTTCGGCCCTTTCCAGGGATTTGACATCTGTAGGGGCCCTGGCCTCCTTCACTGGGGTCTTGGCTTCGAGAGCCTTCACATCAAGAGTCTTGGCTTTCTCAGGGACTTTAATTCCTCCTTAACTGGGGACTTGGTCTTCTCAGCGAACCTGACCTCTACTGAGGACTTTGCTTCTTCCCTCATTGGGGACTTGGCTTTCTCAGGGTACTAGTCCTCAGCTGGTGATTTTGCCTCTTCCTTCAATGAGGACTTGGCCTCAGTTGGTGACTCTGTTTCTTCCTTCACTGGGGACTTGGCCTTCTCAGAAGACTTGCCTCGGCTAGTAATTTTGCTTCATCTTTCATGTGATACTTAGCCTTTTCTGAAGTCTTGGCCTTAGCTAGCAGCTTGACCTCAGCCAGCGACTCAGCCTCAGCCAACAACTTTGCCTCAGCTGGCAACTTTACTTCTTCCTTCACAGGGGACTTGCCCTTCTCTGGGAACTTGACCTTAGTTGTTGACTTGGCTTCTTTCACTGGGGACTTGGTTCCTTTCTCTGGTGATGCAGACTCTTCTGCTGGGGGGAGACTTTGCTGCTGCTTCTGCTTCTACTTCCTCCTCTCCTTTCCCTTCTTCCTCCTTGCCTTCCTCTTCTTTGGCCTCTTTCTCCTCTTATTCAGTCATCTTGAGTCATTTGAATCTCCTCCATTTGGTTCTCTACAATCACGGTTTCCTTCTCTGACTTTTCTACCACCTTGATCCTCTCTTCACTTTTAACCTTTATGTAAGTGGATAGGGAGGAGTCCTTCTGGAAGGGAGAAAGGACTTGGGCCAAAGCCAATCACACTATTCACCTTCCAGGAGTTTTCTATAGTTGGAAATCTCAATTTCCAGAGTCATCTTGACATTGATCAGGTCCTAGTACTCTAAGAGCCGTGCTGCCATCTCCCACTTGGAGATCCTGAGCTCAGTATCCAGCTACTGAATGGCTTCCTGGTAGGACACAATGTCAGCCTGATGACATTGTCATTCTCATTTGCTAGTGGATTTGTGGACCATGGGATTTTGGTCACTCTCATCCAAGATGCTTTGAAACAACATTTTCAAAAATCATCTTCCCTCTTTCCAGCCAGTGCTGAGCGATGGGTATCTCTCAGGACAATTGGCACAAGCGCCACAAGACTGGGAGCAAGAGAAAGCCCTACTACAAGAAGCAGAAGTATGAGCTGGGACGCCCCGCTGCCAACACTAAGATCGCCCCGCCGCATACACACAGTCCGTGTGCGGGGAGGAAACGAAATGCCGCATCCTGAGGCTGGACATGGGGAACTTTTCTTGGGGCTCAGAGTGTTGTACACGCAAAATAAGGATCATCGATGTTGTCTACAACACATCCAATAATGAGCTAGTGAGCACCAAAACCCTGGTGGAGAACTACATCGTGCTCATTGACAGCACACTGTACCAATAGTGATAGGAGTTCCACTATGCACTACCCCTGGGCCGCAAGAAGAGGGCCAAGCTGACTCCTGAGGATGAAGTGATTTTAAATAAAAAGGGATCAAAGAAAATTCAGAAGAAATACCATGAAAGGAAAAAGAATGCCCAAATCAGCAGTCTGCTGGAGGAGCGGTTCCAGCAAGGCAAGCTGCTTGCCTGCATTTCATCCAGACCAGGCCAGTGCCGCCGAGCCAATGCCTATGTGTTAGAGGGCAAGGAGCTGGAGTTCTACCTGACGAAAATCAAAGCCTGGAAAGGCAAATAAACCTTGCTATCTTCACTCTGTAATAAAGGTATTTATTGTTCAAAAAAAAATCATTTTCCCAAACAGATGACAGTATTTGCATCTGTCTGATGATAGATATCTCTAGCACAGTTGACCTGAAAGGGTCCTATCTTTGTACCAATCTTTTGTGTGAAGCATTTAAGCACTATGCTTGCAATTACTGAGAAGCTCCAATATATAATTGCAGTGTCATATTTTTCTTACAATTTTTTTTAGAGATTTTTGCTATAGGGCATGTGAGCTCACAAGGGAGACAGAAATAGACAAATAAGCACAAAGCGAGAAATTGCCCACCGGGGGTGATGGCCATGCCATGATCCTTTCTCTTCCATTCTCCTCTCTTCCATTTTTGGCATGCACACAACTGTGCCCAATGTGAGTTTCAAGCCACCAGGTCCAGGCCTCAAACTGTGGTCAACTACATGGAAGTCCAATAATATAACCATTACACCATCTGCTGGTCCCTTTTCTTACAAATTCTATGTGAGGATGTAATCAAAGAAAATGGTAGAAAGGAAGAGACAGCGTCTGAATTAGGAGAAAAATTAAAAAAAAGGTACTCAAGGAATTGTATATGAAATGCACAAATCCCTTTTTCATTGAAAACATAGTTTAGGGACCAGCAGTTGGCATAATGGCTAAGTTGCTGAACTCCCATGTAGTCGACCATGGTTTAAGTCCCAAACCCAGTGGCTTAAACTTACGCCGGGCATGTGTACATGTGTGCCCAAGATCCCGAGAGGAGAATGGAGGAGAAGGGATTGCGGCTTGGCCATCCCCCCTGGAGGGGGACTTCTCACTTTCTGTCTCTCTGTCTCCCTCTGTCTTTCTGGCAAGCGCACACACCCTATAGCAAAACCTCTCCAAAAAAGAAGAAGAAGAAGAAAAGAAAATATGTATACTAACCAGATACTGGTCAATGTCAATCATGTGGGATGGATCTGGCTCCCCTAACTCTAGCCCATGGAACCAACGCAAATATAGTTTGTGTGTGTGTGTGTGTGTGTGTGTGTGTATGTGTGTGTTAAGTGTATGTTGAGATGGTAATGTAAATTTTTCACTAATAATCTCGATATAGCAAATTGCATTGCTTTTTAAATGTTAGGCGAAATTTGCGTTTCTGTGATAATATCAGCATTGGTCATGATATGCTCATCTGTTTTACATATTGCTGTTTGTTAACTAATGTCTTGTTCAGGACTTATCATTAACAAATAAATTTCCATTTTCCTCCCACACTGTCTCTGGTATCTACAGTTTCCAGTCCTCACACACACACACACACACACACACACACACACAAACATTTCGTTGATTCACAAAATATCTTACTTCTATGCTTTGTTTTCAAGATTTAGGGATTTTTGTCTTGTCTTGTGCTGTGGATAGGCTCAAGTACCTACTATTTGAACAGAATCCTAACCCGTTTCCTGGCTTTAAGTTTCAAGCAAAATTCTCTTACCATTTCTTTTTATTTTGATTTTGATTTATTAAAACTAAGACTGCTTTTCTTGAAATTAAAAATATATTGAAAAATACCTATTTCAAGATCACCATAAGCTATATAGCATCAGGTAGGTGCTACTTTATAGTATATTCATTCTACTCAGAGTTTCGTGCCTAAAGTCAGGCATGTGTTCACAGATCAGATGAACTTGCTATTGAAAGTAGTTATATTACATAAACTGTTTAATGCACTTATGTAGGCATTGGTGGTAAGGAAAATATATGCCAAGGAATGAATTACTGGTCACAAAAGATGAATATACTGATCTTTTTTAAAGTTTTTTATTTCTTTCAAGAGAAAAATAAACAAAAGACAGATACGCTCAACAGGGTTTTTATTACTCAGTCTACCCCAGCCTCAGTAGCCAAAATCACAAGGAGATGTATGTGCTCCTAGTGTGTACAAGGAGACCTCAGGACATGAACATGGGTCTTCCTATGTGTCCTCAGCATAACAGAGTGTTGCATTACCATTGCAACACTGTAGCTGACCCATCTGTTCATTTTTTTTAAAGGTAATGACAATATTGAAAGTGATTTTACCAATAGCAGTGCAAAACAGTTCCGATTCCTTTACATCCTTGATAACTGTTTGGCATTGCCCATCTTCTCAATTTTAACATTCTGGTGTATTGTGATAACTCGGTATGATTGTTACTCGTAGAAGCAGCTTGCAATTTTCCTCAAAAAGTTTTCTGGCATATTGCTTGGTGTTCCATTGAAGTATAATGTCAGTTAAGGAAGAATTAAAGCTTTATAGTAAGTCCATGAAAATGGTATATCCCTCCATTTATGTATTTAAAAATTTATTTAAGTGACATTTTATGATTTTTAGGGTAGAAGTCATGTATATAATTTTTAGCTTTAGTTAGGTATTTGTTATTTCTGATAATATCACACATGGTTTTTGGAGAGTTTCATTTTCTTTCTGGTCCTGGTATATTAAATGCAAATTATTTTTGTATATTGAAACTATATTCTGAAATTGTGCCCAATTCACACAATATTCCAAAAGGTTATCTGTGGGTTCTATTACTTGTGAAATAATTATATCATCTTCAAATAATAAGTTTTATATCTCCATTTTCAATCCCCACAATATTAATTTTCTTTTCTTGCTTTATTGCACCTCTAATTCAATGCTTAATAGAAGTGGTGGTAGCAAGTATCTCAGTCGTGCTTCCAATCATAAAGGGAAAGTATCAACATTTTGTCATACATATGCTTTATTTAGTTATCCTTTATGAGTTAATGTAATTTTATCATATTTCAAATTTCCTAATAATAATAATTATTATTATTATTGTTTAGGTTTCTTAAGATTATTTATTTAGAGGGCAACTGAAGATTTTCTGCTCCAACTTCACCCTCCATACCTGAAAAGCAGGACAAGACAGGCAAATCACAGACCCTTTCAGAAGTCATCTACATCTGAGTTGTGCCCTGCACCTTTCAGGGACTAGGGAAACAGAAGATTTTCTACTTCAACTTCAACCTCCAGACCCAAAAAGCTAAACAGGGTCAGAGAAATCCTCAACCCCCACTGAACCTACTGCACGAAGGGAGAAACTCCTCTTCATAAATCTGAATTCAAATCTCTTTCTGTAGAAATTATATTGCAAAACAAGGTACAGGACAGAAATTGGCACAGAAGTATCTCACAGTAAAGAAAAGCACATGAGCGTCCAGTGAAATACCTAAAGTGAATACACCACCAAATGACTAAAAATCAAAGAGAGACTGCAGAATGAGCAGCAGGAGAAGGACAGAGTTGCAGAGAGAGCATGGCTCATCTCCTCCTGCACACCTCTTAAGTCTCAGTTGAAACCCCGCTGCTCAGGAGCACCTGTTCTCCAGAAATCGGGAGGACTTTGCAATATCCAGTTCCAACAATAAAAGTGCAGGTTGCTTGGTAAGCGTCAAGGAAGCAAAACTGCAGAGAGATTGCAGATTGTCTCCTCCCACACACCTCTTAATGCTCAGAATTAACTCCAATAAGTTAGGAAGAAACATATAATCCACCAGATGACAAGAAACCACCACGGAGTCACAAGAAATACGAGAAACCAAGGAAATAGCTCTCCCCCAAAGGAAAAGAACAACTCCTCATCATCCACAAACAGTACAATGGAACTTGTAGACATGTCAGATAAAGAATTCAGAATATTCATAATGACAAAATAGAGATGCAAGAGAGGGTTAGGAAGAAACATATAATCCACCAGATGACAAGAAACCACCACGGAGTCACAAGAAATACGAGAAACCAAGGAAATAGCTCTCCCCCAAAGGAAAAGAACAACTCCTCATCATCCACAAACAGTACAATGGAACTTGTAGACATGTCAGATAAAGAATTCAGAATATTCATAATGACAAAATAGAGATGCAAGAGAGGAGGGACAACAAACTCCAGAAGATGCAAGAGAAAAGACAATGAGTTCCAGGAAGTGAGGAAGTTTTTGCATGACCTGAAAGAAGAAATACACAACATAAAAAAGAATCAGATGAAACTATTAGAGATGAAGGCTGTAATACAGGAATTCAAAACATCCCTTGAAAGTATTAAAAGCAGATTAGATCATGCAGAAGACAAAACCTCTGACCTAAAAATAAAAAAATCATCAAAAAGACTGAGAAAATAACCCCCCAAAATGAGAATAATATAAGAGAAATATAAGATACCATTAAACACCCAAACATCTGGATAATTAGTATCCTACACCAATTATATAATACCAGCATTGATAATCTATTCCATGAAATCTTAGAAGAAAATTTTCCAAACCTAGAGAGGCATTCAAATATCCAGACCCAAGAAATACAAAGGGCTCCAAATAGAATTAACCCAAGAAAATCTTCTCTGAGGCACATCATACTCAGATTCACCAAAACCACAGACAAAGACATTATACTAAAATTGGCAAGAGAGAAATGTCAAGTTACATACAAAGGACATCCCATCAGATATCGGACCTCTCATCAGAAACAATGAAAGCAAGGAAAGAATGAGAAAATATAGTCAAAGTATTGAGTGAAAAACAATTTTAACCAAGAATATTATACCCAGTAAGATTATCCTTTATATAGAAATAAAAAATATTCTCAGATAAACAAAGCCTGAAAGAATTTACTGACACCAGGCCAGTTCTTCAAGAAGTTCTGAAGGGAGTGCTAAACTAGGAAAACTATAGGCAGACACACAGAAATAAGAGAACAACAATCAAAAAAAAAAAAAAAAAAAAGCAAGAAAATGGCCAACTTAATGATAGGGACAAGTCCAGAAAGATCAACAATAACATTGAATGTTAACTTCCAGAATTTAAACAGAAATATCAGACCACAGTAACACTGAAAATTCAACAGAAGAGAGATTAATTATAAGACTAAACTGGTGAAATAGAATTTTATGACTTTTTACTACATCATTACTGATTTTCTTTATGCTTTATTTTCTAGGTTTAAGGATTTTTATCTTCTTTTGAGATGTTCATAGGTTCAGCAATTTGTTAATTTTTTAAAATTGAAACAAACTTTTCTCCCTTCCTGACCCTCTGGAATTTTAAAATATTTGTGAGCATTCTTTTGTGGCAGAATAGTTATTTGCGTAAGTTCAATAATATCTACTGCCTTCGAAAATACTGGTTATTACCAGGGGTTTCACTGGAAGGTCATATCTTCAGATATGACCAGAAGGCTAAGGAACTATGGTAGATCTCAAGAAAGTCAACAGAAATTCTTGGAATGATTGCCTGGTACCATAAACAGCTCTGCCTGGCAGGTAAGCAAAGAATGTTATTTCCTGACAGGCCCAATAAACTTTCAAGCACAGGTACTTAAAGGCACAGTCAGTTGGTGAATTCATGACTTGGCTCAGTAGCCTTGGGAGGCTTTTTAAAGAGTCTTATCTGAAGTTCCTTATAAAAGTTTCCAGCATAGCCAACTAAATCAATTGGTATTCTTATGGGGCTTTTTGCAAATAACAGACCAAATTGAGACTAAATTTATATTTTTGCAAATATGTTAGTTTATGCATCTCTTTAGTAAAAGGGGGAATGGAGGAAGAAAAAACGTTTCAGAAGTAAATTACAGTGCACTTGTTACTCGATTTTAGCTTTGTCCATGTCTGTCTTTTAAGTTTATAGTATCTACTTACTGTTTGAACAGAACCCTAACCTTTTCCCTGGCTTTAAGTCTTAAATAAATTTTTCTTAACATTTTTTGATTTTCACTTATTAGAGCTAAAACTGCTTTTCTTGAAATAAAACAAACAAACAAACAAAAGCAAAACAAAACTACCTAACTTAATGACCGCAGTAAGCTATATAGCCTCAGTTATGTTTATTTTACTTACTGAGTTTTATGCTTAAAGTCAGACATGTGTTCATAGATATGTTTATATCAGCTGCACTTGCTATTGAAAGCATTTAGATTAAGATCTTTTGTGAATCAACAAAATGTGAAAAATATTATTTATTTAATTTTATTATTATTTTAAATTTTGCTACAGGGCACGTGTGCTCACCAGAAAGAGAAAGAGAGAGGGAACGTAGGAAAGCAACCACCAGGTCTAGGACTCAAACTATGGTTGGCCACGTGGGACTCCAGCAATGTAACCATTTCGCCATCTGCTGGTCCCAAGCTTCATGTGTCTTATTCAACATTCTGTCATCAGGGTCCATAACATAACTTGATACTCACACAGAACTGATCTCACTGAAAGGGAGAAGGAAGGAGGGGCCATCTGAAGTTATGAACTATGGAGCCATATTTTTTATAAAGTTGTCTGCTCTTTACTCAGTATTCCCCTGCTTTTCCCCAATTTTAAGGGAAGAATCTTTCCTCATTTGAAACCAGGAGCAGATTGTTGAAATCCTGGAGTGAACTATTAGCTATACTGTTTTACAGTAGAAAAGAAATAGGCAATATTATTTCTCAAACAAGCAAAATTTTTAGTAGTATCTAACAGCAGTGAGCAAAGAAATGAATTATTAAATATCAGAGAAAATACCTTTGGTATAAAGCAATGATCTGCCTTCACAGAGTCTCATTGAGTCAATCAAGTAATCACAGAATCCTAGAATGCAGACACAGAGAGGAGAAGTAAGAGTCAACCCATTAAAGTTATTGGGTTGCCTGGAAAGCCATTACACATTTTTGCACAGAACAACATAAAAAAAAGTCATGACTTTCCTGACATCCTAATATCACTAATCTCTAGAAAGGGTCTATTTGTAAGCTCCTGGATAACTATCCATTGAATATGTGGTTGGTTATCCTAGAAGAGAAGTTCCAATGGAAAGAACCCTCTTACACAGTCTGAATTTCACAGAAAATGAATGCAGAGATTTAAAACATAAAAAATATTTTGTGCCTTAACAATCATAATGGTGCTTGACCCTGTAACTTCATCAGTCCATGTGCCTAAGGAAAAATCCAGAAATATACAAGAGTTATATGTAAACTATTTTTTCTTGCCATAGGACGCGTGCGCTTTCCAGAAAGACAGAGAGAGACAGAGAGATAGAAAGCAAGAAATCACCCCCCCCCCCCAGGGAGGATGGCCACACCACAATGCCTTCTCCTCCATTTTCCTCTCGGGATCTTGGGCATGTACGCTCACGTGCCTGACGTGAGTTTCAGCCACCAAGTCCAGGACTCGAACTGGGGTCAACTACATGGCAACATAGCCATTATGCCAACTGCTGGTCCCTTATTTGTAAACTTTTAATCCTGTTGTTATGCACTGAAACAAAAAGTAAGAAATCCAAGTGTCACACAAGAGGGCACTGATTAAATGAATTATGAATATGCATATGACACAATGTCATTGCAGCATTTTATAGCTGTGTCTTCACAGATTTTGTAATAATATGGAAAAATGCTCTTGATCTAAGGTTAAGCAGAGGAAATCATTTGACAAACAAAACATTACATGGAAATCTGTATACACATATAATTTCATTAATATTAAATATGAAAGAAGGCTCTCTGCATAGCACAGCAGTTAAGTTTTGTGTATAGGGAGCTGGATGCCACAGAATCACTGCTACTGGAGTCTTAGCTCTAGAAACTTGAAAAACACACCAGGTGCATGTACATGCATGCACCAGATGGAGACATGGAGGAAAAAGAATTGTGATGTGACCACACCCCATTGGGGGAATTTTTCTCTTTCTCATGCACATGCTCTCTGTCAATAAAAAAATAAAATAAAATAAAAAATTACAAGAATAAAAAGAAAGAAATTGGAGCCAACTGAAAATAGTAATTATTTCTAAAACATGGCATCTTCAAAACTGTTTTTTTACTTTCTTCTTTAGACTTTCCTTTATATGTGCATTATATATTTTATATTGAGAAAATATTCATAAACTACTACCTTTTTTTATAAAGCCAGCAATACAATAGACAGAATGAATTATAACATGGGTTTTAGCCTTGACTTGACTAGATTTGTGATTTTAGAGTAACCAATTAGCTCATCTGAATCTGTTTCCTCATTCATTCATTGGGAAGATAGCCTTGACTCTCTCACAGTTGGGAATAAAAAGAGAAATTACAAGTAAGAATGCCTCTTCATACATTAAATATGTAAGTCCTCAAAAGCAACATTGATGGCAGTGTGCTGCTGAGTGCCATATGGTGCAAAAATAACTGATTTGCCAAAAATCCAGTCCTCGGATTCTTTGGCACTAAGAAGGAAGAATGGAGAAAGCATGGAAATGCAGTAGGTAAAAAAAAATAATGTATCAATGTAGTCATTCTAATACTGATTTTTTTTCACCCAGATAGGAATAATATATCTAATATCTCTGCATATTCTAACTTTTCTCCAGTGTAGAGGCTCTAGTCAAGGATTTATGTATACTACATTTTTAAAACATCTTCTTAGTAAATTTTTAAAAGGCTGAGGAGAGTGCTTTTTTTTTTTAGTTTTTTTATATTTAAAAAATTTTTTTTAGGGATTGACAGGTGGCATGGTGGTGAAGGCAATGGACTCCCACATGGTGAGCCACAGTTCACATCCTGGACCCAATAGCTTGAAAATCATGCTGGTCACATGTGCATGCATGCCCAAAATCCCAGGAGGAGAATGACGGGGAAGGGATTGCAGCATGGCCAACCCCCCGGAGGGTGATTTTTCACTTTCCTGCTCACCTTTTTTCTGTCTCTCTCAGTTAAGTGCTCTATGGCAAAAACCTAAAAAAAAAAAGGTTGTTGTTGTTGTTGTTGGGGGGGGGGGCACACACATGCATACACCTGGTATGTATTTCAAGCCACCACGTCAGGAACTCACTGTAGTGAATAGTCAGCTATATGGGATCCAGCAGCCTTAACTTCCATGCCAAATGCTGGCCCTCTTTCTTTCTCTCTCTTCTTCTTTTTTTTTTTTTCTTTTTTTTTCCTGTAAGTGTTTAACAGCTCAAACACATTTCCAGTCAAATATAAAATTTTAATTGTGCTAGAGAACAATGGCATGCATACCCCCATTTAACGGAAAGAGGTTTAGAGAATTTCATTATGTGTTCTTAGAAACCATAAAAGTTTCTGCCTGCTGCTACCTTTCCTTAATGAAATGACTGTTAGCCTTCTTTTTTAAAAAAAAAAATATATATATATATATTGATTTGTTCCTTCCACACAGAGAGAAAGAGAAAAAAAAACAGAGAGAGACAGAGAGAGAGAAAGAGACATTCCCAACAGGGTCTTCACATCATTACTTCATCCAGTCAGCCAGCCCAAATCATGGGCACATATACCCAATATGTAAAAGCAGACTTCTGGACACCAACTGAAAGCTTTCCCATGTGGATCCACTTGCATTACAGCTGTGCCACCATTTGGTCCATGTTTACTCTTTTTTATTTTACTTTTTGATTTTTTAAAAAAAGTATTTTTGGGGACCAGCAGTTAGTGTAATGGCTATGTCACTAGACTCCCATGTAATCGACCATGGTTCAAGTCCCAGACCCGGTGGCTTAAATTCACGCTGGGCACGTGTGCATGTGTGCCCAAGATCCTGAGAGGAGAATGGAGGAGAAGGGATTGTGGCGTGGTCATCCACCCTGGGGGGTGATTTCTCACTTTCTGTCTCTCTGTCTCTGTCTTTCTGGTGAGTGCACACGCCCTACAGCAAAAAAAGAAGAAAAAAAAAAACTCTCGGAAAAATATTATTATTTTTTTAAGTTTATGTTTAATACTTTATATCTTTCCGTTGTACAACATTGCTTTTCCTAGCATGAATACAGTACATATACATTATCATCAGTAAATAACTTTTCATGTTTGTATCTATTAATTGTACTGTTTTTTCCCCTCCCTATAATCCCCACCCCTGTATTATCCATATCCTTACTAAATCTAGTATCTAGAGTTGCCCTCCCTACTACCATACTTTCCAAACTTTCAGTTCCTGCCATATAGCACAGACATTTGTGAGTGGGGACATAAAAAGTCTGTCTTTCATACTCTGACTTGCTTTTGCTTTGTTTAGCATTTAATCTTCCATATTTGCCCACTTTGTATCAAATATCAGCGTCTCATTGTTTTTTATGACTGAGTAATATAGCAAAGACATTTGTGAGTGGGGACATAAAAAGCCTGTCTTTCATACTCTGACTTGCTTTTGCTTTGTTTAGCATTAAATCTTCCATATTTGCCCACTTTGTATCAAATATCAGCGTCTCATTGTTTTTTATGACTGAGTAGTATTCCATAGAGTACATGTGCCACATTTTTTCAATCCACTTGTCTATTTTTGGACATTTGGATTAATTACATGTTCTAGCAATTGTAAATATGCTGCAACAAACATGGATGTGCAAGTGGTTTTCTGACTGAGGGTTCTTATATCCTTTGGATAAATATGTAAGAGTGGAATTACTGGGTTGTATGATAGTTTTTAAGGAATCCCCATATCGTTTTCCACAGTGGTGGTACTAATTTGCATTCCTACCAACAATATAGGAAAGTTCCTTTTTTACTATAGCTTTGCCAGCATTTACCATTATTTTTTATTTTTTAATTTTAGCCATTCTGACTGGGGTTAAGTGGTATCTCATTATGGTTTTGATTTGTATTTCCCTCATGATAAGAGATGTCAAGCATGTTTTCTTATGCTTTTTGGCCATTCATATGTCTTCTTTGGAGAATTATCTGTTCAGTTCATTTTCCCATCTTTTAATTGGATTGATTAATATTTTGTGGATAAACTGCTTGAGTTCTTTGTATACTGTGGTTATTGTCTCTTACCTGAGGTATAGTTTGCAAATATATTCTCCCAATTGAAGGGTTCTCACTGCAATTGTTGTTTCCTTTGTGGTGCAGCAGCTTCTCAGCCTAATATAGTACCATTTGTCTAATTTAGGGACTATGTTTACCCTTCTTTTATGAAGAGTAACACCTATATATTCTTCTACTGGTAGTATAGGGTGTAATAACAGGTGTAAATGAGCCTCCTGAAAAGCATGTCTAGAATTCATAAACACAGCCATGTATTAGGTCATTGAAAAAGTCATGACATATTTTTCCATGCAAATAAGTATCACAACTTTCCTGACAATAGTTAAAGATACAGCCATCAGCCATCCCAGACAAACAGTGTGCTCATCTTCAACAAGTAGCTCTGAATCAGCAGCCTTAAACTTGGGGGAAAGAACACCTTCAATTCTGACCTCAAACATGATAATAAGTAGGTCTATAGATAAACAGAATTCCTTATCAGAGTGTGAGGCACAAGTATAGAAACTAAGGTCTTTTTATAGCTGGGACTCTAAGTAAGAAACTAACCAGCCTTGATTGTCATGCCCTTATCTGAAAACAGGAGGTAACATACTTCAAAAATGTGTCACATGAAAAAATGAATTGAATGTGAAAGCACCTTCTTAATTCACAAGAAGTAATCAAATAATGAAAGGCTAAATAGGGCCATGGAAAGATGATTATTTTAAAATGAGAAGATTTTATGTCTAATTACTTCTTTATAAAATAATAAATTAAAGGGTTCCTGCTGTGATAGATTGAAAATGGCCAAGTTCTTTGCAGCTTTTCTCATTAAGAGGTGGTATCTATTTATCTACTCTTTGAGTCTAGGTGAGTCTTATGACTTTCTGTGACCATGGAGTGTAGCAGGATTGACAATGTGAGACTTTGAGCCTAAGTCTTCAGTGGCCTCATAGCTTCTATTCTCTTGGAATGAGTTCTTCCTCCAAGAAAAGAAGCTCAAGGTGGCCTCATGGAGGATGAAAGACAATAAATTGAGCAAGGGCCAGCTTTCCCATAATCCTCAGCTGTCTCAGGTGAAATCCCCAAGTGACACCAAGTAGAAGAAATATAAGCCACTCCAGCTGATTCTGTCTCTAATTTCTGACCCAGAGAATCACAAACAGATAATCAAAGTCTATTATTCAAAATTTCTAGTTTTGGGGGTGTCTTTTTACATATCAAAACTAACTGATACACTTTACATGTCTCCTCTCTGCCAATAGGCTCTAATGTGTATGTCTAAGCAACAGCATCCTGGTTAAAACTCAGTGATTTCCCTTAGTGATGCTGAGATGAGTAACAGTTTATAGGAGAGGGAGAAGTAGCTGAGGAAGTTAATTCAAATTGGAGAGAAATAGATTTTGTTTCTCAGCATAGTAACATCTCTTGTGCCTGGAGTCCTGTTCTGAAAACCTCATCATTTCAGAATACAACAGAAAACTCATTTTATAGGAGGAAAGGTCAATGCCATAAAGTCCATGCACTAAGATTTATGTACTTTAACCATGAGCATATTTTCATGCTTTTCTTTACACTTAGTTTTAATCATCTTGGTTTTCTGGTTTCTAAACCAATAGAAAATTACAAGAAGGATATAACATGCAGACACATATTCAGTGGTGAGAAATAAGAGATGACTATAGTTTTGAAAAGCAAGAAGAGAATGAGGCACTCTAAAAAGACTGAGGTGCCCATATAGCAGAGGACTCAGTACAGAAGCAGAAATCTCCATGTGTTCCAAGATGCAGGTGTTGAGGGCACCACTGCATTATAGTCTGATACAGAAATTTAAAACATGTCAGTAAATTTTAGTAAATGTTTCATCTTAGCCTATTTTCTGTTGCTATAATAGAATATCTGAGACAGGGTAATTTATAAAGAAAGGTTTATTTGGCTCACAGTCCTAGAGACTATGAAGTTCAAGATCAGGCTGCCTCATCTGACAAGGGCCTCATACTGCATCATCACAACATAGCACATGGCATCGGATGGCAGGAGTGCATTGGGAGAGGCAGCAAGTGGCTGGGTGCCAACAAGACAAAACATGAAGGGTGACTGCTTTATAATAACCTGCTCTCAAGGTAACTTATCCTGTCTACCCTGAGGGTGAGAACTCACTCGCTCTAGAAGAGACCCAATGGCAGTCCCATGGAAGCTGCATTAATCCCTTTTATAGACCCGATTACCTCTTAAAGGCCTCACTACCCCTCAATAATGTTATATTGGCAATTAAATTTCAACATGGACTTTTGAGGGGACAAACCATATTGAAACCATAGCAGGTTTCCAACCAAAACACATAAGTGCAATTTGAACACTTAGATTGGTGAACCTTCAGTTATCTAGTCAGCTTAGTCCACATGTTCCCACAAGGTGCCAGTCAGCTTGAGATGCTTCAGAGACTCCAAAGAGACTATCCCTCAATCAGCTCACAGCCAGTGCCCTGGCTTATTTGCTCATGGGAGTCTTTTGTTTGTTTCTGCTTCTCTAGAGAATGTTTGCTTTCTTTCTGCTTCTCTGGGGAATGAGACCTTGTGGTTAGGGAAAGCCAGAGGTATTTGTAGGAAAGCCAAAGTCAAATGCCTCTTTTCAGATACCCATCAGATTAGAGTCTGATTTGGGGTTCTTCAGCTGAGATCCATAGAAACCTAGTCTGGCAAACTTCAGCCAAAAAAAAAAAAAAAGGTTTTCTGAACTACTATGGGGATCAGAGTAAAGGCTGAATGGCTTGACTTGAACTATTCAATGGCAAACTGGGTGGATGCATGCTCTGGACTTTACCACCATGTCATGACTGCACATTGTGGGAAGTGATTGTTCCCAGAAGAAACTGGGGTGGTCTCAGGAATGGATATTTGGGCCCCCCCCTGAGCCCAGCATAGAAACCTGAGGAGTCCTGGCAATGACTGCTTATCCCTGAGACTAGAAATGGTGGAGGAAGCCAGACTTCCTCTACTTGGTCATGTTGTGGGGTTCACATTGCCACTCAAGTAGATGCCTGAATGCCTTGTCATTGTAAAGAGCATATTTCTCTTTGAACTTGCTCATTTGAATTAGAAGGAGTTTTCTCTGTTTTGGTCTCTACTATAACTCAGGCCTCATCTCCCTAGCTTCCCCTCCCATGACCACTCTAGGAACTGGTCTGATCCAACACTGCAGGTGTGTGGCAGGGAATCAATCACACAGGATCCAATCCTAGTGAAAGAAAGGGCCTTTGTCTCCTCAGCTCATTGCTATGACAGGAATTCAGACACCTGGATAGCACAGGGTCTTGCTAGGTGTCTCTTGAGTCGGTTGCTCACAACTACCAGGGATGTCTATCCTCTCTTGCAGGTTCCCTCTTAGCAAAAGGTAAGAGAGTCACACACCATGCAGCTGAGCTTCCCTGGGCTGGCCACAGAGCTTCCACAGAGAATCCTATCCCAACAGTGGTTCCAGCAAGGAAGCCCTGACCACACTACCACAGCTGTCAGGATACCCTTAACCACTGCAGCACACCTTAACCCGGGGAAGCAGCCATGGGATGAAGAAAAACATCTGGAATAGCAGTAGGGTCAGCAGCAAAGCACTTCAGAAAAAGCAAAGGTTTGGTTGGATTACACAGTGCAATTATGCATACTTACAGTTTTACAAAGCTCAAAACAAATCTCTGTTACTGACCTAGTATGTGGGGCTTAACAGATCTTACTGAAGCTTCTCATTGCCTCTGCCAGATGGTCTTCTCTCATAGCCAGTGTGATTTATTCCTCATACTACCATGCCTTAGCAGCACTGATTGATATAGACCTTCCCTGATGTTATTTAGGTTGAGCTTTCAATTGAGAGGGTATATTCCTTCTTGACTCTTGTGTACTTGAAGAAAAATACTAATGTTATATTTGTGAAACTAACCTTTTTTTTTTTTTGAAAGAGAGACTTTTGCTATAGGGCCTGTGCACTTGCCAGAGACATGGAGGGAGAGACAGAAAGCAAGAAATCACCCCCCAGAGGGGATAGCCATGCTGCAATCTCTTCTCCTCCATTCTCCCCGAGGGATCTTGGGCATGCATGCATATGTGCCTGGCGGGAGTTTAAGCTCCTGGGTTCAGGACTTGAACTGTGATCTACTCTGTGGGAGTCCAGTGACATAACCATTACACCATCTGCTGGAACTGTTAGTCATTTTATTTTTTTTGTTTCTTTGAATTTCTGAGATCTTCACTCCAGAAAGGATTTGCAGCCACTAAATAATATTAAGATAGAGTTTAGCAGTATAAGAATTCCATTTGACAAATATTCACCGTACCCAGAAAATGGGAGACATTATAAAAAACATTGTGGAGGATTTGGACAATAAACTAGAGTTGTTTCTTCCATTTGGGGAGCTCATGGTATAATGCACAGAATGGTAAGAATGATGAAAATCATTTCAGACCTTTGTAGAACACTCCCCACACCTCAAACACTCTGCTAAATAGTTTGCTTTTCATACAGCAAAACATTTGGTACTCTAGAAACTACCTGATAAGGGAGGCAATTTCAGTCCCCCTATTTTACAGATGACGAAATTGAAGTTTATACAGAGGTCATCTGGGGCTGGATGGTGGTGTCGTGGTAAAATGCAATGCTCTGCAAGACTGACTCACATGGGAAGGTTCCGGGTTCACATCTGGAGTCCTTCCTGTGGTGTACACCAGTCATGTGTGCGCCCCTAACATTCAGGCTGATTGAGGCTGGGGGTGGATCATAGCATTAAGGCCCTCTTGATGGTACTGTAAATCTCTCTCTCAGAATAAATAAATGAACTGGAATAAAAACACAGGCAGCTCATTAGATAGGATTTGGATCCAGGCAATGTGCCTAGAGTCCTGACCATGATGCTACTTAATCTCCCTACAAATACCTATGATGAACAGAGGAGCAGGATACAAGGCAAACAATAATTAACAAACTCGGGAGAGACTGGAACACTTCTTGCTGAAACAATTAAAAACTCCTCAAGAAAGAAAGCAGATTGACCTTGTACTTAAAGGAAAAGTAAGATTTGAGATCATAGAGGTAGGGATGGGTAATCTGGGCCCAGTACAAGGTACACGTAAACACAGAGACAGCTGCACTGGCCCTGTGGCAGGCACAAGTCTCCAGGTATGGTGGGGGTCAGCAGATGTCAGAATGGTTACGTTGCTAGACTCCCATGTAGTCAAGTGTGGTTCAAGTCCCAGACTGGGCAACTTAAAACTCTCACTGGGAGCATATGCATGTGTGCCCAAGACCCAAGAGGAGAACAGAGGAGTAGGGATTGTGGTGTGGCCATCTCACTTTCTGTCTCTCCAGTGAGCACATGTGCCCCATAGCAAAAATCTCTGAGAAAACAAAAACAAGTCTCTAAGTGTAGTAGAGGAGGCCCGACAAGGCTGGAAAGGGATGCTGAGAGGTTTGGGAGGAGTTTAAATGTTGGTTGGCAAGCTAGAAGCCTCCTCAAGGCACCGGCAATTACTGAAGTAGAAAGAATCTAGGTCTGAGTGGCACTTAGGAGAGAATGACAGAGAAGCACGTGTGAGATGGCCAGACTAAAACGACCGATGAGGAGAGCAATAGAGAGGATCCAGGCTGTGGAGCGCCCCCGCCCATCGCCCTCAGCGCCTATTTCAAAATGGCGCTCAACAGAAGCCCGCTGAGCGCTCAAAGCAGTAAACAACTTTAAGGAAGTAGGGCAGTGGGGAGCGTGGAGAGCA
>NW_006160195.1:574567-574916 GCF_000334495.1 Tupaia belangeri chinensis | reverse complement strand
CGCCGGGGAAAGGGAAAGGGGAAAGAACTTCTGTATTCAGAGCCTGGGGAAATAAAGTGCTGAAGAGAAGACCGTCTCAGGAGTCGTCAGTTGCACGACAAGTGGTGGCCTGTACGGGGATCGCCTTGCATCGAGAGTGGCCAGAACTCTAGCACTCCAGGGCAGCCGGCTGGTAAGTCTCACAAGGTAAGAGACTGGAACATAGGTAAAGTTATAAGACCTCGGGATAGAGGCAGGTAAAGTTAAAAGACCTCGGGATAGAGGCAGGTAAAGTTAAGAGACCTCGGGATAGAGGCAGGTAAAGTTAAAAGACCTCGGGATAGAGGCAGGTAAAGTTATAAGACCTCGG
>NW_006160195.1:560062-567541 GCF_000334495.1 Tupaia belangeri chinensis | reverse complement strand
GTCGACAGAGATCTGGCTCGCGGCTTTGGGCAAACCTTAATGGCAGGATGACAGCATTGTTACTGCACTCGGGGCCCCTGAAAGGGACACCTTGAGGAGGGCATGACCAGCTGCATATGGGTTGGTACCGCTATTTCCCATCCCCAACAAATCGGTGCCGGACAGGTGGGTAGTCGGCTCAATGTCCCAGAACATGGAGCAAATTGCCTTACATGGTCCTAACAATATCTGAGGGCTGTGTCCTCTACCCTCTCCTGCTTTAAAGACAAAAACGGGGGAACTGTGGAGCGCCCCCGCCCATCGCCCTCAGCGCCTATTTCAAAATGGCGCTCAACAGAAGCCCGCTGAGCGCTCAAAGCAGTAAACAACTTTAAGGAAGTAGGGCAGTGGGGAGCGTGGAGAGCACGGGAACACCGCATGCAACCAATCCTCTTTCGAGGACTGGCTTCCGTGCACATGGACAATGATCTGATTGGCTAGGGGCCCTTTATAAGGCCCCGGGGAAAGGGAAAGGGGAAAGAACTTCTGTATTCAGAGCCTGGGGAAATAAAGTGCTGAAGAGAAGACCGTCTCAGGAGTCGTCAGTTGTGCGGCACCAGGCCAATGAGTACACAGCTGTTGGCTAGCTGTAGAGGTGTGATTCTAAGATATCCAGGATGCTGTTCATAAAGAGCTGCAGGTCTGGGGTGGGGGAAATCATGTGACAGATAAGAGGTGGCAGTAGGAAGCGTAAGGGAATTGTCCTTCCCACAGCCCCTTCCTGCAGGTGGACACACAGGGATAAGTGATCCCTGGAAATATTGATAAGAGATCCATTCAAGTGAAGAAGTGGTGAAGCAAAGAGGGGAGCTGGATTAAGGTCTTCAGTCTCTTGTGCACAATCATGAAATGCAAAGAGTTCTGGAAAGGAGCCTATATATGCACAACATCTAATTTGTTTGGAGTGTCAGACAAACTCATTTGGCCACAAAACCTGGCATGAGGTTTATCATCTCTAATTTTTTTTTTTTTATTTAGGAGTTAAGAAAAACAAGATGCATACACTTTGGTGCTGAGATGGTCCTGTGTTTGACTACGATGTGCTATTCCAGAGCCTACTGCAGAAGTTACATCACAGGGTATACACAGTGGACACTCCTGACTTTCCTAAAATCCCCCAAGTTCTGAACTCCAAAGTACAGCTGGTCTGATAATTTTAAGTAAGAAACTTTAGAATTTCACTTACCTTCTGAAAACAGCAAGCTGAGCAATAATCCTATTAGCTACTGATTTCAGAAAGCTTATTTTATGTTCAATGTACTTCTAAGGACTTGGTTTTAATTTTCACAACAATCGTATGAATTGAGAACTATGATTACCTTGATTTCATAGATAAAGAATCCAAGGACTAGGTAAATTACCTCTAAGAGGTAGGGTGGGTGTTTGTCGTCCCAGGCAGACTGACTTAAGGACATTCTCATTACCACTAAGACACATTGCCTCCAATGATTCTGTAAAACTACTTAGAAATAAACTGGGTCAATTCTTGTATTGGATTAGCAACTGGTAGAAAACAAATTTCTTTACCACGTTTCCACAACTGATACAAGTACACAGTGAACATATGTTATTTTCTGGTATATATTTTGGCAAAGCAGAGGAATAATATTAAAACACAATGTGGGGCCAATAGGTGGTGAGGTGGTTAAGGTGTTAGACTCCCCCACAGCCTACCATGGTTCAAGTCCTGGACCTGGAGGCTTGAAAATCACTCAGAGCATGTCTGTATGCATGCCTCAAAATCCAGGAGAGGGACAAGCAGTTAGCATAATGGCTATGTTGCTGGACTCCCATGTAGTCTACCACAGTTCAAGTCTCAGGTCTCAGACCTGGTGGCTTAAATTCTTGCCGGACGTGTGTGTGTGTATGCCCAAGATCCCAAGAGGAGAATGGAGGAGAAGGGATTGTGGTGTGGCCATTCCCCCTGGGGGGTGATTTCTCGCTTTCTGTCTCTCTGTCTCTGACTGTCTTCCTGGTGGGTGCACATGCCATATAGCAAAAAAACAAAAACAAAAACAAAACAAAACAACAACAACAAAAAAAAAACTCTAAAAAAAAACCCCAAAAAACAAATAAACAAATAAAAACCCAGGAGAATGGAGAAGAGACTGCAGCATGACCATCCACCCTGGGGGGGTGATTTCTCACTTCCCCTCTTACTGTCTCCAGTGAGCACACATGCCCTATGGCAAAAACCAGAGAGAGAGAGAGACAGAAAGAGAGAGAGAGAGAAAGAAAGAAAGAAAGAAAATAACACCACAATGCAGGAAAGTTGTTTCTGTGTGGGCCCTACAGTCTATGTACAGAGTTTTCCATGTCAGGAAAAGAAGCCAGGGAATTTTTCCAGGATAAATTGAGGCACCCAAACAGAATTTATAGGGTCATAGCTGCTAAAATTAATGAATTTCTCTGTGCCTCAGGTTTTCCTTCTTTAAAATGGGATTAGTTACAAATTATATCATAGTATTGTTGGATGGCTTAAATCAGGTAAGTCCCACAAAGTTTCTGGAAAAGGGCCAGGCAGAACATGAAGCCTCAATAAACACTGAATATTAGTACTTGGTAAGACTCCTATAGGTCTAGAATTCCTAGTGGGAATTTCTAATAAATAGTAAGTTCTGTGCATTTTCTGAAAGTGAAATTATTTACCAACTGTCATTTTCTCCTGTTTTTTGAGGTTTATTGACATCAGTCAATTTAAAGATCCTTTCCAGGTCTATAGTCAAAAGACATATTGCTGATGGGTCTGTCTGTGAGTACTGTGACACTGACTCTGAGGAGACTTTTAGGTTGGTTTTTCTCCACAGTGCTTTCTCTGCTATGTCATCAATTGAACATGCATGAACATGTATGCACACTGGCATTTTGGATGCTCCAAGCAAGTCTATCATTCCAAGTAGATATCATGTAAGTGGTACCTGGATATAGGAATATACTTACAGTTCAACTCATTCTTATCCCAAAGTACACTTTTTTAAACACCAGAAGGTGTGTGCACTCTCTAGAGAAAGATTGAGAGAGAGAGAGACAGACAGACAGACAGAAAATGAGAAAGCACCTCCCATGGGGCATGTTCACACTGCAATCCTTTCTCCTCTATCTCCACTTCCTCTTGGGATTTGGGCCATGCATGGATGTGTACTCAGTGTGTTTCTCCAGCTGCCAGGTCTGGGATTTGAGACACATAGTCAGCCATATGGGATCCAGCAGCCTTAACCACCACACCACTGGCTGGCCATCCCTCTCCACCTCTGACTACATTTTAATTCAAAAGTGTGGTTGGGTTTCATCCAAATCCTTTCCAGAAATGATGAAATTCATCACACGCTTTATACATAGTAGACATTCAGTAAGTGTCAGCTGGCATGAGATGTGACCAATGACCATAAAATGGAACTGATCTAGATGCTTTGTGCTCTGCAGCCTTAGGTTGCCATGGTACTACATTCTGGGCACAGTGGTTTGTCTACTCTTAAATGATGCTCATTTCTGTGATCAGAATAGGTTTTTCTACTTCAAGGAAAATTGATAGTCTGTGACTCTATTTTCCTTGTTTGGGTCTTATTTTCCAGTCAGCACTATGGCTACTTGGCTTTTATGCTTGCCTCAGTTCTGACAGAAAAAAGGAAAATAGAGGAATCCAACAAACACTTAATGGGATGCTTGCTAAGTAAAACTAGGGCTTATGCATGCAAGAGAGTAGCTGATAATTGCTTTTATTATTCTAGGCCAGATTGAGGTCATTGTCTGATAAAATTGGACAATTTAGGAAATCAAAAAAATATACACAACATTTAAGTCTGTTTAAACACAAATGCTATCTTTTATTTCACTTTCTTGACAACTTTTTGGCTTTTAGAAAAGAAGGAGGAAGATGAGATGAAAGGAAATCTGAGAAATACGAAGGCATGTATTGAAGAAAATCATCTTTGACACATTAAGTGGTAGAGAAGTAAATAAATACAGAGAATTTTGAATCAGTAGTATTACACAATATTTTATCCCTGAGATGTAGCACAGCCATAGTTTATGACATTGCCATTCTGCTATCACACACTATATTCCTAATTCTGACCTCTCAAATTTCAGGAATACCTACACTACTGGTACTCATAAATCAAATGCAGGGGAAGACGGGGCCTGTGTATGACTCACAGCTCTTCCTACTATGATTGAATTCTGTCAGCTAGAGTTTGGTTAACCACCTCTTATCCTCCCCATCTTAATTAATCATATCGGCTAAAGCCATTCTTAGTTTCATCCTTCTTTTCCTCCTCCATTATACTGACAATAAAATCTTGTCACTTCTACCTCAAATATAACAACTTTCAAAACAAAACAAAACAAAAACAAAAAACTTTGAGGACCAGGTAGTGGCGGAGAAGTAAAATATGACACTCGGTG
Organism: Tupaia belangeri chinensis; assembly: GCF_000334495.1. NCBI lineage: Eukaryota > Metazoa > Chordata > Mammalia > Scandentia > Tupaiidae > Tupaia > Tupaia belangeri. The sequence goes on along the minus strand of NW_006160195.1, from coordinate 563,098 downwards.
AGGTGATCTTACATGGGAAAGTTCCTGGTTCAAGTCCAGAGATTTCTCTGAGTATATCAGGCTCACATATGCCCATGATCCAAGGCTGTCTAAAGACGTGGGGTGAATTGTAGGATCAGAACCCCGTTGAGGGTGCTGTGTCATTTTCTCTTTCTCTGTCACTCATGGAAGAAGTAAATAAATTAAAAAAGAAAGAAAGAAACAAAAAGAAAAGGAAGAAACTCAACAATGGTCCCTCGTGGCCAGAGTTCACTACTGACTCATTTTGAGTCCCTCATAACACATAGCTGGGTCCATCTCACCTAGTCAGCCATCAATAACCACGTTATTTATTGGATAAAAATTGTTAGGAGGGTCAGTGTACAATTAGCCCTATTCTCTCATCCAGAAGGTCTATCAGGAGAACTGTCTGCTGGCCGGACTCTTCCAGCACCTGTATTGCCCTGAGTCTTACGTCCTTTCTGGTGCTCAGAGAGCTAGCTGTGATGCTCATGGATGTGAATCCCCTCCCAACTGCTGATGGTGACCAAGAAGCCCTGTTTTCTGAGCTCTCAACTTCTTAATCTCACTGTTGTCATCAGAATTCTTTCAAATGCAAAGGCCATACCCTGATCCAAAATCTTAAGAGAGAGAAAATAAATAATTGGCTCCCAAAATTGAAAAGCCTAAGGAATGGTGACAAAGAAAGTAAACCCTCAAACTTATCTGAGATCAAGTGTAAGAGTCATGTCACCATACTCAGTCTCTACCTGTGTTGGTGTCTCTTTGTTTCTTTCTCGCTTTTTTCTTCAGTTTTTTCTAATAAATTCTCAAAGACCAAAATGACTGCCAGCAACTCTAGGTCTCTATTCAACAACTCTGGGAGAAAGAGTTCTTCCCAAGGGTTCCATCCAAAGTCCCAGGGTGGGCTGGCTCCATGACTTGATGGTTAAAGCAGTTGAATGCCACATAGCCAACCCTGCTGTTTGAGTCCCAGACTCATGGTTTCAGAAACACACTGAGCACATGTGTGGGCATGTGCCCAAAATCCCAAAAGGAGGAAAAGATGGAGGAGAAGGGATTTTGACACGGGGGGTACTTTCTTTTCTCCCAATCTTTCTGACGAGTGCATGAATCATCTAGCATGCATGCATAAATAAATAAATAAATAAATCCAACACAGGCCTCTATTAGCCTTTAAAAGCCACCTGTTTGTCCTTCCAAACACTGTACCCAGGGGATATTTTGTTCAATGCCCATTTCTAGGGCTGGGAAGAGAATTAGCCTCATAAGAACTACATGGACTGAAGTAAAAGAGGGCCACTGACACAGCACAACAGATGTTGTCCCTAAGAGACCCTTTGTGGCATTACCGATTTTTAAGTAGTGTCCTCTTGGGTACCCTTTGGCTGTAGCCTCAGTTCTTTATCCTTAGCCCACTGCCAGTGTGCTAAAGCTCAGTAAATCTGAGACAATGACCTTCCCCAGTTCATCCCTTAGGAAAAGAGTCAGAACTCACTGGAAAGATTTATACTAAAAATAGTAAAAACAGGAAAGAGTTTGGGTCTATGACCGATTCATGAGGTCAGTCCCTCTAAACAGTTGTCGTGAAGTTTTTAGTGGCTCTTGTGCTGTGCTGCCCAGACCCCTCTTCAGCTCCAATGCCCTTATCTCCCCAGATGTCACGGGAGTTGCCTCTCTGATGGCTGACAGCCTCTCTGATGGCCTCTTCAGCTCCAATGCCCTTATCTCCCCAGCTGTCACAGGAGTTGCCTCTCTGATGGCTGACAGCAGTGTCTGAAAATTACCTTTGGTCCAATGGAGCTCTCATCCAAAGTCTAGACCCCCATTCAACACAGCTTATAATCAGTGAACAGGTTCCAAAGGTCCAGACTTTTTGCCCCAACTGAGGATACTCCAAAAGACCATTCCAGACTCCAGGACTCACTGTGGGATCAATGGAGAGCTTTATCACAACTGCTTTGCTGTTTAATTTCTCCCTACACCCATCCTGCCTCTCTTTCTGCTTCCCATCCATAGGAGCTATTCTCAAGAGCACTGCCCAGTAATCCTCCTGCATGTGAATCTCAGTCTCAAAGACCTTTTCTGGGCGAGCAAACCAAGACAGAGCTTAAATAGTATCTATGAAGTGAAAGACTCAGAATAGATTCACTATTGAGGCAGGATAATTTTGCCAGTTAAAACTCAAATGATGAAATCAGATGATCCTGTAGTCATTTTGTACTTACTAGCTGGGAGACCTTGGACAAGTAACTTAACCATCTTTATCTTCACAGCCTCACCTGTTGAACAGTGAGATAAATAACACTACTGTCTCACATCGTGGGGAGTTTTAAGAGGGATTGTTACGTGTAAAGTACTCAGAGTATGATCTGGCTTTAGAAAGAGCCTAGTACACACTGGCTATTACTCTATAGTTCAACATGATGGCTTAATTAATATAGCTTCAATATGGACATGAAAATGTACTAATAATCAATATTTAGTGTTAGCAAAGATTCAGTGGGCAAGCAGCTTCTCATACTGCCTATGAGTCTGAAACTAACATTCAGTTCTCCTTCTGAATGAGAATACATGTCAGAAGTCCCTAAAGTAGGACCAGCAGTTGGCATGGTGGTTAAGGGTATTGGACTCCCACATGGCTGACCTCAGTTCAAGTCCTGAACCTGGCGACTTGCTCTCTCTCTCTCTCTCTCTCTCTTTCTCACTCTGTTCTTCTCTAGTCAAATAAAGAAAAAAAAATAAAGTTAAATAAAATAATTCTTAAAATAAAAATGTTGGGAATAAAAGTCCCCGAAGTGCTCATACTCTTTGACTCACAGAGTCCAACTTACAGGAATTTTCTCTAAAAAAAAAAAAAAAACAAAAAAACACTGTTGTGACATGAAATTAATGGATTAGGGACCAGCAGCAGCAGTTAGCGTAATGGCTATGTCGCTGAACTCCCATGTAGTCAACCATGGTTTGAGTCCTGGACCCAGTGGCTTAAACTCACACCAGGTGCGTGTGCGTGCGTGCCCAAGATCCTGAGAGGAG
>NW_006160195.1:558426-559978 GCF_000334495.1 Tupaia belangeri chinensis | reverse complement strand
CTGTCTTTCTGGTGAGCACACGTGCCCTATAGCAAAAATCCTCTCAAAAAAAAAAAAATAATGGAATAGAAAATCAGTGCTTTCTAAGTAAAAATATGGGAATTATTTAATATAGGGTAACAGAAACTGTTTCAATTGATGATAACTTTATGATATAAAATGCAGCTCTTAAAAAGTATGCTGTAGGGACCAGCAGTTGGTGTAATGACTATGTCGCTGGACTCCCCATGTAGTTGACCATGGTTCAAGTCCTGCACCTGGTGGCTTAAACTCACACCAGGCATGTGTGTGTGTGTGTGTGTGTGTGTGTGTGTGTGCATGCGCGCCCGAGATCCCGAGGAGAAAATGGAGGAGAAGGGATTGCACCTCTCCCTCCCCCGCCTCCCCCCCCAGGAGGATGATTTCTCACTTTCTGTCTCTCTGTCTCTTTCTGTCTTTCTGGTGAGTGCACGTACTCTATAGCAAAAACTTCTCAAAAAAAAAAAAAAAGTATGCTGTAGAAGACAAAGTTAATAAGGTGGGAATAAATTTATGATAATATTAAACCCATAAAATACTGGGTTGCTTAGAAAGTCATGACACATTTTTGCATAGAAAAATACATCATGACTTTCCTGACAACCTAATAGTAGCATGTAGAATGTGATCTCACTCTTTCTGTCATGGAAGAAACAGACACACATATATACGCACATATTCATCACTCACTCACATATACTCTGGGAGAAAAGGCTAAGTTACAGATAGAAATCCAAAATGTTAGTACATATTCTATAGTGGAATTAGTAGTATTCACATTTTTCTTTTGCGCTTTTCTTTATGCTGAAAATTTTCTATAATGACCATTTATTCATTTTGTAAATTTTTTTTTAAAAGGTGAAATTCTTAAATGGCATCTATTGGATTGAAATTAAAATCTCTAGCACCCAAGAGCTAAATGCCATAATTCTCCAATCTAACTAAATACTTGACTTCTAAAACTGTAAAACCATTTTATAAATGCCAGCTAAATAAACCTTATACAGTCCCTAAGGAAAAACAAAATGTGAATACAGCAAAAGTTAGTACTAAGAAATACCTGCTGGCTATGATTAATTCAGAGAAGCAATCACCAGAGTTAATACTATCTATTGTAATGAACATAACTTGCTTGCTCTCAATAATAGGTTACATTCAGTGTGCTCACAAGGCCTAGAAGTTGATTGTTAAATATGTCTGCAGTGTTCACGCAACTTGAAGGCAGTTTATTTTTATGTACTTTCCTTCTGATGGCCATTTTTTTTCTCAATCTAAATTTTAAATTTACAGCTTCATAATAAGAAACATGATTTAAGGCCCAGCATGGTGGCACATGCTGTTATGATGCTGTGCTCCTCAGGCTGGGACCACACATGGGAGGCTCAGGTTTGATTCCTGGTCCAATCTCAAGGCCAAATTCAGAGGCATGAATTTGTAATCCCAGCAACTGAGGGAGGCTTGCTGGTTTGAAGCTGACCTGGCCAACATAGTGAGACTGTGTCTCAAAAAGAGTCAGGGGAGGCGCCTGCACGGC
>NW_006160195.1:538402-556873 GCF_000334495.1 Tupaia belangeri chinensis | reverse complement strand
TGAGAACATGTATGTTGATGTGCTTGATTGAGCCAATGCACAGTGTATTTTGGATGGAAAATTCATTTGTGTGTTGTGATGGTGTATAGTGAATTAATGTAGAAAATGAATAAATTTAAAATAAAAGAAAAAAAAAAAAGAAAGAAAGAGTCAGGGGTGGTGGCACATTCCTGCAGTGCCAACTGGGAGACTATGCAGAAGGACTGTGACATGGTAAGACCTCATCAAAGAAAGTAATGAAGACAAAAAGAGAGAGGGAAAAAGGAAGGAAAGAAAGCAAGAGGGTGGGAAGAAACAAAAATGATTTGAAATTAATTTTTTTCTGGAATATCCAGGGCATATGTCATTATGTCCACTCAACTTAGCGGGCCAAGCAAGTTAAGACTGCAGTCATGGACATCACTGCCTCCCTTACCCTTCCTTAAGACATGAATCTTTTTCTTCTTATTCTCCCTTCTCCCTTGTTATTCTGATTCCCCAAGCCCTTCCATTTTCTCTTTCTTTTTTTTTTCCCTGTCCTAGTGCACAGCTGCTCCTGGGCATGGATTTTCTATGCTAAGAACTTCTAAGGTTGTAGAAACACTTTATAAGCCTGTGTGGTCGCTCAAAGAAACCACAAGAAGGCTCTGACAGAGGTAGTAATCAGATCAAATAATGCACTCCTCTGTGCAACCACAGAGAGCAGATCCTTCCGTCTCCATCAGCACTTGAGAAGCAGACCACTGTACAACAATAGTGTATGAGATTATCCCTGAACCATTCCGATGTGTGTTGTGTATAGACCCTAAACACACTTTCCCTACAGGGCTATCAGGTAGCATAATGGTGAAGGCGTTGAACTTCCAAATGGCTGACCATGGTTCGAGTCCCAGACCTGGAGGCTTGAAGCTCATGCTGGGGATATGTGTGCATGCCCAAAATCACAGAAGGAGAATGGAGGAGAAAGGATTGTGATGTGGCCATCCCCCCGGGGAGGTGTTGGGGGGGTGGAGATAATTTCTCTCATTCTTTCTGTCTCTTCAGGGAGTACACATACCCTATCCCAAAAAAAATCTCTCTCTAAGCAGAACAAAAAAGAAAAAGAAAAAGACCCTTCCTACAATATTCCATGGCAGTCTTGATGTCTCTGTTATGCCATTCATGAGCACCTAGGAATAATGAATGTAGAGGTCTCCTCTGTTAGTCCTTTGGCTCAGGAGTATACCTGGTTGCTGAGAAGAAAGTAGTGTTTGGGTTTTACCTTAGGATAGACAGGAAAGAAATCTGACTCTCAAGTTTAGCCCCAAAGACAGAACATTTTTTCTGAGAGAGATTTTTGCTATAGGGCATGTGTGTTTGCTAGAGAAAGACAGAAAGTGAGAAATCACCTCCCCCTCCCCACACAAGTGGAATGGTCACACTGAAATCCCTTCTCCTCCATTCTCTTCTCAGGATTTTTTGGCATAAGTTTTAAGCCACCAAGACCAGGACTCAAACCATGGTCAACTATGTGGGAGTCCAACAGCATAACCATTACACCATCTGTTGGTCCCAAGACAGAACTTTTCTAGAGTTATCAAGATGCCTCTAGACTAAGACAGCTTAGAACTGGACTAAACCAGAATAATACTGGAAAGCAGAAGAGATACTAGAAAGCAGAAGAGCCCAGGGGATTTGATATCCCTCTCTCCACTAGAGCAGAACCAGAGGAAGACACGACTAAAGCCTGGGGTTGGCTAACCTGCAGGCCCGTTTCTCCATTGGACTGACTTTTTAGGAGGGTTCTTACTCATAAGGCTGTTTAAATCAAGCTGTGAGTCCTTAATCCTGCTGACAGTTTCACTGTAATTAAAATCCCAATGGGCTGCATCATATGCACATTTTATTTTCTAGGACAAACCACAATATTTTAGTAAACAGAGATAGCCATGCACATGGAGTCTAAGTGGAGGTCAAGATTAAACCAACAGAGGAACAAGGTCACTGGAATCCACGGGCAATTAACTTAATATGAAAACAACATCAAAAACTCACAACTGTGTGAGCCTGAGAACCAAACAGGCTTGGATATATATTAGGATCAACAGTCACGGAGAAGATGGAAATATGGGTGAAGATTAAAGAGCTCAGCAAATAGATTAGTCATTTTGTAATTAGGTTGGTAAACAAATTACAGACCAGATGCATTTTATTTTGGTTTATTGTGATTGATTAAAAAATATAAATTGTAAATTTTTGAAAAATTACTTTTTCAATAAGACTTTACACTGTCACTTTGCATTTAATCTCTTTGCATTTCCTACTTGCAAATACAGCCAAAGCTATGGGATGTTAACACAATTCTGCAAGCAATTGGTATTGCAGCAGTCACACCCTCTGCTTGACCTTCTCCAGGCTTCCATAATAGCATCCTGGATTGTTAGAGATGAGAAAATGCAATCTTCTTTTCCCCGTTGTGTATGGGGAAACAATGTAGACTCATTTTTGATAAGAAAAAAAAAAAGGTTCAACTGGTCCCTTTACTGTTCACAGATGTTTCAGTATTTAAATACCTATCCTCACTTGCCAGTCTTTATAAGAGAGCCTTCTCAGTCTCCTATTACTCTCTGCATCAGGTTGGCATATCCACCAGCCTTACGTGATTCCTTTACTCTGGCCACTGGCATCATCTAGCCTGACTGCCCAGGACCTCACAAAGTGCACTGTTCTATTTGGCCAGCTGGTCTCCCATATACATTTGTGGTGCTGCTGCTTCTCTAAGCTGGAATAATCCCTCCCCTCCATCTATTATGGTCACCACCAACATTTAGTGCCAACACACATTTCTCATGAGTGCTGGGCCCTTTACGTATTTTCTCTTATTCAATTTTCACCAACAACCTGTCTATAAGAGTCCTATTTTATACATAAGGAAATTGAGGTTCAGAAAGGTCAAGGAACCTACAAAATCTCACAAGATAAAGAACCAAGATTTGAACTCAGGTCTGTTACATGTCAGAACCTGAGAATTTGGCCACTGCACTCTTACCTCCCACCTGCCCAAAGCTGGTGCAACTGCCATGGTCCAGCTCAGGCTTAGCTCTTCTTGGAAACTTATGCTGGTTAGCCTATTTCACTTTTATTTATTTATTATTTAAAATTTGCTGGAGGGCACATGTACTTGCTGGGAACAGAGAGAGACAGAGAGACAGAGAGAGAAAGTAAAAAAGCACCCTCTCATGGGGAATGGTCATGCCACAATCCCTACTCTTCCATCTCTCCTTCCTTTGGGATTTTGGTCACATGTACACATGTGCCCAGTATGTTTTTTAAGTCCAGGATTAGAACCATACATTTGGCCATGTGGGATTCAGCCACCTTAACCACTATGCCACTGGCTGGCCCTCCTAGCTTACTTTTTGTCCACATCCATTCTATTGGTCAGAATTATTGTGCGGAGAACAGAATTGTTATCTGATTGTTCTGTTTATTTCATCTCTCAATTAAATGTTTAACTCCTTAAAGGAAAAAGCTGCCTCCCATAAGACTCCTTTACACACACACACACACACACACACACGGCTCAAAGCTGATTAATATGCATTTTGGTAAGGATCTAAGTATGCTGCCTGAAGAGGAAGAATATTAACGGTCCCCACTCCTAGGCCAATTCTCTTCTTACTCTGAGAAGAGCAAAGAAAAATCTGAGTTGGTTGGTTTCCAAGACTCTGATTGGCTCATGACTGTTAATGGGTGGGGTCAGTGTGGAAATTGTTTTTTCTTTTTGAGAGGTTTTTACTATAGGGCGCATGCGACTCACCAGACAGACAGAGAGAGACAGAGAGATAGAAAGCGAGAAATCACCCCCCAGGGAGGAGGCCAGGCTGCAATCCTTTCTCCTCCATTCTCCTCTCGGGATCTTGGGCACACGCGCCCGGCGTGAGTTTTAGACACCAGGTCCAGGACTCGAACCATGGTTGACTACATGGGAGTCCAGCAACATAGCCATTACGCTAACTGCTGGTCCCGGGTCAGTGTGGAAATTCTGATGGCCTCTTTCCTTCCTCCTTTCCTCCTTGTAGTTAAAAGGCCTGGTATACTGGAGTCCCTTCCCACATGGGAAGACACCATCTTTATTTCTTTCTCTTCAAACACATAGGTTTGAGTACTCTTGCACCTTTGTCTCCTTTTTCCATGTGTCTGGCTGGGTGTAGGTCATTTCCAGAATTTAGATGTGAACTAAAGATTCTGAAGAGCCCAAAGCTTAGCCAGACTTACTAGAAACTTCTTCATTAATTTGGAGTCAGCCAATAATAAATGTGACAAATAATAAAGAAGCACATTATACCCACTTGCTATTGTTTCCTGTATATATTTTTCTCTTAAGGGCCTCTAGGTATGAATTTCAAGGCTCCTCTCATTCCCCTAGTCAAATACCACTTAATAGTGACCTAAGCCTTAACATCTCTCTGACATGTCTCGTTTCAGGCTCTTGGTTGTTCAAGTCCTTCCTTTAAATCATAGGAATTTGGGATAATTTTTGTTTGTTTTTACTTTGTTATAGGATGTGTACAAACCCTGGTAAGGCACGGGGAGTGGGAGGAGTGGTGAACAGTCACTTCCAGGGGGGATATCTATGCCACAATGCCCTTTCCTCCATTGCCCTCTCCGTATTGGGCATGGATGCACACACACCTGACATGATTTTCAAGGCACTGGCTCCAGACTTGAACCATGCTGTCAGCCATGTGAGACCCAGATGCCTCAAACCCTGCACCACCTGCTGGCCCAATTCACAGGAGTTTTTGTTTTGTGTCATTTTGAAGGTTTTTTGCCATGGGGTACATGCACTCACCAGAGAGACAGAGAGAGACTGGGAGAGGGAAAGTGAGAAATCCCCCCCCAGGGGAGATGGTCACACCACAATCCCTTCTCATCTAGTCTCCTCCTGGGATTTTGGGCACACATGCACACATGCCTAGCTTGAGTTTCGAACCACCAAGTCCAGCACTCAAATTATAGTCAGCCATGTGGGAGTCCAGTGCCTTAACCACCACAACACCTGCTGCCCCGCCCAAATTCAGAGGCATTTTAAAGGAAGATTTATTAGAACTGACCTTTCTGGAAATTTGTAATGTGCTTGTGTTGAGTACATTGCACTTGATAGTCCACAGAGTAATGTTAAGCCTGTAAGTCTGGATCTTCAAAAAAAGTCCCAAGAATCATGTGCATGATTTTTTGTTATGAAATACTTATGTACCAAAAAAAAAAAAAAAAAAAGAATAGCCTGGGAAAGCCACCTGATGATGGCTTGTGATGTAAGCTGGATTCTAGGTGAGAGAGAAGGAGACAAGGTTGGGTACAAGTATCTGAGACTGCCAGGAAGTCAGAGGAAAGTATGACAAACCCACTGGGGAGTCCTTAAGGCAAGGATGGCTGTCAGAGCAGCTCAGGGAAAGTGTGATCTCAGCCCAAACCAAGATCATTTTCTGAAGTCTTGTATCTGGGATTCTCAGTCAATTATGATCCATAAAGTCAAAGGAAGGTAAAAATTATTCTCATTCCCTCACAATTTTCATCCCTCATTAATAATTGCTGCCTGTCTTGATAATTCATTACAAAGCCATCCTCGTTTCTTTTTTAGACTTCTATTTCTAAGCAGCAGAAGAAAATACATGCTTGAGATGAGGAGCACTTTAAAAGAAAAACAGAACCACAGTTTATTTAGGAAAGCTTTAAGTTGAGCACATGCAGACTGTCTAGAGCCTATTATCTTGGAAAAATCTTAGAAAACTCCAGAGAGAGTATACTCTCTTCTAACACTTTGAACCTTGCAGACAGATTGGATTCTCACGTCACTCGTGCCTGACATCTAACAACTTTTATTGTTGTTGGAAGGTGCAAACTGGTGCTCAAGGACTACCTGAGGCCTTGGTTCTCCAGAGAGGCAAACAGCTTGTGATCCTCTTGGGTCTGCGTCCTGCCATGTTGTGGGAGGGGTCCTGAGTAAGATGCCATGGTCTCTAGAGCATTCTCATGGTCACATACACCATGGGCTGACTCGTCTAGCACAGTGCCTTGTCAGAGTAGGTAAAGACTTGCTAATGTGGTTAACCATGTACCAAAGATACCTTTCAGTCAAAACTGGCTAGGTAAAGGTAGTGCTCCCCAGTACCCATGAGCTTATTTCTTTGTCACAAAGCCTAGAATGCAGCTAGTTGACCACAGGATATATGCTGGACAACAGAAAGGAGTGGACATGATATGCGCCACTCTCCATCCAGCCCTTACTCCCAACAGTGTTTCTCTCTCCTGTCCATTGGCTAGGAGACTGGAAATAACTTCCAGGATGCAGAGAGTGGAACTGGGCCCCTATCTAAGCAACCCTCCCCACCCTGCATTCAACTCTGACACAAAAGAGAAATAAATTGCACTGTGTAATGTCACTGAAAATTTGGAGTTATCTGCCACAGCAGCTAACATTATTTACCTTTAATAATACAGACCCAAATGCCATTTATGCCATTTTCCCTGAAGAACTGTGGCCTATTCAAGCTGCATATGAAACAAACTAAATGTAAAAACTCTGACATTTATGGAAAACAATCATACATATTCCAAAAAATATTTATGTGTACAAAAGAATTCTAAATGAAGTTTCTTTAAATATTCTGTCCCCTAGAAATTTCAAACTCATTCATAGCTATTTGGGATGATACCTATTTTCTGCAGTGAATTATCTCAGTAGCTGCAAGAGATGATAACTTTCTTCCAGGTATGTCTTACCTTCTTTCTAACACCTGCCACATAAATGCAGCTCATCCCTTGACCCAAATACACACCGTGCATTATATTATGGAAGTGAACTGACTAGGAAAGAGTTCTGGGTTCTGGGGCAAGGAGACTTGGTTTGATGTTACTAACAAGACTTATTCACTCTCTGGACCTCATTGTCCACTTCTGGGAAATGAAATGTTAGATACTCTTTAAGGGTTATCCTGGCTCTATTGATTGGTTGGAAAAGTCACAATGTCTTTTTTTTTTTAATATTTTAAAAACAAACAAACAAACAAAACAGAGAGATTTTTGCTATAGGGTGTGTACGCTTGCCAGAGAGAGAGAGACAGAAAGTGAGAAACCATTCCCTGGGGGGATGGTCACACTGCAATCCTTTCTCCTCCATTCCTCTCTCAGGATCTTAGACATGCATACACACATGTGAGTTTTAAGCTGCCAGGTCCAGAACTCAAACCACAATGGACTATGTGGGAGTCTAGCAATGTAATCATTATGCCATCTGCTGGTCCCCATGATGCATTTTTGCATAGAAAAAATATGCATGACTTTCCTGGTGACCCAATAAATGCTATGGAAGCATGAAATGTGTCTGACACAGGCCCTCCAGGATAACTTGCTTCCACTACTTGTCTAGATAGTAAATTTGATGATCAGCCTTCTGCAAACTCCCCACAGCAATCTGTGCTCAGATGAAGCTCCTGCAATGATTTAGAATGGTTCAAATACCAGAGGTGTGAGAATAAAAGTTAAATGTTTAAAAGTCAAGTTTAAAATGACTTAGACTAAGGAGTAGTAGAACTAAGGTTAAGAAGAGGCAAACACCGTGGTATCCAAGGTTTAATTAACAAGATATTTAGATTTCCAAATCAATTTTTAAAGTAGAATCAACTCAGAGACAGTGAACAGATGTCAAATTTAATGAAATATTTTGTATAATCATATTTATTGATAAAACCCATGTGAAAACTGTTCAAAGAAATCAAATGAAAGAGTAAAAGGCATAACAGAACCTTTCCTACAGGGCTCAGACTCTTGTACCCTACAATTGCAAAAGGCTCTATAGTTGTTGATAGGATGCTAGATAATCAGCTCTGGGGGTCAAGAGAAGGTAGGTTCTGGGAAGTAAGGAAGGGAAGGATTATTAGTATTTCTTCCTCATTGCTGGTATTGTGAGCAATGCACATCCTGTCCCAATAGTCTCTCTCAGCAGGCCAGCTGATTACAGATATGAGTCTTTGTAGGGTAGAGCCTATATGCCAGCTTGCCTCCTGGACCACTTTAATACCCTCCTTTCCTCCAGTCCTCCCAGCATCATTCATTGTTGATGAGTCATTCACTTCATTCTTCATTTTAGCAGAGTACCTAGCATACTTGACATCCAGAGCAGATATTTTTATTTTCTTAAATCAAGGTATAATTTACAAATAGTGAAATTTACCTTGTTTTTGGTATACAGTGCTGAGTTTTTTAAAAATGTAATGAATTGGAGCCAGCAAATGGCATCGTGGTTACATCGCTGTATTTCCACATGGCCTACTGTTTTTCCAGTCCCGGGCCCAGTGGCTTGAAAATCATGTTGGGTGCATGTGGATGCATGCCCAAGATCCCAGGAAAAGAATGAAGGAAAAGGGGACCAGCAGTTAGCATAATGGCTATGTCACTGAACTCCCATGTAGTCGACCGTGGTTCAAGTCTCAGACCCAGTGGCTTAAACTCACACCAGGAGGAGCATGGAAGAGAAGGGACTGTGGCGTGACCATCCTCCTGGGTGTGTGTGTGTGTGTGTGTGTGTGTGTGTGTGTGTGATTTCTCGCTTTCTGTCTCTCTGTCTCTCTCCGTCTTTCTGCGGTCGCTCCCTATAGAAAAAACTCCTCAAAAAAAAAAAAAAAAAGAATGAAGGAAAAAGGATGGTGGCACGGCCATCCCCTCTGGGGAGTGATTTCTCACTTTCCCTCTTACTGTCTCTGTCTCTCTCTCTCTCCCCAATGAGCACACACAGCCTGAGGCAAAACTCTCTTTAAAAAATGTATTGGATCATTTAAAGTGTATTCTCCTCTATGTTAAAATATCATTTTCAATAATAATCATGTATAACCAGAGATAATCATTTTATTGATGTATTTAATTTTAAAACAAATAACTTTTTAACACACTTCGATTTTTAAAATACTATGAAAATTCAGTAAAATATCCTGAGTATAAATCAAAATTTTCACTAGCAAAACAAAAGTATTGCTTCTGCCCAGCATATACTGTTTAATTGATCTAAATGTTTAAACATAAAACCTCTAAGTGGTCACATGGAATGGCAAAATTGAAGACATTTAAAGTAATTGTGCCAGCATTATTTACTTCAAATCTGATGTCTAAATGCATAAATATAAAGTACCACAGGGTTGGAGATACAAACCAAACCCAAGAGAAGGATCAGCCCACAATAATTTCAAACCATCACAAACTCACAATTAGGAATTTGAACTATGTTAATCTTTTTTTTTTTTTGAGAAGTTTTCACTATGCGCTCGCCAGACAGAGAGAGACAGAGAGACAGAAAGCAAGAAATTACCCCCCAGGGGGGATGGCCACGCCACAATCCCTTCTCCTCCATTCTCCTCTCGGGATCTTGGGCACGCACGCACACGCGCCCAGCGTGAATTTTAAGCCACCGGGTCCGGGACACGAACCGCAGTCGACTACATGGGAGTCCACTGACATAGCCATTACGCTAACTGCTGGTACCGAACTATGTTATTCTTGAAGTGAGTGTATTAGTACAACTGAATCCCTACAAGTGTTGGTGTCTGTGTAAGTAGGAGTTCTCCAAATTATTTTGTAAACAATATTTACTAAAGAATAATCAATAAAAATGAGTTCATTTTAAGCATGCATGTATATTAAAACCCTAAAGTAAATGTAGCAATTGTTTTGAACCTGGACTAACAAAAATTATTTTTGGAAGGGAGAATTTTATCATTGCTGTTCAGAACTGCTGACATACAAGGATAATAAAAAGCAAACTGGGACCAGCCCCAACAGTACAGTGGCAAACAATGCTGTCCAATGCTTTGTCCAAATTCATGTCCTGAGGTCTCCCTATCAAGCTAGGCACTTGCAGATGCCCATGATCTGAGCTGGCTAAGGCTAGGAGTAGGACCATGGGTGAAAACCCTGTTGGGGACTCTTATTCCCTCACTCTCTTCCTCTCTTGTGGATGAAATAAACAAAAAATAAACTTTAAGAAATGCAAACCAGGTTTCAAATTTTTAAATTCACTGAAATCAATGTCCCCCTTACCTAGAGAGCCTGCTTTCACAGCCTGCACTTGGCTTGCTATGATGTACAGGCCTACTCCATAAGTGGGATGTCTGTCAAATAACTGAAAGAATAAAACGTCAAGCTTTTTAAGACTGGTAAAGAAAAAGGATAAATATAATTAGGAATCTTAAATTGATGGAAAATTTGATTTGGGTTTGACAGGTCAGTGAAGGTTTTAAGGAGGGAGATAATTTTTATCTTGGCTTTAAATGAAATATACCTCAACTAAAGCGATGCTTCGAAAGCCTCAGCTATCCATAGGACACTATTTGGGCCATATCTACATAAAACAGGAACATCAGAGCAAAACAGAAGTTGCTTTAAAATTTGCCCACATTCGGACAAAGCTTACAAGAGCACAGTAGTCAGTAGATTTAAATTCTACTGCAACCATTAGAATGCCATTTACTACTAGTGCTCAGGTTTCCAACACAAGCTAAAAATATGAATTAAAAAAAAAAAAACCACTTTTCTTACAGTATGTGAAAGTGATGTTTTGATGTATGTGTACATTATATTGAAAGGAATAGCTTTTCCCCCCCTAAATGACTAAGTCATTATCCCAGCACCATTTATTAAACAATGCATCTTTGTGTAAAAAAAAAAAACACTTTTCTTGGGGCCGACAGGTGGCATGATGGTTAAGGCTCTGGACTCCCACATAGCTGCCCACAGTTCAAGTCCCAGTCCTGGCAGTTAGCTTTCTTTCTCTCTCTCTAATCAAGATGAATAATAATAATAATTAATGAAATTAAATAAAATTTAAAAATGAAACACTGCTCTTAGATGAGCCCAACAGAAGAAGAAAAAAAAAAGAGTAAAAGGCCAACTCTATTATGTTCATGTTTAATTATTAAGTAAGTGACAGCTTCCACAAGTGATATTTCCACATATTTTGGAGAAGAAAGAGTCATAGGCATGGGTCATATGTAGCAGAGCCTCCCAGGTGCAGGACTCTCACACTTACTCCCAATGGCTCACAAGTTCCTAAGACACTGACTTCTCAGCTTTCTGTGGAGCTGATGCAACCACAGGCCTAAAGTGTTTCACCTCTGAGCACAAGCAGTATCACCTGTTCATGTTACAATTTTTCTACTATGGTTATCGAGTCGAAAAGAAAAGTGAAAGGTATAGTTCCACATTGGCATCTTCTATAACTGAATCAGTCATAATGCTTTCAACTGAAGTAGCAGAGAAACTAACTCAAACTGCCTCAAACAGTAAGGAAACACACTGGCTCATATAACTGAAAGTCTAATCAGAATTGGTTTTATGTAGTTTAATAGAGGACCCTCTGAGCTTGGTCCTCGCCTCTCGGCTTACCTTGTTATTAGGCTACTTTCCTTTACGGTAACAAAGCTAATAGAGCAGTTTTGGTTTTCATATCTGCACCTTCCAAATCCAGAAAAAGAGAAGGGAGGGTATCACTTCTGTTTCCTGACTTATAAGAGTGAGGAAACCCCTTTCTCAAAGTTTCTGGTAGGCCTCTGTTCACAGTAGTGAATTAAACCATGTGCCCACTCCTAAACCAACCAATGTGGCCAGAATATGGAACCACCCCATGCATACCCTTATGATGCGGGAGATGTATAATTATGCACCTTGTAAAAGTGGGATACTGCAGCATTCCCTACTCTAGCCCATCCTGGGCAATCATACCCCTGAAAACATGGATATGATGTGATAATTACTTTATTCTCTGATAGACTATAAAGTTATTTTTTAAGTTTTGTATTGCAAATTTTGTAATACAAGTTTCAAAAGTTTTGTATTACAAGTTTGTGTACAAGTTTTGTCTCATAAAAAATGTATTACACCACAAACACACATACTATCCATTGACATTACTAGCCATGTAGAAGAAGGAAAGAAAGTAAATGGTCTTGGAGGGTGAGCCATGAAAGAGAAGAGGGTATAGCATGGTACAGGGGCAGCAAGTCCTCTAACTTGACTAGAAAGAGGAGTCACTGGAGAATGTTGAAGAAGTAATAATGAAATAATATAAAATTTTTGACAGGGTTTTGAAAAAAGTTGACTGTCATAGGAGGTGATTGCAATAACAAAGAAAGAGAGGTAGTGAGACAAAGACAGGGAAACACAGGAGGGAAACATTCTAAGAAAAAATTGACCAAAGTGGATAAATGTAATAGTATGGAAAGAATGAGTAGTCTAAAGTGATTCCAAAATTGATTAAAACAGGTCCTCTGATACAAGATTCAGTTTAGCTTATGTGTAATTACTGAAAATACACAGGTGTGTAACTGACCCAGACTCAAGGTCCATAGACTCTTGAGTCTTTTCTGGTAAGTCATTACTCTAAAGAAAAAGAAGTTACAGGGACCAGAGGATGATGTGGTGCTTGCGCTGCTGGACTCCCATGTAGTCGACTGCAGTCCTACTCCTGGGCCTGGCGCATGTGCATGCATGCCCAAAATTCCGAGAGGAGAAGGGAAGGTAGTGTGGCCATCCCCCCTGCAGGGTGATTTCTTACTTTCTATCTCTCTCTGACTCTCCAGCAAACCCCCTATTGCAAAAACCTCTCAAAAAAAAAAAAAAAAGTCATGTATAGAAGAGGTTGACCTCAAAAGAATAATGACACCATCAAATAAGTAGTTTCACCAAATCTACTATTAAAAATCAGACCCCATAATCCATCTGAACCTCCTTCATTCACCAAGAGCAGGTCAGACACCTCCTTGTGGACAAAGAATCTGTGCCACCTCTGCCCCTGCCATGGGGTGGGTAGTGTCACACCCCTCCTCCCTTGAGTTCTAATTCAGGGCCTGGACCATGGGAGCTATAATGGGTCTTTCATGTAGTAGACTGTCAGAGTCTTGTCTTTGGAACACAAAACCTTCTAATGCCAGGGGGTGAAGGTATCTTCCTGTGGGGTCAGTCAAGTTCAGCACAGAATCACATTGGCACCTTCCAGCTCGCTGTAGGATATTTTATAATAATTTCCATTCTGTATCCTGGATTCCATGACTTCTGTTTCTCAGTGTATCTAGCTGCCAGCCATCATGGTCCTAATGAGAACAGCTCCTGGCAGCTACATCCTAGAGCAATGGTGAACCGAGGCCCAACTGGCTGAGACTGGCATGCTACTTGCAGCTACGGTCTCAGGAGTCAGGGGCATGCCAGCTGGCTGCCCTGGAAGGAGAGGAAGGAGCACTTGGGCTTCCTTGCCAGGTGGTGGAGAATTCAGGGTTCCAGCTATTTAATCTCTGTGTGCCAAGAAATGTAGAACTATCAGGGTGACCTGGGAGGCAATCTCTAGACAAATGTCTGTTCATCTGGTTGATGCCACTTAGGCAAAACTAAGTTCTAGTTTACAAACATCCTCTTGATTAGCCCTTTCTCAGTCTATTTCCTGAGGTTGGACATTACTGGGAAATATACAAATACAGATGGCCAAGCCTAACCTTTTGCTTCCTAATCTTTCTTGCTATTATGTTTAGAAAGAGAATACTAAGTGCAAATAATAGTAATAATGATAAAAAGGTAAATTAAAAACTATCATAATGAGATTTTCTATATGCCATTCTAGGTATTTTAAATATGTTATTAACACAACAATCATATGAATTATGTTCCACTGTCACCCTTGTTTTACAAACAAGAAAACAGAATTTAATATGTTAAATGCTATGCCTAATGCCAAACAGAAAATAAGTGGCAGAGCCAGGACCTGAACCCAGGCCTAACAGCCTCCAAAACAAGAGCACTTACTGAGCATACCACTCAAACCACCTATTTAATGTTAGTTCATGAAATTTCAAATGTGTGAGTTTACTGCAGCTAAATGTATTTAACATAATGAAAAGCCTTCTTCCTCTTTTAAAAGATAAAAGAAAATTGGCATATACTGTTGGTAAGGGTGTAAATTAGGACAACCACTTTGAAAAACCACTGGTATTACTTACTAATGTTGAAGATTTCCTTATTGTATGATCCAGCAGTTCTATTCCTGGGTATATACCCAGAAGAAATGTGCGTACATGTGTATCAGAAGGAATGTACAACAATGTTTATAGCAGCATTATTTTTAATAGCCTTAAACAGCAAATAACCCAAAAGTTCATCAACGGAAGTGTGGATAATTGAAGTTTATTTACAAAATGGAATACCACACAGCTATAAAAAATAATGAACCTATTTACATGCAACGACATGGATATATGTGTTTAGAAAGCCAGACACAAAGAGTACATGCTCTGCAATTAAGTTTATTTAAACTTCAAACACAGATGAAACTACATTATATTTAGAGATTTATCCTTAAGGTATAAAATTATAAAGAAAGAAATCAAGTAATAACTGTAAATCGAGAAGACAGGAAGAATGAGGGAAGTAGTTGTAAGAAAAGGAGGCTTCTGTGGTCCTAGCAAAGTTCTATTTCTTGACCTGAGAAGGTAGTTATGTGTAGCATGCTTTATAATAATTTTTATATCAAACATATATATTTTATGCATTTACTGTATGTGCATAATATTTCACAACAGCAGTAGCTTTTTTTTTTTACTTTTTTTTTTTTTTTTTGGAGAGGGCTATAGTGCAAGTGCACCTGCCAGAAAGACAGAGAGAGACGGAGACAGAAAGTGAGAAATCACCCCCCGAGGGAATGGCCACACTGCAATCCCTTCTCCTCCATTCTCCTCTTGGGATCTTGGGAGCACACGCACACGTGCTTTGTGTGAGTTTAAGCAGGGTCCGGGACTCAAATCGCGGTCGACTACATGGGAGTCCAACGACATAGCCATTACACCAACTGCTGGCCCCACAATAGCAGTAGTTTTAATACTCGTTTAAAGGAAGAAAAGGACAAAAACAAAAGACAACATTGGGCTTCTTTAAAATTCAACCAATAGTGTCTTGATAAGGTGCCCGCTTGAGGACATATTGTAACTTGCAGAATCTGTAACCTCTGGAGTCACTTCTACCCTTTCAGTTGAATCAAATTTCCCCACGCTCAGTCTTTTTTAAAATCATTAATCTGCTTCTTGTTAAAGATATGTTTCCTTTTTCACATGATACGTGACTGCATTCAAGTGTGTTTCCTTAAGAGGGAACTGATTGTGTTTTTTGGTCTGCTCTCATCAAAGTGATCATGAGCTCCTTGAGTCACCCTTGACTCAAGAACATTTGTGCAATTGAAAATGGGAACAGCAAAGTTTATTGTTTTAATAAACACATCTGAATAAAGGCTTATCAGAACTAGAAATGCATATAGCAAAGATTCTATACAAGATGTTTAAGCAGAACTGGGGTAGGAAGAGAGATTGGGTCTAGTTCGAACAGGCGGTCAGCCCAAGCAACTCAGGTCAGAGCAGAGAGTTGGTCAAGCCCAGCTCCTGCAGGTACTGAAGGTCTAAGTAGGTGGCTTCCTGAGTTCTGATATTCAGTTGGGATGACTCGAAATTCTGAATTCTGAAGGACATGGCCTTTAAAACTAAGAGAATTAGTGACATACTGAAAATTTTTTTTGAGTTCCAAGTTCAACAACAGAGAGAAGTAAACAGTTGTGAGAAACTGCCTCAGGTTCTTCCAAGTAGCTGGCTATCTTTACAGTGATTTGTGCCCTGTCGACAGTCACCTCCATAGTCTGGCCTTATCTAGAAATAGGAAAGGTCAAGGAAAGAAAAGGAGAGGGATAGAGAAGAAGGTACTATTCATTTAGGGACTAAAAATGACTAACCAGCTTGATTTATCTAGCTAATGAAGGAAGCTACTGGAATTGCAAGCCTTATGCTTGGAGTGTTGTTACTCAAAGTGTGGTCAGCCAAATGTTACTGTCCAGGACAGGAAAAGTGCAGAAATGGAGAATGGGTATTCAGAACCCTTTACAGCTACTTGAAAGAGAAACTTCGTGCCCTTGAATCTATATGTCTACATTGAATAATAAACAATTAAAGGTTATTTTGTATGTCTTTTCTATTTTATTTCTCTAGCATTTATTTTAACTGTATTTTACAAAAATATTAGTCAGCAATGAACTGAAAAATTATAAAAACTACCATTTCATTTCTGTTTAGAGAGTACCACCCTGAGGACCAGCAGATGGGATAGTGGCTACATCACTGGATTCCCATGTGTTCTACTGTGGTTAGAGTCCCAGATCCAGTAGTTTCATGTGTGCGTGCATGCCCAAAATCCCAAGAAGAGGCTAGAGAAGAAGGAACTGCAGTGTGGCCATCCCCTCAGGGGGTGATTTCTCGCTTTCTGTCTCTCACTGACCAGTGAGCACATGTACCCTATAGCAAAAGGCTCTCTAGAGAAAAGAAAGAAAGAGAGAGAGGAAGAAAGAGAGAAAGAGGGAAAGAAAGAAAAGAAAGTACTACCCTGAGAAATATCAGTCTGTGAAGGACATGCCTGATCAAACTCAAGTTAGTGCCACTGTGGCTGGTGAGGGACATGTATGAATGACACCATGGCACTGTACACTTCATTCTGTGCAATAGAAGCGCAGGTTGTAGATGCTGATGCTTATTGCATCCATGGCCCTGGTCTATGTTATTTAGATAGAGCATTTCATTTTATCTCCTCAGTAACTCCATGAAGTTGGTTCTATTTTTATTGTTTCATTTTATCAAGGAGAAAACTAATTAAGTCACAAGGAGATTAAGTCATTTGTCTTATTACAAATCATGATATAATCCTTTTGGGGAGAATAGAGTGTGCAAATTAAAATTAATCTCTGGGTTTTTCTTTCTTTTATTTATTTCTCTAAATCGTATGCATCTTTCGAAGCCCACCTAAAATTTCATTTTCCTCACAAAGCATTCACTGATAGATTTATTTTTTCCTGAATTATATAATATCTTCTCAAATAACACTTTTTTTTTTTGAGAGGTTTTCACTATAGGGTGTGTGCACTCGCCAGACAGACAGAGAGAGACACAGAGACAGAGAGCGAGAAATCACCCCCCGGGGGGGATGGTTATGCCGCAATCCCTTCTCCTCCATTTCTCCTCTCGGGATCTTGGGCAAGCACGCACATGCGCCCGGCATGAGTTCTAAGCCACTGGGTCCAGGACGCGAAAGGTGGTCGACTGCATGGGAATCCAGCAACATAGCCATTACGCTAACTGCTGGTTCCCTCAAATAACACATTTTGACAATATTTATACACATACCTGTGATCCCATTTATGCCTTACCTTCCTTGATAGCCTGTAAGCTCACTGAAGATTTAAATGTCAACATAGCCGTCTGTCCACCACCCTCCATCCTGCCTCATGACCCAAACGGGATGTTTGCAATCACACGCTGTGAACTTTCATAGTTGAAGTGAATTGCATTGCCAAAATGAAGATTATTTTTGTTATTTTCCTACATGCCAATGCAGAACTAGACACACATATCACATATGGGGCATTGAAGAGAGATGTAACATTTTACTCTATGTATTTTGTATTATTTAGATTTTCACAGTATAAGTTTTACTTATAAAGCTCAAAAATAGTTGAAACCCTGTATGTGTAGTTTCTGGCCCCACTTAAAGAGTAAAGCAGTGAGTTGGAAGAGCAAGAACGAGAAGTAGATGACGTTGATTCACAGTATTGGTTCTAACTTGAACAAGTCCTAAGGCTTTCCTTAATAACAGAGAAGGGAATACAGAGAAGGACTATCAAGCTCTGCCCTTGTTCCATGGCCTGAAGCCTAATTGTAACTTTAAGTTCTCAAAATTTCATTGTTTGATCATACATATGTAGGTGACATAATCTTACAACTTAGTGTACTTCAGACTGTTTGTTGTCAGTGTCATTAAACATGTGCAAATGTGTGTTTATGTGTGTGTGTGTGTGTGTGTGTGTGTGTGTATGTTTCCACAGACATGCTTAGGAGAAAATAGGATCTTTTAGGCCCTGAGAGCAAATTTGTTACTGAAATTTAGGCATCAAAATTTTCTCTGAGCTTTTTGAAAATCAAAAACCACAATGGTGGGAGCAGCAGATGGCATAATGGTTACGTCATTGGATTCCCATGTAGTCGACCGCAGTTTGAATTTCAGACCCAGCAGCTTAAAACTCACACTGGGCATGTGTATGTGTGTGCCCAAACTCCCAAGAGAATGGAGGAGAAGGAATTGAGGTGTGGCCATCCCCCTGAGGGGTGATTTCTTGCTTTCTGTCTCTGTCTCTCCAGCAAGCGCACATATCCTAAGGCAAAAATCTCTTAAAAAAATAGTTAACATATTAAGCCATGGCTGTTTATAATTGCTATTTTCATATAAGAAGGTATTATACAATGTTTGTTTCTTACAAAGAAACTGGTTCTGTAGGATGTGTTATTCTATTTTACAACATTTCCTGGCCAAATGTCTGAGCTTTTATAAGTTGGCAGCCTTGATCATCAGTCACTTTCCAATGCAGGTCTGAGTTTGTAAAATGTATGAATGTAG
>NW_006160195.1:537034-538371 GCF_000334495.1 Tupaia belangeri chinensis | reverse complement strand
GAAAGTCAGAGACAGCTTAGAGGTTTTGAAACTGTCCAAGGCTGATGTCCACAGAGCACTTCAGTTAGCATTTCATTCATGGAAGGTCATCCAACAACCAACAAAAAGAAAATGTGGATGTGTGTGTACACAATATAATTATTTTAGAATCAATATGCTTTTTCGATTAGCTTTTAAAATCTGTTTGCATGAAAAGTTCCTTTTCTAACCCAGCTTCTCTGGGGGTTTTGTGGGTAGAAGTGACTGGGGACATGATCTTTGCAACGTTTCATTTCGTTATCTCTTATTATTACACGGCGGTACAGAGTGTGGCATGAATAAAGCTGTCTTGTCATCAAAATGTATTCATTCATTTAACAAGTTCCTGAAAATAATGGAACGGTTGCTAGGCAATGGGGAAATTATACATTCCTAGGGATCTGTGCAAATTCTAAAAGCAAAAGTAGTTCTGGGAACTAATATTAGTGTCTCTGAAACTCATCTAAACAAAACCAAGAAAGTGACATGATCTTCCTAACAGCCAGGAGGCATCTTTCAGTTTTTCCTTTTCTGACTCAGGTTTGTTTGTTTGTTTGTTTGTTTTGTTTTGTTTTGTTATTGCCAGAGAATCCCTGTACTTGCCAGAGAGACACAGAAAGAGAAAGTACTCTTAAATGGGGTGTCCACTCTTGAATGCCGCAATCCCTTCTCCTCCGTTTCTTTATCCTGTCAGGACTTGGGGCATACAGATACATGCTCCCGTGTGTTTTTCCAGTTTCAGGGCTGGTATTCAAACTGGTCAGTTACATGGGATTTGGCTCCCTTAGTCACTAAGCTATAGGACTGACCTGTGATCCAGGCTTTTAAGGGACAGTGCAAGTAGAACATTTCCTATCAAACAGGGATCTTTGTCCATTTATGAAGTACAGATATTTGTCAAGGTTATATTAAATTTATTTTAAAAGAACTATGGAATGAGAGATATGAGAGAACATATTCATTTTAACTATGAAGTAAATTTTATCTTAAACATAATAATATTTTAACTGTAAAAATAAATGCTTAATGGAAAATATTTAAATGACATTTTTTAAAAAGGAAAAAATATATTTTTTAAAAAGTCCATAATCCTTGGGAATCAGCAGTTAGCATAATGGCTATGTCGCTGGACTCCCACATAGTTGACCGCAGTTCGCGTCCCGGACCCGGTGGCTTAAAACGCACGCCAGGCAAGTGTGTGTGCGTGCCCGAGATCCTGAGAGGAGAATGAAGGAGAAGGGATTGCGGCGTAGCCATCCCCCCTGGGGGATGATTTCTCACTTTCTGTCTCTCTGTCTATCTGGCAAGCGCACGCACCC
>NW_006160195.1:530924-536851 GCF_000334495.1 Tupaia belangeri chinensis | reverse complement strand
TGCATGTGTGCCCAACATCCCGAGAGGAGAATATAGGAGAAGGGATTGCAGTGTGGCCATCCCTCATGGGGAATAATTTCTTGCTTTTTGTATCTCTGTCTTTCTGGTGAGCGTATGCGCCCTATAGCAAAAAACTCTCAAAAAAAAAAAAAAGTCCATAATCCAACCCTTCCCCCAAAATGGCCAATGTTAACATTTTGAAATGTTTATTTATAACTTTTCTAGATATATGTAAACTTATTTATTATTATTTCACACATTACCCAAACATATACACTATATACACACATAAACTCAGTCAAAATGATACACACATATTATTCTCTTTAAAAGATTTTTTGAAAATGTACGTTGTTCCTAGTAGATTATTATCTAAAACAATAATCTTCATCCTGAACAAACGTGGTTTTTTTTGGAGAGGTTTTTGCTATAGGGCGCTTGCGCTCTCCAGAAAGACAGAGACAGAGAGACAGAAAGCGAGAAATCACCCCCAGGGGGAATAGCAACACCGCAATCCCTTCTCCTCCATTCTCATCTCGGGATCTTGGGCAAGCACGCACGCATGGCTGGCGTGAGTTTAAGTCACCGGGTCTGGGACTTGAACTGCGGTCGACTACATGGGAGTCCAGTGACATAGCCATTATGCTAACTGCAGGTCCCACTGAACAGACATTTTAAAAATTAAGTAATTATTATTATTATTATTTTTACTGCCAAAGTAATACACATAGAGAGGTATTTATGGAATGGCAGAGTAAGAAATTCTAAAAATCCACTTCTTTATAAAATCAGCAAAAACACTAGGGAAAAAATGTCAAAGTAAGCTTTTTAAAAGTTCTGTAAATTGGGAACCAGCAGTTAGCCTAATGGCTATGTCGCTGGACTCCCACGTAGTCGACAGCGGTTCGCGTCCCAGACCCGGAGGCTTAGAACTCACGCCAGGCGCGTGTGCGTGCATGCCCAAGATCCCAAGAGGAGAATGGAGGAGAAGGGATTGCGGCATGACCATGGGGGGGGTGAGTTCTCGCTTTCTGTCTCTATGTCTGTCTCTGTCTGAAGCACACGTGACCTATAGCAAAAACCTCTCAAAAAAAAAAAAAATTCTGCAAATTGGGCCAACAGGTGGTATGGGAGTTAAGGCACTAGATTCTCATATGGTCAACCACAGTCCAAGTCCCAGACCCAGTGACTTGAAAATCACACTTGGAATTGTGAATGTGGTACATGCCCAAAATCCTTAGAGGAAAAGAGAAGGGAATACAGTGTGGTCATTACCCCTGGAGGGTAAATTCCCACTTTCCCTCTCTCCCTGGTGAGGGCATGCACGCTACAACAAAACTTAAATAAATAAATAAATAAGGAAGAGGAAAGAAAATTCTGTAAATGAACTAAAGGCTTGAAACAATGCAATGCAATGAGTGTTTATTCAGGAAACGTTGCTGGATTTCAGTAAGAATAGTAAGCTTTGTGTAATTTCAGCTTATACTATTTCCATCCCTCTCTACTGTTGTCTACAACAAGCTTGAAAACCAGGAGTCTCACAACCATAAATGTTGAAAAAATAGCATTCCAGCAGCCACTGGAAGGAGATAAATGGATTTGGAGCATTCCCAAAAGCGCCATTTTCAAAGACTATCAATATTTGACCTGTTTGGCAGCTCCTTGGAAACTGCCCCCAACCCCATTTGTAGTGTTTGTCTCTACATGAATTGACTCAGAGTTACCTCAGTGGATAAATTCCTATACCCAAGGTACTGTTGAAAACATTCAGTAGAAATGATTTGAAATCACAGCTGCCTCAGTCAGTAACAACTATTAAAGCAAAGATAAGGCACTCCAAAGAATTTAAAATAGGGGCCAGCAGGTAGAGTGGTGGTTAAGGTGTTGGACTCCCATGCAGTGGACCCGGAGGCTTGAAAATCACACCAGGCATGAGTGCTGGACCCGGAGGCTTGAAAATCATACCAGGCATGAGTGCCCCAAATCCCAAGGGGAAAATGGAAGAGAAGGGATTGTGGCATGGCTATCTCCCCTGGGGGTGATTTCCCACTTTCTCTTGCTGTCTCTCTCGAGAGCACACATACGGTATAGCAAAAAAAAAAAAAAAAAAAAAAACCTCTCCCCAATAAAAGAACTTAAAATAAAATCTGGGAACAAGGTATCCATAGGGCAACTTGAAAAGATCCAATATATTACTGGAAGCATAGGAGGCCATGTATATATGCAGGGCTGGACACATGCCCAGAAGAGAAGGTCTTCATATCTTATTTCTAGGTGACCTTGAAGCTCTGTATAAGTAGAAAGTAAAGGATAAGGTAGAACTGTAAATTGTCAGAACATAAAGATATGCCTTAAAATATATACAGAGACTATCAGTAAAGACTGAGAGACTCATTATTTCAAGGCTTATAAAGAAATCTCTGTCAAGGACAGCTCTGTGGTACAGTGATAACGCACTTCTCAGGAGATCCCATATGGAAACCACAATTTAAAAACAACCCCAATCAGCCTGAAATATGCTGGGCATGCATGCAAGTGCCAGGGTCAAACAGGCTAGAGGGTTGGAGAAAGGAAATCATAGCATGACCAGATCCTATGAAGGGTGCTCCTTTCTCTCTCTCTCATTCTCTCTCTCTCTCTCTCTTTTTCTCTCTCTCTCTCTCATGTACATGCACATGTTCTATCATGAGTAAAGAAAATATATTTCAAAAATCCCTGTCAAATCATCAGTTGTAAGCTAACAACGCAGAGACTTTAGTGGTATATAGTACAGAAAAGTCACTAAACAAACAAACAGAAACAATAAATAACAAACTCTGGGAAGGTGAAAAATTTTATTTCCAGAACAGTCATATACTGTTACTAAAAAGATAGAGTTTTAATACTAATTACAATACATGAAAAGAAATGAGAAGGTAGGGCGTGCACGGACACACACATACACACAAAAAGCCAATAGAAGCTGTCCCACAATTTAAAAACAACCCCAATCAGCCTGAAATATGCTGGGCATGCATGCAAGTGCCAGGGTCAAACAGGCTAGAGGGTTGGAGAAAGGAAATCATAGCATGACCAGATCCTATGAAGGGTGCTCCTTTCTCTCTCTCTCATTCTCTCTCTCTCTCTCTCTTTTTCTCTCTCTCTCTCTCATGTACATGCACATGTTCTATCATGAGTAAAGAAAATATATTTCAAAAATCCCTGTCAAATCATCAGTTGTAAGCTAACAACGCAGAGACTTTAGTGGTATATAGTACAGAAAAGTCACTAAACAAACAAACAGAAACAATGAATAACAAACTCTGGGAAGGTGAAAAATTTTATTTCCAGAACAGTCATATACTGTTACTAAAAAGATAGAGTTTTAATACTAATTACAATACATGAAAAGAAATGAGAAGGTAGGGCGTGCACGGACACACACATACACACAAAAAGCCAATAGAAGCTGTCCTTAGAAGAAGCCCAGACATTATGCTTCCTAAACAAAGATTTAAATCAACTATTACATGTACAGTCAAAACATGAAAGAATGTCTAAATAAGTAAAGTATAAGAACAATGTCTTATGAAACAGAAAATATGAATGAAATGATTAAAAACTATAAACTACAAACTACAAAAAAGAATTTGTTGGAATTCTGTAGTTGGAAACTATAATATCTAAATTAAAAATTTACTAGAGTTATTCAACTTGTTTAAGCAGCCTGAAGAAAGAATCAACAGACTTAATAATAGATTAACTGAGATTACCATTGTGATGACCAGAAAGAAAAAAATAATGAAGAAAAATGGACTGAGCCCCAGATACCTGTAGGACACCATCAAGTGAACCAACATATACAAAATGACTGAAATCCTGCCAAATTTAATTAAAAACAGATCTACATATCTCAGAAGGTCAATAAATTCCTAGGAGGATAAACTCAATCCTAAACACATTCTAGTCAACTTGCCAAAAGACAAAGAATCTTGAACGTAACAGAGGAGAAATGACTTATTATGTAGAAGGAATCCTCAATAAAATTTAAAAATTAATCCTTCACAGAAACCATAGACATGAGGTGACATATTCAAAGTGTATGAGACCTGATGACTTAAACTAGTGCTGGGTGCGTGTGCGTGCGTGCCCAAGATCCAGAGAGGAGAATGGAGGAGACGGGATTGCGGCGTGGCCATCCCCCCTGGGAGGTGATTTGTTGCTCTCCGTCTTTCTGGCGAGCGCACGCACCCTATAACTTAAACTAGTGCTGGGTGCGTGTGCGTGCGTGCCCAAGATCCAGAGAGGAGAATGGAGGAGACGGGATTGCGGCGTGGCCATCCCCCCTGGGAGGTGATTTGTTGCTCTCCGTCTTTCTGGCGAGCGCACGCGCCCTATAGCAAAAACCTCTCAAAAAAAAAAAAAATTCTATATCCAGTAAAACTATCCTTCAAAACATTAAGAAAAGATTAAGATCCAACAGGGCATTTATTAAGAGCAGACCTACCCAGAAAGAACTACAACAGGAAATCCTTTAAGCTAGAAATATAAGGACACTAGATAATAACTTAAATGTAAATTCACATTAAGAAATAAAGAACACCAGTAAAAGTAAAAACATTGGTAAAGACAAAAGAACATCAATGTATTTTTGTTCTCCTCTCTGATTTATAAAACAATTACGGGACCAGCAGATAGTGTAATGGCTATGTGGCTATGTCACGGGACTCCCATGTAGTCGACCGCGGTTAGAGTCCCAGACCCGGCAGCTTAAAACTCATGCCGAGCACGTGTGCATGAGTGCCCAAGATCCTGAGAGGAGAATGGAGGAGAAGGGATTGTGGCATGGTCATCCCCCCTCCTGGGGGGTGATTTCTCACTTTCTGTCTCTCTGTCTCTCTCTGTCAGGCGAGTGCACGCGCCCTACAGCAAAAACCTCTCAAAAAAAAATCTTAAAATAATATAAACGTTTACATGAAAAAAATATGTCAAAGTTGGGACCAGCAGATGATGTAATGGCTATGCTGTTTAACTTCCATGTAGTCAAACACAGTTCAAGTTCTGGACCTGGTAGTTTAAAAAAACTCATGCCAGGCGTATGTGCATGCATACACAAAATCTCAAGAGGAGAATGGAGGAGAAGGGATTGCAGCATAACCATCCCCACTGGGGGTGATTTCTGTTTTCTATCTCTCTGATGAGCACACATGGACTATAGCAAAAGTCTCTCTCTCAAAAGAAAAAATATATATATATATCAAAGTATGTTAATAGGCTTACAATTCATAAAAATATAATTTACATGAAAATAGGAAATAGCACAAAGGAGGAGGTAAACCTTTGCATTGCAGCAAAGTATTTTTTTATAGAATTAAAATTAAATTGTGGGACCAGCAGATAACGTGTAATGGTTACATCACTGGACTCCTACGTAGTTGACCACGCTTTTTGAGTCCTGGACCCAGCAACTTAAAATTCAGATGGGGTGCATGTGCGCATGTGCCCAAAATTCCAAGAGGAGAATAGAGGAGAAGGGACTGTAGCGTAGCCAGCCACTCTGGGAGGTAATTTCTCACTTTCTGTCTCTCTATCTCTCTGGTGAGTGTACATGCCTTATAGCAAATATCTCTCTAAAAAAATAGTGTTATTAACCCAAACTAGATTGTTTAAAGACATTAAATGCAATCATCAGGGTAACAATGAACAACATAACACTGAACACTGTAATTAAATAAATAAGGAACTAAAATGGTACTCTTAAAAATATTTATGTATCACAGAAGAAATCAGTGAAGGAGCTGAGGAACTACAATAAGAAAAATATATATACATAGAAAACAAATAGAGAAATGGCAAACATTTCAAATTCATCAGTAATTATATTAAATAAATAGCTCAAATACTGCAATAAAACAGCAGCAATTGGTAGAATATATATATATATATAA
>NW_006160195.1:522624-530882 GCF_000334495.1 Tupaia belangeri chinensis | reverse complement strand
GATAGATAGATAAATTATTCAACCATGTATTGTCTACAAGTGGCACACATTAAACTGGAAGAAAAGTAGGCCGAAGGCAAAAGGATAGAAAGATATTGACCATACAAATGATAATCAAAAGAGAATTAAAGGGGCTATAATATTAATAGACAAAATGAATATTAAGACAAAAATTGTTACTAGAGACAAGGAAGGACATTTTATAAGAAAATTAATCTCTCAAGAACATATGATAATTTAAAACATATGCACATATACAGAACAGCCTCAAAGTGCATGAAACAAAAACTAGCAAAATTAAAGAGAACGCTCAATAATAGTTAGATACTTCAACTATCCAGTAATAAAAAGGAAAACTAGATAAAAGACCAATAAGAAAGGAGAAGACTAGCGCTATGAACCTACTAGGACAAGCAGACATCTGTACAACACTCTACCCAACAAGTCAAACACATATTCTTTTCAAGTATACCTGGTGCATTCCTCAAGACTGAACATGTGTTAGAACATTTGCTCAATTTTAAAGATTTTAATCGTCTATCACACACATTCTTACAAAGTAGACTAAATTTAGAAATCAATAATAAAAGGAAAACTGGGAAATTCACAAATATGTGAAAATAAAGCAGCACGCTACAGAACAAGTTGGCTAGAGAAGAAATCACAGGAAGATATTTTAAATTCTCTGATAAAAATTAAAATGAAAATGTAACATACTAAAACGTAGGATACACCAAAGCAATGCTTTGAGGGAGACTCATAGCTATAAATTATTAAAAAGAAGAGGCCCATCCTGGCAGTAAGTCAATAGCAAACTGAACTGCAGTTCTGGAAGCCACATGACTGACTATGAATTCAGATCCCCTGTTCAGCTTGAAAACATGCCAGGCCTGTTGCACATATGTACCTGGGATGCTGACAACCTGAAGGTCTAGGGAAGGTAGATTGAGGCATGACAAGACCCTGTTGTGGGGATTTCTCTCTCTAATCTATATGCACAAATCTTGTCAATGAATGTCAATAGTAAACCTAAAAAAAAAAAAAAAAAAAAAAAAAGGAATATCTGAAACCAAAGCAGAATTTTTTAGTTTAAGAAGTTAGAAAGAGGGACTGGCAGGTGGCATGGTGGTTAAGGTGCTTGGACTCTCACATAGACAACCATGGTTCAAGTCCTGCACCTAGAAGTTTGTTTTCTTGCTTTACTTCCCTTTCTCTGTAGCAAATTTTTAAAAAATTAATAAATTTAAACAAATATTTCTAAAAAATAAAGAGCTAGAAAGAGAAGGGCAAAGTAAGCTAAAGTAAGCAGAATGACAGAAATAATAGAAATAAATAAAATTAAAAATAGGGGGAAAAATCAATGAAACCAAAATTTGGTTCTTCAAAAAGACTGACAAAATGCATAAGCTTTTAATTATATTGGTCAATAAAAAAGAGAGAAAGCCCAAATTACTAATCATGAGTGAAAGGAGGAATATGACTACCGATCTCAAAGAAACAAAGAATTTTAAGTTAATAATATAAACATCAACAAATTAAATGATTTAGTTGAAATGGAAATTTTCCTAGAAAGATACAAACTTCTGAAATTGACTTAAAAAACAGAAAATCCAAATAGCCCTATCAATAAAGAAATTTTGTGCATTTGCAATAGAAAGTGAGAAATCATCCCCTAGAGGAGACAGCCATGCCACAATCTCTTATGCTCCATTCTCCTCTCAGGATTTTGGGCATGCATGCACACGTGCGTGGCATGATTTCATGCCACCAGGTCCAGAACTCAAACCATGGTCAGTCATGTGGGAGTCCAGCACCTTAATCACTACACCATCTGCTGGTCCCAGTAAAGAGATTTAATTATTAATTTAAAAGATCTCAGAAAGGAAACCAATCAAATGGCTTAGCCAAAGAAGCATACCAAATATTTAAGAACAACTAAAATCAATTCTTCACAAGTTCATAAAAATAGAAGAGATGGAAACACTTTCGACTTTTTCTATGGGACCAGTATTGCCCTAATGCCATAACTAGACAACAATATAACAGGAAATGTGTGTATACATAAACACACATATACACACATTTAAATATATATATATACATACACATACATTATATATGTGTGTATGAACATATATACAAACAAATATATAATTTATATACATATGTATCTTATGAATACAAAAGTAAAAATCCTCAACAAAACAGTAGCAAAACAAATCCAATAATATATTTAAAAATTATATACTATTGTCTTGTGTGATTTATTTTGGTAATGCAAAGTTGGCTTAACATCCAGAAATCAGTAGCATAATACACCATAATAATAGAATAAGGGACAAAAACCACATGATCATAATACATACAGAAAACACACTTGACAAGTCCAACACTCTTTTATGCTAAAAGGACTCAAAAAACTAGATTTTAAAAGTATCTTCCTCAATCTGATAATGAACAAATACTAATAACCACAGCCGACATCATAGTGATGAATAAATAACTGCTTTTCTGGTAAGATCAGGAACAAGCCAAGGATGTCTATGTCTATTCTTATCATTCTACTAAATGTGATAGTTCTACTTAGTGTAACTAGGAAACAAATAACTGAAATGCATTTTGATTGAAAATGAGGAGGTAAAATTATTTCTATTCCAGATGACATAATCTGGTATACAGAAAGTACTAAAGGATAAAAACAAAATACACCAACCTACTAGAGCAAGTAAACAAGTCTAGTAAAGTTACAAGATATAAAAACAATATACAAAACTGAATTTTCATGGTCTACATTAGCAAAGAACAATGAAACAGTGAAATTATAAGAGTCATTCCAGAGCCAGCCATAGTGTGGTGATTAAGGCCATTGGATCCCACACCATGTGTTCATACCTATGTTGGGTGCCACTTGCCTGCACCCACTTGGCAGAGTGTGTTTTTGTGAGTATGGGGGGGGGGCTGTGGATTAGAAATAAACATAAAAATAAACACACAAATACATACAAGTATGTAAAAGAGAGGCTCGCGTGGGCCCGACTTCTCTAATGGAGAGAATTGCAACCCAAATCAGTCTCAGGTTTATTATATAGGGCATAAAATGGGGGAAGAGAAAATGGAATGGAAAGTCAGTTATTTTTGGATGTTAATCATCTAAAGATGTGAAAACAACAGGCACCATGTAGTTTCTCTGATCTTTTTGGGGCAAAATCTTATAAACACATGTGGCTTCCTTTAGACCTTTGGATGTTAATCATCTAAAGATGTGAAAACAACAGGCACCATGTAGTTTCTCTGATCTTTTTGGGGCAAAATCTGATAAACACATGTGGCTTCCTTTAGACTAATACTGTTCTGCTGTTTTGACAACAGACAGCATATTTGTATGTAAATGCTTTCATTGCTATGTAAATAAATCTCACAAAACCACATTTCTGCACTTATCTAAAGGTCACCATGTTTTCTCAGATTGATGCTCTCCACACCTCATGGCTGACTGCTCAGTTTGAGACCCAGCAGCTTGAGAAACATGCCAGGCATGCATGTATGCTTGCCCAAAATCCCAAAGAGAACATAGCAGTGGCTCTTTTTACCTTGCGTTAAGTGAAGCCTTTCACATATGGCATCAAAACTATAAGCAGTAAGAGAAAAAGAAATTAGACTTTTATCTTTTCTTTTTCTTTCTTTCTTTCTTTCTTTTTTTTTTTTTTTTTTTTCCCCCTTGGGTTTTTCCCTATAACATTACAATTTACCTCCTGGGTATTTACCTATAAGACTTAGACTTTATGATAATTTTATTCTTTAAATAATTCCATCAGAAAATGACAGCCCACAAGACGCTAAGTTAAAACATTCAAATAATGTATTTGATAAGGAACTTGTATCTAAAATATATATATATTAAAAAAACCTCTTCAACTTAGCAACAAAAAGACAAATAACCTGATTTTTAAAATAAGCAAATGATCCAAACAGGATTTCACCAAAGAATATACTCAATGGTTATGAGCACATGAAAAGGTGCTAAGCATCATTAGCCATCAGAGAAATGCAAACCAAAACCACAATGAGATACCACATCATACCCACAAGTGTGGTCATATCAAATAGATAAAAGCAAATGTTACCAAGGTTTAGAAAAACAGAAAATCTCATATACTTCTAGTGTATTTAGTAGAAATATAAAATGAAGCAGCCATTTTGGAAACCACTCTGAAAGTTTTTCAAAGTTTAACATTGTTGAGATCCACCTATACTAATTAAATAGATCTACTTTCTTTTCTTTTGGTACAACAAATTATTTCATTTCATGTATATACCACAGTTAACTTATGTTTTACTCTGCTGAAGGACATTTGGGTTTTGATTATTTTTTTATTGAAACTATTTTATAATGAACAGATCCTCAGTCTAGTCTCCTGGTGAATATGTAGAAGAATTTCTCTACAATACATCCTCAGAACTCCCTTGGTATGATTGAAGTCTCCCATTCTCACTTCTTGTCTTGCCCAGGAGCCCTTACCATCCCACTGGTTACTGCTGGCAGTCAGGGACATTTTTGACATGAAGATAGCCAGGCTCCCCATGAATTGCCATGGCCATGCCTCTTGAATCCTATCCAAGTTCTGCTATAGTTCTATTGGACTTTGACCTGTGGGATGACTAGCTTATAGGCTTTACTTTTGTTTAATTTTATTAACTATTGCCAATTTGCTTGTTCTAAATCATATTCCCATTGGACAGGTAGTCCCCTGGTCTTACAGAGTGTGCATTCTCGAGTATGTCCCGAGAAGGATGAAAGACTGCTGAGTCCTATCTCTGCACCCTTGATCCCCTTGGCATTATCCAACTTCTTAAGGCATCTCATCATTTTTTAACCGATTTTTTTCCTAACTGCTAGTAAGGTTGAAGGTATCTTCATTATTTATCAGTGAATTTTATTAATTTAAAACATAACTCCCATTTAAAAACATATTTTTTATAATCTGACACCATTCTGAAAGACCCAGATGCATGGGTCCAACCATAGGGGGGAAAAAAAAAAAACATGATTTTATAATAGACAACATGAAATAGTCTGATTATACAAACCAAGAATGTTTTGTTGGACATCTGACCTTATGAAACAACTGCTTAAATATAAAACCAAAGTTTATGATTAAGAAGACAATTTAGGAAATTGATTTCTAAAGACAGTGGCATAAATTTTGGCTCCTGTATAATTGGGTGTAATTTTGTTCTAATCAAAGAAATCAGTCTACTGAATTTTGAAGTAATTCCAAAAGACTTTCTGCACTGAAAAATGCTTGAGCTATTTAAAATGGTGGTAGCTCAGGTAAGAGTTACTTGGGTAGAGTGGGGGCTGCACGAAACTCAGTCTACATGATAGAAGCATTACTGGGTGTGTTCTGGGTCCACAGGTCTCTGATAGGTGATGGAGGGGAGAAGAGTTTCAAAATAAAATCTCTCAGACTCCAGTTCATCCTGGAAAGAATTTCCTCATTTGAGCACTACACAAAATTCTTCCTAAAGACACTTAACTAGGTTTCAGAGAGGAGCTTTAATTTTAATCTATTTCAAATAAATGGGCTAAGTGCATAGCCCAGGATGCTATTTATGTCTTATCAATTGTGACTTAGTCATGATTTAATAGAATTTCTCATGACAATATTTAACTGATGGATTACGGCAATTATAAAGCGGTGGTCACAAAACATAGCAGTTGTTGTTTTTTTTTTTTTTTTTTTTTTTTTTTTTTTTTTTTTTGAGGGTTTTTCTCTTTTTCGCTATAGGGCGTGTGCGCTCGCCAGACAGACAGAGGGAGACAGAGAGACAGAAAGCGAGAAATCACCCCCCAGAGGGGATGGCCACGCCGCAGTCCCTTCTCCTCCATTCTCCTCTCGGGATCTTGGGCACGTACGCACACGCGCCCGGTGTGAGTTTTAAGCCACCGGGTCTGGGACGCGAATCACGGTCGACTACATGGGAGTTCAGCGACACAGCCATTACACTAACTGCTGGTTCCCAACAAAACATAGCAGTTGTTTTGAATGAATACTTAAACTTCTTCATTGCGGCTTCAGCCTGTCTGACTGTTATCCCATGGAAGTTTTTAAGAGTAGGCCCACATTAGAGCAATAGCACAATTTCTGTGAAGCATGTTTTGGGTAATTAGAAAAGTCATGACATATTTTTCTTTTCTTTTTATAATTTGTATTTCATTTTCTCATTTTTTAATTTTTTCCAATTTTGTTGCTTTTTATTTCAAGTTCTTTTATACATTCAATCACGTTATTCACGTTGTGAATATTACGTTTGTACATTTCTTCCCAGTTCACTTGATAATACTATAAAGTTATCTTCAACAGATAATATCCTATTTCTTTGTTTCATTAATGCTTTGCCTCTCTATTTTTCTCCTTAATGTCCTTCCACAGACTCTACTCCTTCACCCACCCTCTTTCCACACTATATCTGGTATTCACAACCATTTACTGTGTTTCTGTATCCTTTAGTCATTCAGTTTCAGTCATAGAGTGTGGACACTCGGTATATGTTAAGTGGAGATAGACAATGTCTCTCCTTCATAGCCTGACTTCCTTCACTCAGCAGTAAATCTTCCACACTCATCCACTTTCTGTCTAAAGCCAGGGTCTTGTTTTTTTTTATGGCTGAGTAGTATTCCAGAGTATATGTGCCACCGTTTTTCAATCCATTCATCTGTTCATAAGCATTTGGGGTGGTTCCATGTCTTAGCAATTGTGAATAATGCTGCAATAAATATCAATGTGCAAGCACTTTTCCAATTAAGAATTCTTCTGTCCTTTGGGTAAATACCAAGGAGTGGGACTGCTGGATCATATGGTAGTTCTATTTGTAGATTTTTGAGGAATCTCCAAATTGTTCTCCATAGTGGCTGGACCAATTTACATTCCCACCAGCTGTGTAAGAGAGTTCCCCTTTCACCACACTCCCGCCAGCACTTATAATTTTTTTTTTTTAATCTTAGTCATTTGGACTGGGGTTAGGTGGTATCTCATTATTGTTTTGATCTGCATTCCCCTTATAATGAGGGATGCTGAGCATTTTTCATATGCCTTTTGCCTATTCATATGTCATCCTTAGAGAGTGGTTTTTTTCAACTCATTCTCCCATTTTTTAATAGGGTTAATCATCTTTTTTCGGGACAACTGCTTGAGTTCCTTGTGTATTCTAGTTATCAGTCCCTTTTCTGATGCATAGTTCACAAAAATGTTTTCCCATTTGGAGGGCTATCGATTCACATTAATTACTGTGTCTTTTGCCATGCAAAAACTTCTTAGTCTGATGTAATCCCACTTGTCTACTTTTAGGATTATTGACTGTGCTTTGGGGGTCTTATTTAAGAAGTCTTTGCCTACCCTAATGTCTCCCAGTACTCCCAGGAGCAGTCATGACTTATTTTTCTATGCAAAAATGCATCATGGCTTTTCTGACAACCCAATACATATTTCTTCAGGGCTTTGACCTATGACTTTTCCATGTTAAGATGTTAAATACACTGAATTTCTCTACTACCATTTCCAAACCTTTGAGGGCAGACTGCTCATTCCTGTTTAAAGATTTGCTCCCTGGAAGCTCTACTTCTTCATTCCAGGCTGCCAACTACCTCCTGAAGATGCTTCAAGAGGACAGAATCATTTCTGCTTTTGTTCTTCTAAAGAAGTTTAGCCTGAGAACAGCTCATTCTGTCTCACAACCAAACCAGATGCTCTTTAAGTTTTCCCCTGACCCTTGGTATGACTGGAGTCTCCCATTCTCACTCCTTGACTTGCCTAGGAGCTCTAACCATCTCACCGGCTGCTGTTGACTATCAGGGACATTTTTGCCATGAAGGTAGCCAGACTTCCCACAGATTGCCATGGCCAGGCCTCTGGAATCCTGTCCAAGTTCTGTTGTAGTAGATACTGTTAGAATCACACAAAATGCATCATATGCCCCTATTAGTTCTTTGGACCCATTCTACAGGCCTATACTGTTTGCTCCTGGTAGAAGGAACTACGTAGTAGTCCTGAAGCTACTTCTCCCCAGAAACTGAGGGTCTAAAATCCTGGGAGTGGGACCAGCAGTTAGTGTAATGGCTATGTCGCTGGACCCCCAAGTAGTTGACCGCGGTTTGCGTCCAGAACCCGGTGGCTTAAAACACGTCAGGCACATGTGCGTGCGTGCCCAAGATCCCGAGAGGAGAATGGAGGAGAAGGGATTGTGGCATGGCCATCCCC
>NW_006160195.1:503151-522551 GCF_000334495.1 Tupaia belangeri chinensis | reverse complement strand
TAAATAAATAAATAAATAAATAAATAAATAAATAAATAAATAAATAAATAAATAAATAAATAAATAAATAAATAAATAAATAAATAAATAAATAAATAAATAAATAAATAAATAAATAAATAAATAAATAAATAAATAAATAAATAAATAAATAAATAAATAAATAAATAAATAAATAAATAAATAAATAAATAAAATTTTAAAAAATAAAATAAAATCCTGGGAGTTAACACGCTCCCAGGGTACTCAGTAGCCAATGACAGTGTGAGAAGATAAGCTGGTTGCTTGAGAAAGAAAAGGCTCTGCTCCTTATCTCTGGGCAAGGGGGTGGGAGAAATCAGGCTTAGGCTCATACTTAACCTGGAATTGCCTCCTCGTTTTATTTTATTTTTCCTTACTTATTTCTCCTGGAAGACTGTCCTTAAAATAATCAGCTGCACACAAATTCTCATCAGGGTCTGCCTTAAGAGCACAACTTATGAAATCTGCTTTTAGGGAATGATCATCTTTACTTGCCATAATTAATTCCCTTAAACATCTGCAGAGCTCCTACCTTGTGCCATGCCCTGTTATATACACTGAAGATGAGTTGATGAATAAGGCAGATATAGTCAGATACCTCAAGTTTTCTTTCTTTGGGAGGATTAAACACATTCACAACAAAAGTACATAAATGAACAAGATAATTTTAGTGGTGTGAAGTGTCATGAAGAAAATAATGTGCTAGAAAGTTATGGAAGAGAGTGATGGCAGCTATCTTCAACTGAGTGGTCAAAGAATAAATATTGGATGGGACATTTGGGCAGTGACCACAGGAATTGAGGGAGCAAGCCAAACAGAAATTTGGAAAAAGAGATTGTGGGCAGAAGAACAGCAGATATGAATGTATAGTAACAAGATCGGCAGACTCCAGGAAAAAGCAGGAATTACTGTAGCTGGAGCAAGTGACTTGTGGGGGAAGGGACAGAGAAGAGGTAAGAGGGACCGAGTCAGACAAAAATTTATAGACCACACTGATAGTTCTCCAGATTTTGATAGAAATCCACTAAAAAGTTTTAAAGAAGAGAATGGTATGCTTTGATTTTATGTTTAAGAACTGTCACTAAAGAGTTGAGTGGGGAATAGTTTGTAGATAGTAAACTTAGAAGGTACAGGACGCACTAAGGAGGTCTCTGTGGTGGTGGTGGTGATGGTAGTGATGGTGACAAAGCCACCTGTTTTGAGCAGGGACACTGTAGCACACAAGTCCAGCAGTGAGCAGCTAAGAGTATAAAGCCTCACACAGAATATTGCTACTGAGTTTGGGGGTAGAGAGCCCACTAAGTTGGTTTGGCAGATAAAGTACAAGACATCCAGTTGAATTTGAATTTCAAATAAACATAGATACATCTCAAAAATTAGATGAAGGGACATGGCATGGGACATTCTTATACTAAAAAAAAAGTATTCATTGATTATCTGAAATTAAAATTTAACTGGGTGCCTTGTTTTTTGTTGTTGTTATTTCCTTAGTAAGGGTTGCTAAATAGCGATCCTGAGATAATGAGCAAGAACATGCAGAAATTTCTTTAATCTCAGGGAATTATTTTTTTGTTGTTGTTTTATCTGAGTCTGTAGACTCAAGTCAAAATGAAAGTACCCTGTCACCAAAGTTAAAAATAACTTGCAATC
The DNA here is from genome assembly GCF_000334495.1 of Tupaia belangeri chinensis. Classification (NCBI taxonomy): domain Eukaryota; kingdom Metazoa; phylum Chordata; class Mammalia; order Scandentia; family Tupaiidae; genus Tupaia; species Tupaia belangeri. The sequence continues at coordinate 520,880 of NW_006160195.1, read as the reverse complement.
ATACTGTTTTATGGGAAAATTTCAACCACTAAATTAAAACAAAGCATACTTATCCCCCCCAAAGAAAAATCAAACAAACATAAAAACACCAAGTCCTGAAAATCCAGGTTCTGTACTATCCAAATAGATCTTTGCCTTGACTTTCTGTCCAACAGAAAGTTTTGTCAGATTTTCCTTATCTTACAAAACTGCAGTGAATGGAAAATGAGGGTATCCTCTTGTATAGCTTGTGTAGATGTGAGGCTTATATAATAGAATACTGAAAACACATAGCTTGGCTGCCCAGTGCACATGCACTTAGAAGGTATTTAAGAATGTCCAGCTATCCGCATGGAGCTCTGCCTTCAAAACAGTTCCCAAACCTATCATTCAGCCTCTTCTGGGGTGGACTAGCACTATGATTGCCGAGATTGACCTGCAGTCTGCCAGATCTGGGTCTTAATCCCATTTTGGCCACTGACAATCCATGTGAACATGAACAAATTAAGTTTAGTGTTCTTGTCAGAAAAAAAAAGATATAATATGTGGATTAGATGAGATTCTGCAAGAGAAAGAGCTTAGCATAATGCTATATTCACAGTACAATCTCGAAAATGTTTAATAGATATTGCTGGCCATTAGAATTCATGATATAAAAGAAACTTTCCTGAAACAAAACTTTAAATACTATAAATAAGTAGGTAATGCTTTAGAGTGTGCTTCTGGGAAGCTAATCCACCAATGAATATTTGTATGAAAGTAATTTATTATGCAAATATTCACGGGAAAGTAAATATTCATGGGAAAGTGGGGGAAGGTAAGTGGGAGCTGTGAAGAAAGGATGTCTGGCTATGGTGTGATGTCAAGCAAAGTCCAGAGCTTTTGCTCAGTCCCAAGGGGAGCCCCCAGAGGAAGGATAGGTCACATCTCAGACACAAGGGGGCTGCACAGTCACAATCACTGTTTAAAGGATACCCTGTGAGAAACATAAAGTCCCTGTATAAACAGCAAAACAAAGTGGTTACGGCATTCTGAGGGCATCCCTTCCACAGAAAGGCAGGTGCCAGATGTTGGCAGTGGAAGCGCACTGGGAATTACTGTGCATTAAAGAAGGTCTTAGTGAGAGAAGTAATGACAGCATCCACCACTCACCACCCAACCCAGCCCTATCCCTGCCATTTAGCTTGAAGAAAAATCCTATATGGGGGAGGAAGAAGATCTATGGTTCTCACTCACTTTAGTACAATGTGCCTGCTGAAGTAAAGATGGAAAAGCACAGATATTTTCTAGGATGATAAGCTATAGAGAATTATTTGCTTAATAAATGGAAGCTTTTAAAATGCAGGTATTAATATAAACAGTTTTGGTCATTATTAACCACAAGTCCAGTGTGGTTGGCTCATATAATTTCCTCTTTTCAATTTGAATCAATTACTAAAAAATATTACATAGAAAACCATCTGTTATTAATATCCTCAAAAATGGCAACAGCTTCAATAAGAAAAAGATAAAAATGAACAAAGGACATTCATAGGCAACTTACAAAAGAACAAGTAAGAGCCAGCCTGGTGGTTAAGGCGGCTGGATCTCTCCACAAAGCCAGCTGTATGATTCAAGCCCAGGACCCAGTGACTTGAAAAACACACTGGTGCATATATGTGCACGTCCCAAATCCAGATGCAGAAATGGGAGAGGAGTGATTGTGGCATGACCATGACCCCATGGGAGATGCTTTTTTCCCTTTCTCTCTGTCTCTCCCTGAAAAGTGCATGTGCCCTGTGGAAATATTTTTTAAGAACAAATAAAAATGACCAATAAACATAAAATTATCACACAAAACTCTCCAGCAACTAAAGGAATTCAATTGAAATTATGGGATATTATTTTTTACCTAGTTAAATATTTTTAAGGTAATAATACCAAAGGTTGTTAGAAGTATAGAAATATAAGCATTCCTATGCAATATTATGTTACCATGAGTGTAAACTGTTATAATTTTCCTAGGAGACAATTTGACAATAAATATCAAAGTACATCAAGTATGCAGATTGTTGGGCAGAGCATAAACTTTAAGAAATTTTTACCTAGGAAATAATCATTAATGTACATAAAATTAATTTCAATAATATACTGCAATTCAACTTATAATATCTAAAACTGGAAATACTACAAATGTCTATCAATAAAGGATCCAATTATTAGAGGTACATAAATTACCACAACAATGTAGACATTTTAAATGTTATAAAATTATATTTATTGACATAGAAAATTTAATCATATATTATTAAATCTAAAAAACCATATTATGAAACATAAAGTGTTATTGAATGTAAACAATTAATATATATGCAGAGAAACAAGTCTGAGTGTACACCAAAATGTTAATAACATTTATCTTTAAATATCATAAATAAATTTTAATAGCTTCTTTTCACTCATCTATACTTTTCTAATTTTCTAGAGTAAACATGTTTCTTGAGTAATAAAAAAAAGTTATAAAATAATAAGGTATTTCCTCTCTGTGCTTAGTTAAAAATGAAGTACTCTTAGAGACTGGGCAGCAATAGATATTTTCCCATTGTATTAATTTCCTGGTCCATTAAGTGTCTGTAATGAACAGTCTGCCATGACTCCAACTGGCTGGAGGATAGCCAAGTGCAATAAGCAGGGGAACGGAAACCTGCCGTCCCTGTTACCTAGGCCAGCCAGTCATAGCCCCAGGACTGAATCCATCCACCTTTGTGTTTAGAAAAAAGTCTTCACAGTCATGAAAAGAATTTCTGTGAGCTCAAGTAGTCCCTAGACAGACACCCATTTCTAGTTGCTGCCTCACTGAACTTGAAAGTTAGCCATGACTTCACAGTTATTGCAAAAACCTAGCAAATTGCCCTCTATGTGGTAGATATTCATGAAATGTTTGGACTGTAACTTCATGCCCTCATTTAGCAGAAATAGAACCAACTGAAAATCTTGATCAATGAAATATTTGGTATGTACCACCAGAAAGCCTATAAGTAGCCATATTTGCAATAGTTTTCTTTTTTAAATTTTTTATTTCTCTTTATTTCAGTTTCTTCTATACATTCAATCACATGTTACTTAGCTTACGAAGTGAATATTCCAATGCCCACAAACAGATGAATGGATTGAAAAGTTTTATTTTTTTCACTCTCTCAGTTGAATCTGGTTGACCTCGCATTTTGGTTACTTCAGTTGAGCCCGTATCTAGATTACCATGGCGACTGGACAGAAGCTGATGAGAGCTATTAGAGTTTTTGAATTTGGCGGACCAGAAAAGCTGATACTCCTGTCAGATATTGCAGTACCAATTCCAAAAGGCCATCAGGTTCTAATCAAAGTGCATGCATGTGGTGTAAACCCAGTGGAGACATATATTTGCTCTGGTACTTACAACAGGAAACCAGTCTTACCCTATACTCCTGGCTCAGACGTGACTGGGCTAATAGAAGCTGTGGGAGATAATGTATCTGCTTTCAAGAAAAGTGATAGAGCTTTCACTACCAACATGATCTCTGGGGGCTATGCAGACTGTGCTCTTGCAGCTGCTCATCCAGTTTTCAAACTTCCTGAAAATCTGGACTTTAAGCAAGGAGCGGCCATTGGTGTCCCATATTTTACTGTTTTGCTTATTGAGCTGTTACACAGGGCCCGTGTGAAGGCTGGAGAAAGTGTTCTGGTTCACGGGGCTAGTGGAGGAGTTGGAATAGCAGCATGCCAGATTGTCAGAGCTTATGGTTTAAAGGTTTTGGGCACAGCCGGTACTGAGGAAAGACGAAGGACCGTTTTGCAAAATGGAGCCCATGAAGTGTTTGATCACAGAGAAGTTAATTATATCGATAAAATAAAGAAATCTGTTGGTGAAAAAGGAATTAATGTGATTACTGAAATGCTAGCTAATGTAAATCTTAGTAATGATTTGAATCTTCTTTCACATGGAGGAGGAGTAATAGTTGTTAGCAGCAGAGGTCCTACTGAAATAAACCCAGGAGACACCATGACAAAGGAGTCCAGTATAACTGGAGCTACTCTTCTTTTCATCAACCAAACAGGAATTTGAGGAATGTGCCTCGGCCCTTGAAGCTAGAGTGGAAATTGCTTGGTTGAAACCTAAAGTAAACCTCAGTTTACTTTGGAGTAGGTGGCCCAAGCTCATGAAAATATCATTCATGGCAGTGGAGCTACTGGAAAAATGATTCTTCTCTTATGATGATTAACTCATGAATTTCCTTTGCAAGTAGAAGTTTTTTACCCCACAGTTTTACTTACACTGTCTTTCCTTTAATTAACATTCATTTGGTTGAGTGACTTTCTTATATTAGAAAACAAGATTTTTCTTTGGAGAGAGCAGAGGTAGTGGAATAAAATATAGTTGGCAATATCTTTTATACTTTCACTGTCAAATCAAGGAGTTGTTATAGAAGGAAATAGCATGTTAGTGGGGTCATTTGATTTTGTGAGGCTTTCCAGGAATTCCTAGCTGGTGTTTGATTAATTCCATATCTTTGACAACACATGCTAATCCAAATTAGACTGCTCAACTTCCAAGGGTTTCCAAGGCTACTTATCTTTATAAAGACTCTTAGGTCTCTGATTAGCCCATAACTGCATTTCATTCTGAAGATTTGTCTGGACTAAAAAAACTCCTTTTCTAAACTAATGTCTCCTGGATCTATAAATTTATTGAAGGGCAAGAATAAACGATGTCTAGAGACATTCATTAGTTTCCTTTGATTTGATATGATTCCAGATACATAGTCTCCTAATACATATTTCTTGACTGACTCGACTTCCAGAGTAGATTTAGAGTTAGTTAGTTGTGTAATGGGGAGGGGGGAGGGAGGTCACACTTTAATTTAAATTAATAAGCTCAAAATTGGACGCATTAAGAATGGTCTACCTGTTTTCAAAATACGGTTAAAAAATAAAGTCTATAAAGAATTAAAAAATAAAGTTTTATTTTTTTCTAAATTCAAGAAGTGCAAATCACTTCCTGACTTAGGAACTCATCTATCCAGAGCTACCAGTGCCCAACTCACTGCTGCTCATTTAAAATAACAGCATCAATAGCAAAACCTCAGTTTTGCCCTAGAAAAGCTGCAGGCTAAGAATCAGAGAAAGAAACGAGGCCATGAACATTAGAAACAACCAGAAGGCATATTTTGCTGGCTGACTTGCTCCTGTATAATCACCTCCTTGTTTTCTCATCCCTACCGCCTCATACACAGACAGAACGGTCACTTACCCATCTGAGAGTCTTCTCTATTATCTTTGTCTTTATTAAAAAAGGTGACCTTTCATAAATTTCCCTGTAAGGAGCTTTGTAAATTTTATATCTATAATGAATTGGAGTTATATCTGCCCACTGTCCAAGCAGTAGATTTCAAAAACAATTTCATCTCCAGCCTATGTGTAAATATACAAATTGCTTTGAAAAGTGTTTTGTTTACCTAGTGAACCATAATAGAACCCATTAGAGAAAATTTGTATTTCTCCATAGTGTCTTGACTAATAAATACCATCACAGAAATATTCTGCAAATGAAGCTTTCCCATTCTAACAATGTCCAGGAGGAAAATATTCTGTTCATATATCATCTATATGTGGGTGGGTAAGAATGATTTGAGGTTTTAGTGATCAATTCCCAGATGGGAAAACAAACAGAGCAACTCACAGTGTAATCCAACTGAGGCCCTGTCTTAGAAATCTAAGTTGGCAGCTGAAGTGATATTGTGGACTCACATCCAGAATTAGATAACAGTCATGTTCCATTCCAAAAATTATGAGTAGGTTAGAGTAGATAACTCAGGAGAACCCACCACCAAAATCACTATATGAGATAGTACTTGGAAGAGTGTCTATAAACATAAACCTTTTAAAAGTATAAGAAATCAACTATGAATACTATATAACATTGGTCCTAGTTTTATTTGATACATTACAGTGCAAAACTGCTTCTTTCTCTTCCATTGTCACTTCTTTAACCTGGTTCAAGATCCCATGAGAGTCTGAACAAGAATCAGAAGGTCTCAGATAAGGAAGCACCATAGGGTGTAGAGGTGACTCAGAGATACAGAAAGGTACATCCCCACCTCAGTAAGTTTCAGCCGTGCTATACACTTCAGTCTACAATTGCAGTTGCCTCCACATAATAAATTTGTTTTCTTACACTCTCCTGGCTTAATAACTATTTCTTTTCTTTAAAGAACTTCATATTCGTAAAGTCTATATATCTGCAATGAATGTTTTACACTCCATGGCCAAATTAGGTTTCGTTTGTCTGTTTTTTGTTTGTTTATTTGTTCGTTTGTTTTGCTATAATAGGGCACCAAGTCTGTTAGTTGGAATATAAATTAGTGCAGCCACTTTGGAAAACAGAATAGAGCCTCATCAAAAAAGTTAAAAACAAAACTACCACATGACCCAGCAATCTCACTTTCAGGTTGACGGGCAAAGCAACTGAAACTAGGATTTCAAAGAGAATCTTAATAGACAAGACATGGAAGCAACCTAAATGTCTATTAATGAATGAATAGATCAAGATGTGGTCAGAAAGAGATTATGATGGCCGACTAGAAATACCTACCCTAGTGTCTCTCTGGAAAGAAAGGGGAAAAAAAAAAAAAAAAAAAAAACCTGAATAAAAGCCTAAGTATCCCAAAGAGGAGGGAGGCTAGACTGAAAAAGTGCAAGTAAGAGATGTCAGGAATTTCTGAAACACATCATTTCTACCTGGAAAGGTAAAGGGAGGAGGGAATCAGTTGTCTGAAGCTAGTGTAGTTCCAGAGAAAACCTCCTCAACCTCTCTAGGAGAGAAAGTAAGAGGAATTCTCCTTTAAAACTCCAAATTCCAGACTGCAGGTTCTAGCACTCCCACCCTCAGAACAACAATGAAACTAGCACAGAGCTAACACACATCATAGAGAAGTGCATGAGCATCAGCTTCATAAAAAAACATCCGGTCTTTCACCCTCCCTGTAATGCAGGAATATGGGGATATAGGCGTGATTGGGCCCAACACTTGTAAGAGACACAGGTTTTTGTCCCACGCTCAGGAAGAATTCGAGATGTGGACACAAAGAGTGGGTATAGCAAAGTGGGAGTTTATTGAAGGAGAGGGAAGGCAGAGCTCCCAAGAAGAGAGGGGTCCCAGAACAATGGGTTTTAGAAGAGTAACTGGGGCAAGACGCTTTATCTGGGTTTGAGGGGCTTTGGTTTATGCTTATTTTAAGTGGGATGTGTGTGTGTGTGTGTGTGTGTGTGTGTGTGTAGGGGAGGGGCACATGTTGGATAGGTCTAATAATTTCTTTAATTTGGGACTGGCTACTAAAGTCAGGAGATTTTTTAGTCTCACAGCGTTGAGCTATAAAAACCATTGTCTTATTCTCTTCCTGGAATGCGGTGGAGCTTGGAGAAAACCTTTGTTTCAGGTCTAGGTCATGCTGCCTAGGTCAAGCCAAGGCAAGAGGTCACTCTTGAGCAAGCAGCTCTGCTGCTTTGTCTTCATTTGAAAACTTAGCCATTTTGTGATTTCATTTTGGGCCTATACCTTAACTATATTTTTAGGGTCCCTGTCTCCTATCTCACCTCTGCTTCAAGTCATGAGAGCACTGCACTATCCTGTGAGCTGATCAGCAGGTGGAACTCCATTTACAGTCAAGACTCTACAGTCCAGTGGGAACAGAGGATGCAAAAGAGAGCACCCCCATCCCAACAGAGGTAGAGGAATGTGGACACTTCCCCATCTGGCAGGCACTGCCTTCCCCCCTATCTTTAGACTCAAACCATGGGGAGTGGCTATATGCCCCAACTGACACCACCCACAGTGCAGCTCTTTTGGATTTTCCTGAGCTGGAAGTATGGGCAGAGTAAACAGAGGGGACACCTAACAGAGAGAAAGGTATCAGAGATTCCCCCTCCAGGTCAGAGTAGTAAAGACAGAACACTGCCCCAGACCACCTGTTGGTCCTGGAGTGCACCATCTAGCCACTTTACTCCTAGTGGGAGTCTGCTCAAATCTGATCAGCTTTCTTCAATCCCCAGACTCTAGAGGTTGTAGACTCTGAGGGCCTCTTAGATATGTTTCATCCGGTCCCTTGCTAACAACCTTCCCGAGGCCATATCCAAGCCCAAAGGGTCACTTTGCTTCTGTGTGTCCCAGGCAGACAATGCAGGGACTGTTTCTTGTGTCTCACAGATAGACTTGCCTATGATCCCCTCTGGACAACCTTGCCAGATCTGTATTCAGGTCCAGAGGGGTCGAATGGTGGCAGAAATTAGCAGCAGGGTACATAAGCCTGGCTTGGATCTGAAAGACACAGCTGGCATCTGACCACTCCTGGAACACCTTACCAGGGCTGCACCCAGGTCCTAGTGGCTGTCCTGCTTTCCCTTCCCAAAATCACTTTCCCAGGGCCACATTTAGGCCTTGAGAAAGGTGCCATTCTTGAGTGTTAAACACAGGCCACTGAGAACCCACATCTTGAGTCTCACAGATAGGCTTACCTCTAGGCTCTCCTGGACATCCTCTCCAGAGGTTCATGTAGATATGAAGAACTGCTCTGCCTCCAGGTCTCATGCACAGTCTATGCAAGTCCTGCTCTGACCTGAAAGACGGGGGAGCTTCCAGCCCTTCCTGGACCACATTGCAATGGGCACACTTAAGACTGAGGACTTTGGAACTAGCAGTTAGCATAATGGCTACATCGCTGGACTCCCACATAGTCGACCACGATTCGCGTCCTGGACTCAGTGGCTTAAAATTCACACCGGGCACGTGTGCGTGTGTGCCCAAGATCCCGAGAGGAGAATGGAGAAGGGATTGCGGTGTGGCCATCCCCCCTGGGGGGTGATTTCTCTCTTTCTGTCTCTCTGTCTCTCTCTGTCTGTCTGGCGAGCGCATGCGCCCTATAGCCAAAAAAAAAAGACTGAGGACTTTGAGAATTAATTTAATTTTAAAAACAAGCACAAACTATAAACTCATTTTTCTCACCTTGACTATAAACTCATTTTTTCTCACCTGTAAAGTGTTTCAGGTAAAAACACTGTGACATCTTTACAATATGGTGTCCCAAGTTTTAATTAAAAAAAGGAAGAAACTATTTACTGAAAAGAAAAGAAGAATAGAAAATAGCTTAAGAAATACACTAATAAGCACAAATGTACAGGGAAAGAAGAACATGTAGTTTTCTTAATTGAAGAATTCAAGACTGGTCTGCATAGGAAATGTGCATACAGGAAAATCAGGTGTGAAAATTTTTTTAAGTGTAGGAATCTATATAACTTGAATCTACCCCATTTTCTATTAAAAAAAAAAAAAAAACAGAATTGTTCTGCCACCTGGCATTTGTCCTGCCACCTGGCATTGCAGAATCTGTTACAAAAATTAGGAAGAAGGGGGGGTCACAGGTAGCATAGTGGCTTAGGCACTGGATTCCCACATGGTTGACCAAAATTTAAGCCCTGAACCCTGTGGCTTGAAATTCACACTGTGTGTGTGTGTGTGTGTGTGTGTGTGTGTGTGTGTGTGTGTACACATGCCTAAAATCCTGAGAGGAGAACTGAGAAGAGATTGCAGTGTGGCCTTCCCCACTGGGAGGGAGGGGGTGATTCCTCACTTCCTCTTTCACTGTCTCTCTGGCAAGTGCACATGTCCTATAGCAAAAATCTCTCTCAAAAAAAAAAAAAAAGTAGGAAGAAGTGAGTATTCTACCAGATGCCTAAAAATTAACACAGACACACAAGAAATAAATATACATTTTTAAATAAAAACACAGAAGTATCTATCTTCCAAAGGAACATAGTAACTCCTCACCAACCATGGGTATCATATAGGAAATCATAGAATATTCATCAAAACAAAACTAAATGAGATGCAAGAAAAAACAGTCAATTCTAGCAGATGAGAAAATCATTCCATGACATGAAGGAGAAACTTTATATAGAGACAGACATCTTGAAAAAGAACCATTTAACAGAAAAAAAAAAAAAGAAAGAAAGAAAAGTATTCTGTCAAGGAACTCTATACAGAGACAGACATTTTCTTTTGTTTGTTTGTTTGTTTGTTTTTAATTTCACATTATTTATTACTATCATTTTCCAGTTTTATCAGAGAAGCACAGAGAGGGAAAGTGAGAAAGCAAGGCACCAGGTCTGGGACTTGAACCATGGTCGGCCATGTGGGAGTCAAGCACCATTAACCACCATGCCACTGAGATAGACATTTTTTAAAAGAATCATTTAACAGAAAAAAGAATGTGAAGTTCTCTGTTGTTAATGATGTATATCAGGGCTAGCAGGTGGCAGGGTAGTTAAGGCACTGGACTTGTACATTTTCACCTAAAGTTTGAATCCTGGACCTGGTGGCTTGAAAACTACACTTGACATGTGTGTGCCTGCCCAAAATCCCAGGAGGAGAATGGAGGAGAAAGGATGTGGTATGGCCATCCCACATAGGGAGTAATAACTCACTTTCCCTCTCACTGTCTCCATGTCTCCCTGGCAAGCACATGCACCCTATGGCAAAAAACTGTAAATAAATAAATAAATAAATAAATAAATAAATGAAAGCAAAGATAAGAAAATGATATATATGGCAATATCCCTGATTTGTCATGTATAGCTTGTATATGCTGAAAATCAATATTGTGCACTACAGAGATGTACAATGATGGGATGTGATAATAAATAAACAAAGAAATAAATGAAATAAAGAATCAATAGAACTTCTGGAGATGAGGAATACAATGCAAGAAATACAAATATCTCTTTACAGTATTATTAACAGATTAGACCAGGCAGAATAAAGAACAAATGAGTTTTAAGACAAAACCTCTCACTTAATCCAACCCACAAAAAAGAATTTTAAAAAATTACAAATGAGAAAAACAGGGCCAGCAGGTGGCATGGTGGTTAAAGTGCTAAATTCCCACATGGTTGAGCATGGTTCAAATCCCAGATCTGGCAATTTGAGACTCTTGCTGGGCATGTATGTGTGCATGCCCCAAAGCCCAAAGTGAGAATGGAGGACAAGGGATTGTGCTGTGGCTATCCCCAATGAGGGGAGAGGGTGCTTTATCACTTTCCCTTTCTCTGTCTCTTGCCAGCAAACAAAAAATCTAAAAGTTTTTTTTTAATGTTAAAAAGTGAGGAAATTTCAGACAAATTATGCAATCTAAATATCCACATAATGGGAAGTCCAAAAAGAAAAGAGACTGGTAAACATATAAAAATAAATAAATAAAAACAAAAATAAAAACAAACAAACAGAAAAAACCTCTTTCATAATATCCTATATGAAAACTTTCCACATCTAGAGAGATATGCAGACATCCAGTTCCAGAAAACACAAAGAACATCAAATAGATTTAACATAAGATCCTCTCCAAGGCATGTCAAAGTCAAATTGGCAAAAGTCAAAAAACAAAGACAATATTCTAAAAATGGCAAGAGACAAACATCAAGATACTCATCAAGGATATCTACTCCATCAGACTAACTAACCTCAGACATCTCAAGAAAAACAACGTAGTCAAGAAGAAATGGGCAGGCAGCAGGTGGCATAGTGGTTAAGGCACTGGACTCCCACAGGGCTTACTGCAGTTTGAGTCCCAGACTCAGTGGCTTAAAAATCATGCCAGATACATGTGTACGCATACCCAAAATTCCAGGAGAAGAATGAAGGGCAAAGGACTGTGGTATGGCCATACACCCTGAGTATGGCCTTCTCACTGTTTCTCACTGTCACTGGTGAAGGCATGTTCTCTATAGCAAAAATCCTTAACAAAAAGAAAGAAAGAAGAGAAAGAAATGGGAAGACATATTCAAAATTTTGAAAGAAAAAAATTTCAGCCAGTGATACTACACCCAGCAAGAATATCCTTCAAATGTGAAGGAGAAATCAAATTATTTCCAGATAAGCAAAAACTGAAAGAATTTACCAACACTAGACCAGTTTGTCATGAAATATTTAAGGGAATACTACATCTGGAAAATGAAAGGGAGACAAATACAAATACAAAAGCACAAAACAGCTAAGAAAATGACTAATAAAATGTCAGGGATGAGTCCACACATACTGATAATAACATTGACTATAAATGGATTAAATTGTCCAATTAAAAAACACAGATTGTTTCCATAGTGGCTATGGCTTACTAATGTACATCCCCACCAACAGTATAAAAGGATTTCATTTTCACTATAGCCTCACCAGCACTTGTTATTTCTTTTTATTTTTTTATCATAGCCATTCGGACTGAGGTTAAGTAGTATTTCATTGTAGATCTAATTTGCATTTCCCTAATTTGCAAAGTAGACAAATACAGATAATTTAGTGTTAAGTAAAATATGCAAGACTATGAAAGACAAACATTGTAAATCTTCACTCAATAGATACTGAACATCTGCACTCTATGACAGAAATCAAAAGATCCAAAGAACATATGTTGTGAGCACCCTTCATTGCACTTCATCTTGGTACACTTGCTTTTTCTGTTTGTTTGTCTGTTTTTGTTCTTGGTCTAGAACATTCCTTACCACTCAGAATTCTTACATAATCATACAGCCCTTGGGTATCTTATTTGAGAAGTCTATGCCTCCATTTTATTGAACCCCACCCTGTTCATTCTGTGCATCAAAATACTCACAACAGTGATTATCATTCACTGCACAGTGTGGCCCTTAGTGTTAGAGTTCATCTTATTCGTTGTTGTTATCTTGATCTCTAGCACAATGCCTGGTACATGACCGATAGTAAGTATGTGTTGAATTAATTGAAGGAAAACTGAATTAATGATATGCTATCAGAGCAAGAACTTTGAGTTTTTGCTTGTTTGTTTGTTTCCTTGGAAAGCTTATCTTCTTATGACTTCCATGAAAGAGATAGACAGGCAGGACCACCCACCTCCTTCATAGTCTTCATGCTGTAATCCACCCCCAGCTTCAGTCAGCCTGGATCACCATGCCTGACATGTACAGGGAGGCCTGAGAATGCAAACCTGCATCCTTCCCAGCATCACAGAGCACTGGATTATTGCTGCACCACTGGCTCTACAAACCATTACATAGGTCAGTGGGTCTCTCCTTTAAGACATCTTTTGAGACCCCCAAAACACTCAGACAAGAAGCCATTTTAAATTTGAGGTGCGTCCTGGTGCATTCAGGGACCAAGGTGACTAAAGTTACGCTCTAAACCTCATCTCCTAGACCCCTAAAACACTCGGACAAGAAGCCATTTTAAATCTGAGGTGTGTCCTGGTGAATTCAGAGACCAAAGCGACTAAAGTTATGCTCTAAACCTCATCTTCTAGACCCCAGAAACATTCAGACAAGTTGAATAGAGATTTTTATCACAGAATGACCAGAAACCACCACAGAGGCACAAGAAATGTGAGAAACCAAGAAAATATCTCTCCTATAAGTGAAAAGAACAATCCTTCATCATCCACAGACAGTACAGTGGAACTCATGGAAATGTCTGATAGAGAATTTAGAATATTCATAGCGACAAAACTAAATGAGATGCAACAGCTGAGAGATAATGAACTCCAGAAGATGCAGGAGAAAAGAGACAATGAGTTCCAGGAGGTGAGGAAGTTCTTGCATGATCTGAAAGAGGAAATAAACACTATAAAAAAGAACCAAATAGAACTATTAGAGTTGAAGGTTGTAATACAGGAAATCAAAACCTCCCTCAAAAGTATCAAAAGCAGATTAGTCCACGCAGAAGATTGAATCTCGGATGTTGAAAGAAAACACTGACATAGAAAAAACAACTCAAAACAATGAGAAAATAACCCCCAAAAAATGAGAATACTATATGAGAAATACTAGATACCATTAAGTGCCCAAACATCCAGGTAATCAGTATCCCAGAAGGTGAAAAAACTAATCAAGGCATTGATAATCTATTCCATGAAATCTTGGAAGAAAACTTTCCAAATCTAAAGAGGCATTCACATATCAAGATCCAAGGAATACGAAGGACCCCCTAATAGAATCAACCCAAGAAGATCTTCTCCAAGGAATCTCATAGTCAGATTGGCCAAATCCACAAAGACAAGATACTAAAATTGGCAAGAGAAAAACATCAGATTACTTATAAAGATTATCCCATAAGGCCTATCATCAGAAACAATGCAAGCAAGGAAAGAATGGAGAAATATAGTCAAAGTGTTAAGTGAAAAACAGTTTCAACCAAGAATACTATACCCAGCAAGATTATCCTTTATAAGAGAATAAAGGATAAAAACATTCTCAGATAAACAAAACCTGAAAGAATTTATCAACACAAGACCAGTTTTTAGAGAAGTTCTGAAAGGAGTGCTTTTACCAGGAAAACTAAAGACAAGAAATAAGAGAATAAAAAACAAACTGGCCAACTTAATGGTAGGGACAAGTCTGGAAAGATAAATAATAATGTTGAATGTTAACTTCCAGAATTTAAGGGGAAAGATTGGACCACAGTAACACTGCAAATTCAACAGAAGAAAGGTTAATTATGTAAGACTGAACAGGTGAAATAGAATTTTATGACTTTTGAGGAAAACATTACTGTCTTTTTCTTTACTATGCTTTGTTTTCCTCATGTAAGGGTTTTGCTTTCTTTTGATCTGTTGATAGGTTTAGTAATTTATTAAAATGTATTTTCTTCTTGTTTGTTTTTGAAAATGGAAACATAAACTTTTTTCCCTTTCTGACCCCTCTGGAATTGGAAAATATGTGGAAGTATTCTTATATTGTGACAGAATGGTTATTTGTATAAGTTCAATAATACCTGTTGACTTGAATAAAAACCTGGAAATACTCATTATTAGATAGGGCTTTGACAGGAATGTCATATCTAAAGATTAAACCAAAAAACTATGGAACTAAGGTAGATCTCAAGTAAGCCAACAGAAGGTCTTGGAAAGATGGCCTGGCACCATAAACATTTCTGTCTGGCAGAGAGGATTAGAGAAGCTGTATTATAGAATCTGTACCATAAACTAACACGGACTTTTCCAGTTCAGCATTGTAGTCAGTAGAGATTGCAAATGAGCAGCCACAACCAGGGGATTATTTTGAGGAAGACTTTGAAGAAAGAAAAAGGGACTGATCTTTTGCTAGCAGATGGTATATCACAGAATACTTGGTAGGCAGGGCTGAATTGAGAAGGTTTGTGTGTGAACTGTGTGCTACCTGTTTGCTTTTCAACAGTTCGAGTAATTGATACGTAAATATTGTCTCAAAAATATTTAAAATCATACTGTCTCTGCTATAGAGTCACAAACAAAATTATAACAAATATTTCTAACATTTTCTCTAAAATTCAGTTTTTGAAAAAATTTTAAATTGTTTATTCACTGTCAAAAACTATGGAGTTTGGGGACCAGCAGATAATGTAATGGCTATGTCACTGGACTCCCACGTAGTCGACCACAGTTCAAGTTCCAGATCCGGTGGCTTATACTCATGCTGGGTGCATGTGTGTGTGTGCCTAAGATCCTAGGAGGAGAATGGAGGAGAAGGGATTGTGATGTGGCCATCCCCCGTGGGGGGAGGGGGGTGTGATTTCTCACTTTTTGTCTCTGTCTCTCTCTGTCTTTCTGGCGAGTGCACGGGCCCTATAGCAAAAAAAAAAAAAAAAAAAAACTTCTTCAAAAAAAAAAACTATGGAGTTTGAGCAAAAATTTTTTATATATATAAAGTAAATGTTTGTGGGACAATGTAAAATTAAATAAATTATTAGGGGAAAAAGTTAATACTATAAGAAGCTGGGTGAAACATATTGAATCAGAAGCACTCCCCCATCTTTGAACTGTACATTATACTTGCTTCCTCCTTTTGCCCAGAGTAAACAGAGATATTAATAGTCTTATTGTCTTTGCTAACTAGCCTAAAATCTTTCTGTATAGCTGTTCCTTGGCAATGTAACTACTAATCACCATACCCCTGCCCAGAGCCATGGAAACCATGAAACAAAGGTCTGGAGAGTGCTCTTAGAAATAATTAACTTACATTGAGACGGCTACTGAACTTGAGCTGTAAAATATTGTAACAGAGATATTAATAGTCTTATTGTCTTTGCTAACTAGCCTAAAATCTTTCTGTATAGCTGTTCCTTGGCAATGTAACTACTAATCACCATACCCCTGCCCAGAGCCATGGAAACCATGAAACAAAGGTCTGGAGAGTGCTCTTAGAAATAATTAACTTACATTGAGACGGCTACTGAACTTGAGCTGTAAAATATTGTTTTCATTGACTAAAAAATGAAGATTTTCTGTTGAGACTTCTCCCTCCAGATTCATTTCTAATGGCCTCCATGCACTGACTGTCTAGACAGGTCCAAGTGAACAGGATCCAAAAATCTGACTATGATTAGGATCAGAATATTCCTCAATTCCCACTGATTCTGATGCACGAAGAGTGAAAAATGGAACACAAGAGAGATTACAGATCACCTCCTCCTACACACCTCTGAACACTAAGATTGAACTTCAAAAATTAGGAAGAAACATATCATCCATAGGATGAACAGAAATCACTGCAGGATCACAAGAAATATGGGGAAACAAGAAAATACCTCTCCTCCAAGGGAAAAGAATAACTCCTCTTCATCCTTAGACAGTACAATGAAACTCAAGAAATGTCAGATAAAGAATTTAGACTATTCATAGTAACAAAGCTAACAGAGATGGAAGAGAAGAGAGACAATGAACTGTAGAAGAGGCAGGATAAAGGAGCTGACAAGTTCCAGGAGGTGAGGAAATTCTTTCAAGATCTGAAAGAGGAAATACGCACCATAAAGAGTCAAATGGACTTGTTAGAGATGAAGGGTATAATACAGGAAGTCAAAACCTCCCTTAAAAGTATTAAAAGCAGACTAGTCATACAGAAAGTTGAATCTCAGATGTAAAAGATAGAATCACTGGTCTGGAAAAACCCGCCACGGAGACTGAGAAAATTGTCCCCCAAAATGAGAATAATATATGAGAAATACTAGATATCATCAAGCATCCAAACGTCCAGATAATTGGTATCTCAGAAGGTGAAGAGAGTAATAGGGCATTGATAATCTATTCCATGAAATCCTGGAAGAAAACTTTCCAGTCCCAAGAAATACAAAGGACGCCAAGAATCAACCCAGGAAGATCTTCTCCAAGACACATTAGAGCCAGATTGACCAAACCACAAAGACAAGATACTAAGATTGGCAAGAGAAAAACATCAAAACCATAGACAAAGACAAGATACTAAGATTGGCAAGAGAGAAACATCAAGTTACCTACTAAGGATATCCCACCAGGCTAACAGCAGATCTCTCATTGGAAACAATGCAAGCAAGGAAAGAATGGGAAAATATATTCAAAGCGGTAAAGGAAAACCAATTTCAACCAAGAATTCTGTACTGGCAATATTATCCTTCGTAAGGGAAGAAAAGACAAGAACATTCTCAGATAAACAAAACCTAAAAGAATTTGCCAACACCAGACAAGCTCTCTGAGAAGTTCTGAAGGGAGTGCTGTACCAGGAAAATTAAATACAGATACACAGAAGTAAAAGTTCAAAAACTAAGAAAATGGCCAACTTAATCATAGGGACAAGTCTGGAGTTGAATATTATACCCCAGAATTTAATCAAGAAGATCAGGGGGGCCAGCAGTTAGCATAATGGCTACGTCGCTGGACTCCCACGTAGTCGACCGTGGTTCAAGTCCTGGACCTGGTGGCTTAAACTCATGCCGG
>NW_006160195.1:481923-502977 GCF_000334495.1 Tupaia belangeri chinensis | reverse complement strand
ACACAACAGAAGATAGATTAAGTACATGAGACTTAACTGGTGAAATAGAATTTTATGACTTTTGACTAAAACATTGCTGGTTTTCTTCTAGGCTTTATTTTCCAGTTTTAAGGATTTTTGTTCTGTCTTGAGCTGCTGATAGGTTCATGTACCTATTTGAACAGAATCCTAACCTGTTTCCTGGCTTTAAGTTTTAAGCAAAGTTCCTTAACATTTCTTTGAGTTATTAAAGCTAAAGCTGCTTTTCTTGAAATTAAAAAATATATTTTAGAAATACCTGTTTAATGACCATAGTAAGCAATAAGGCATCAGCTAGTTGCTACTTTATTACTATAAAGTAGTATATTCATTCTACTCAGAGTTTCATGTCCAAAGTCAGACGTGTATTCACAGATATGTATATATCAGCTGAACTTGCTATTTAAAGTAGTTAGATTATTTAAGAAATTCTGTGAATCAATAAAATGTGGGGAAAAAAAGGAATGCAAAACAACTATAGACACCTGAGATAGTGTGGAAAGAGGGTGGGAAATGGCAGACGGTGAGAACTGGGGGGTGGGGGGGAATATATATATATATATATGTGTGTGTGTGTGTGTGTGTGTGTGTGTGGTGTGTGTGTGTATGTAACTAGAAATAGAAAATTATTGATGATAATATGTATGATTAAGCCAATATGTGATATATTCTGGATGAGAAATCACATTTTGTATGCTGTGACGATACTCAGTGAATTCATGTAAATTAATTGGTTAATTAAAAATAAAAAAAGTTTAAAGAAATAATTAACTGGCTTGATTCAGCTTCTGTAACTGCTTTTGCATTGGAACCCCATTCCCTTTCCTCTTCACTCCCTCCTCAATTTCCATTGTAATCACCATATCAACCCAGAATTGATTATTTTTTCCTATATAAGCACCCTCTCCTTCCAGTTGGAGCTGCAGGGGTTTTGAGATGAGAGAAATGAGTTCCCCCATGTGCCTCCAGTTAATCAATAAAACTCCAATAAATTTGGCTATGTCTGGATGTCCTCTTATTTCTTGCTGATTAGACTATAACATTTGGAGGCCCCAGCAAGATCAGTACCTACCTAGTACTTAGGTGAGACATCCTAGGGAAAGCGGCCTCACTTGCATCAGCTACCAATTACCAGAGAGTGCTCAAGGGGAGGCATGCCACCTGGGATTTCCCAGGGCCCCAGAGTTACCTTTTGGTATTGTTGATGGCTGGGTGAGAGATGCTGACTACTCCAAAAAGTTTCTGGAGTTCCAGTATAAGTCCTTCAGAGGCACTTCTTTGGGTGTTTCTATCCTTCTCTTTTTTGAAAAACTGACAGGAGAGTATAGGGTTGGCAAGAGAAAGCCCCCTGAAATCTGACATGCTGGACCAGGGGTTTGAATCCCTCCAAAGGCAGCTGGATTCTGGACTGACCAGATATGGTTATAGAGCCCCTACTTAGATTCCACCAGACGGGCTGGAATCTGGGGGCTATATAATTGTAAGGGGTTCTAGTGCCCCTAGCCCTTAGACATTTTGTGGTAAATCAGGGTTTGAGTCCCTGGGTATTCATGATGTTTTTGTACGAACTTCTTTAGCTTTTACTGTCACTTCAATTACTTTCTTCACATTCTCCTGGAGGATATTACCTGGCTCTATCCCCTACCCTCTTCATTTAAAAGATATTGAGCAGTAGATTGCTGACCTCACTTATCAAGGGGCTTTCCCAAGAGTTTCATCCCAACATTGTCGATCTTTTTGTTTTCCTTCTTGTCTTAACCATATAACTGGTGGGAGGGAATATTACAGCCTCTTGCATGAATGGTGAATGAGTGACTGTGTGACTGTGCTTGTGGCTCCATAGCTTCGGTTACAGAGCCTGTGTGGGTCCTAATCTGTGTTTCTATGGAGACCTGATACAGTCAGAAGGTAAAATTAACGATGGGGGTCACTGACCCTCCCTGTGCATTCAACCTAATGGCGGATTTATAGCTGTTACCAAAGCTAAGAAGCTCTCTAAGATCCCCACAAGGGACGTGGCCAAGTGGACACCTGATTGTCCTCTTCGGAGGGGGTATCCACCCTTTGTTTGTCTCATAACTATACAGGAGGGTAAAAACAAAATAGAAAAATAGGAAAGAAAAAAAGGGGAGAAAGGAGGCTCCTTTCATTAACAGTAGGTCCCTCTCTCCTAGGAATAAATAGGTCTTTTATTTTTGGATAAAGTTGTGGAGACCATCTTGGGCCAGTGAGAGGGGGTTACCAATACCTTCTCTGTCTTACATTGCCATCTTGAAGGGGAACTGGGGAAGGGTCATTCCTCTCTTTAAGATGGGCAGATCTCTCTGTCCTCAGAAGCTGGATCCTTTGTTTCTTGAGAAGGTCATAGATAAAGTCTTAGAAAAGAAGGCTCTGCAGATTCTTTGCTGTCTCATACTGTGGTTTAAGGACTGCATTCTTTGTTAGCAGACAATTTAGATAGATGTGCCTGCTGGATTCTTGACAGGACTTTATCAGGCTCTTGTCCTAACCCATTTCCTCTGCCATTGAGAGGATTTTGCCAGGGCCCCAGTTCGCTTTCTCCCAGTTCACCTCTACCTGACTGAGAGCCCATCCTCCCTAGTGCTCTCTCCGACTCACCTAAGCTGCCTCCTCAGTGTCCCTTCTTTAGAGATTTTTCTGCTAATTCAGCCCTTCAGCATTTGACCTGAGCTCTAAGGGAAGCAGAAGTTCCCACTACACAGAGAAACCCTGACTCTCTTTTACATCTAAGTCTTGCTAGCCTTGCTATCCCTGTTACAACCTGGGCTAGCTAGGCAATCAAGGCATTCAAGAACTGGTGATCCCTATAAGCACAGCACTATTGCAGGGAATTGTCTTGTGACCATAGGAGATACAGGTGGAGGCAAGATGGTCCTGGGGTGCCCAAAGTACATCCTGACCAAAGAGCATACTTGCCTTTTTAGAAATCATGGAAGACCAGAACGGTTCCTTTAAAGTCTCTTAGAATTCATACTTAAGCATTGCAATGAGGCATTTGTGGAAAATTATGGTTATGGCATCAAACTCTCCATCCAAACACTGAGAGAGCCTTTTGAAAACATCACACTTAGACAGGATAAAATTATGAATATTTGTGTTGTAAAAACTCTAAAGGTAGGCAACAGAAGTTAAAAGTCACCATACTTGAGTGTATAATTAAAAATATTTTAGAGGTTTTTGCTATAGGGTGTGCGTACTAACCAAGAAGACAGAGAGAGACAGAGAGACAGAAAGCAAGAATCACTCCCCAGGGAGGATGGCCATGCCACAATCCCTTCTCCTTCATTCTCTTCTCGGGATCCTGGGCACACATGCACATGCACCCAGCGTGAGTTTAAGCCACTGGGTCCGGGACTCAAACCATGGTTGACTACATGAGAGTCCAGTGACATAGCTATTGTGCCAACTGCTGGTCCCCAATTAAAATTTTCAATAAAGGGGGTTACTGTAAAGAGTAGTGGTGTCAAAGTAACCCCAGGGAAATTGGCTCTTATACTCCTGATGTGTATGTGCATCCATACATGTAATATGTCATGTTACATTCTGTATGTTGTGTGTCTGTATGAAAAAAAGGCCTTAAAATTCTATTTAATTTGGTTTATGAATGGAGCACTCATGAAAATTGGTTTGAATGTTTTTCAAGTTCATATAACTTTAGTGAATGAGCTGGCTTCAAACACAATGAAAGGAAAAGGTTTATAAGTAAAAGTCTTCACAATTTTCAGCATATATTTTGTTTAGGTTTTTATTAATCAAGTAACATCATGTTTATCTTAATATGGTTGGTTTAATTAAACAGCTAGTATTTATATGTTATGTGTTGCATTTTATATAGTGGATATCTAACAGAGAAACAAATTCATGACTAGTTTTTTCTGGCTTTAGTTTTAATGCTAACTGAGGATCTTTGATCTCAAAATAACTCTTTTTTTTTTTTTTCCAGAGGTTTTTGCTATAGGGTGCATGTCCTCGCCAGAAAGACAGAGAGAGATAGAGAGACAGAAAGCAAGAAATCACTCCCCAGGGGGGATGGCCACACCGCAATCCCTTCTCCTCCATTCTCCTCTTGGGATCTTGGGTACGCACGCACACATGCCCAGCATGAGTTTAAGCCACCAGGTCCAGGACTCGAACTGCGATCCACTATATGGGAGTTCAGCGACATAGCCATTATGCTAACTGCTGGTTCCTCAAAGTAACTCTTGGACATTTACAGATGGCCCCTGAAACATCCAAAAGGGAGATGTTAGACTGATCAGGCTTATTCTTTATATATTGGATAAAAATGAAAATCATTGTCAAATTAAGTAATTATAATTTTATAGACATTATATATGAGTTAATATGTAGAAATATGTTATGTACTTGTATGTCTATATATGTATTGTGTTACAAAATAATTTGAGATTCACAGGAATTTATGGGATATTTATCAGTCATGTTGTAGATTATTATGTTAAATTAATATCTAGTTGAATTTCTTTGTCATTCGAAAATTCTTGTCATAGCATTAACTATGGTTGCTTCAAGTCTTATTGTCCATGAGTAATTGCTTTGTTTGACACTTTTCTAAAAGCTTTTGCAAATGGCTATAATCCTAATGTTATGTCTTTAAATTCACAAAGAGAATGGAAAAAGGTTTCTAAAAATCGAATCATTCAACTGGGTAAAATTTTCATTTTCTATAAAAACTGATTGGTTTTCTAAACTGTTAAGCCAAAATGAACCAAAAACAGAAAAATGTTTGACAGACTTGCATTTTTTTTTTTTTTTGGAGAGTTTTCTGCTATAGGGTGCGTGCGCTTGCCAGAAAGACAGAGAGAGACAGAGATAGAAAGAGAAAAATCACCCCCCAGAGGGGATGGCCATGCCACAATCCCTTCTCCTCCATTCTCCTCTCGGGATCTTGGGCATACACGCACATGCACCCAGCGTGAGTTTAAGCCGCCGGGTCTGGGACTTGAACTGCGGTCAACTATGTGGGAGTCCAACAACATAGCCATTACGCTAACTGCTGGTCCCAACAGACTTGCATGTTAGGTAGCCAGTGTAATGCACCTGAGTTAAACAGGTAAAACTGATATAAAGAAATATAAATCCAATGTTAAGTATGAACTCATGGGAGCATGGCTGCCTGGATCTCCCTGAGTTCTCCTTATAATTCTTACTATTAAGTTAACATGCTTTAGCTATTCCTATTATTGGTCTTTAAATTTTAGAAAGAAATGGGAGTTCTGTTAGTAAGATTGTTTAGTTTTGCATTGAAAAAGTTGCTAAGCAAATTTTGTTGCTATTACTGCTTGTTTGTATATGTCTGTAAGCTACCAATATATGTGGATGTATGTAATTCTATTTTAACAAGCTTAATAACTCCTTCAGAAAGCAACAAATTTCCCAAGGTGGGATGGAAAAGATAAACAAGGATAGTCAATACAAACTGGGCCTATGAATCAGAGACAAAAGCTAAAATCTCCGGTCCAAGAACTTAATAGGGTGGGAGTCTCAGAGAATGAGGTGGGACAAGTTAAGGCTAGAGCTACTAGCTACCTCCTCCCTGCCTGCCTTCTTGTACTCCTGTTTCTCTTTAGTTAGGCCTCTTCCACACTGGATTCTCCCCTTAGTTATATGATCAAGAGGTCTAGCTAGAAGAACAAAAATTTAGATTAAGACTACATTCTCCAGCCAGGGCTTTTGTATAGTCAATAGGGCAGATGCCTTATAAAATCTGTAAACTGGGCTCTGCCTGTTGGCAGTACTCGCTCCTTATAGGATCTATTGGAATTTGGTATCACTTCTCAGCTCTTACAATTCAGAACAGATTTTAAAAAATAAATAAGTTCTGGGAACCAGCAGTTAGCGTAATGGCTATGTCGTTGGACTCCCGCGTAGTCGACCGCGGTTTGCGTCCTGGACCCGGTGGCTTAAATCTCACGCCGGGCGCGTGTGCGTGCGTGCCCAAGATCCCGAGAGGAGAATGGAGGAGAAGGGATTGCGGTGTGACCATCCCCTCTGGGGGGCGATTTCTCGCTTTCTGTCTCTATGTCTCTCTCTGTCTGTCTGGCGAGCGCACTTGCCCTATAGCAAAAACCTCTCCCAAAAAAATAAAATAAAATAAGTTCTCAGATAACTCAGAAAACTGTTATAACAAATTGGCATGGCACCGTAACCCTTGATTTAACTGTCACTTAAACGGCACCCAGTAGTTAGTCAGTCATGGTAATCCTGAAGGTTTAGGAACTTCTCTGAGAGCAGGATCTGGAAACAGCCCAGATCAGAGTCTCTGCCTCAAAAGAAATTGTTTCCAATGTTGGCAGCCCAGGCACTAAACAATGCCCATGACTGGCATCCTCATGTCCCCCACTAGGGCCTTGTCCCCAAGTGTGGGGTTGGGCACTAGAGACAGAATGCAATGAGCTCTAAAGGGAGCTCAGGACTTCTAAAGTCCATGCTGGCCTTTGAAACTTAGGATTGTTGGGGCCCAAGAGCTCCCCTTGGTCATCTGACAATCTCAATGCACAAGCCTCAGGTAAACCTTAAAGTGACTAAGATTAATTTCTGTTTAAATCAGAGGTTAACGTTATTTCTAAAAGTACAGTCAAAAAAATCATAATAAAGGAAACAAAGAGTAGAAAGCAGGTTGACTGACTATGTGACAAGGGAAAAAATTATGAGACCTAGCCATAGGGGAAACATCTGTACCAGGAACTTAAAATTCTTGTAGCCACCCTAGACTCTGTCCTCCCATCCTCGCCCTCCTACACTCAGGAGGAGGAAAAATTGGCCCACAAGCAGTAGGTACTAAAGGATCCAAAGGATGGTTACTATTACCAGATGGCAGGCCAGCAGTCCCCAAGGCCATGGGACAAGTTAACATAAATCAGATACACTAGATTACCCACCTGGAAAAAAAACAAAGTTTGCTGAGCTGGTTAGAAGAAAATACTTTATGCCTAATCTAAACAGCCTTATGCACTCCATACCTGAGAGGAATTTCCCCCTTATGAAATTATGTTTGGAAGACCTCTACCTCTCCTCCTGAGACTGAGAAAGAAAATGAAAGCTGAAATATATAACTATACTTTACTCAACCCAGAAGGCCATTCACCACTATGTTTCAGGTGCCAACCCCCACCTCGGACCCTGTCCATCCATTCCAGCCAGGAGACTCTGTGTGGTTCAAGAAATTTACCACCCAGGGACCGACTCCAACCTGGAAGGGACCCTACGCTGTCACTCTCACCACTCTGATCGCTGTCAAGGTCAACTGGCATCCCAGTCTGGGGGCACCACTCTCAAATAAAGGCAAGAAGTCAACATGGCAGATCCAGGATTCCCAGGGTCCTCTCAAGCTAAGACTGTACCATGTGTCCTGATTATCTTCCTTGTTACCCAATTTATAGAAAGGACAGAGGGAACTGACTGGTCATGGGGAATCTGGAATGGAGATGGACAGACACATCCTGGAGACCTATTTCTCTCCAGCTATACCTCTCTGGTTTACTTAAGACAACCCCACCTTTACAACAATGGGAAGCCAAAAGTGGGCCTGTTTAGACAATAATTGGGATAAGGGACTTACATGAAATGAATTCTATTTTTGTTCTGCCCAATGCAAAGAATATACTTATTGTTTTGCTAAGAATGACTACTTCTGCCCATACTAGAATTGTAAATCCATAGTGCTGGGAGAATCAGGATATAACTTCCTTGGAAGCCTAAACATCTAGACCCCTATATACAAATATAGAGGCTCCCTACAACCCTAGGATGAAGAAATGGTGCTTGTAAAGTAACCAACCACTGTCTGTGGATGAATCAATGATATGATTCACTTTAATAAAACTAGTGAGGAATGAAGCAGAAGCACCTCCATCTTTGAACTGTATAGTATGCTTGCTTCCTCCTTTTTCCCAGAGTAAATAGAGTGATTAATAATCTTACTGTCTTTGCTAACTAGCCCAAAACCTTTCTGTATAGCTGTTCCTTGGCAATGTAACTACCAATCACCAGACCCCAGCCCGGAGTCATGGGACCATTAAACAAAGTTCTGGAGAGTGCCCTTAGAAATCATTAACCTGCTTGATTCGGCTTCTGTAACTGCTTTCGCATGGGAACCCCACTCCCTTTCCTCTTCTCCCCCTCCTCAGTTTCCATTGTAATCACCATATCAATCCAGAGTTGATTGTGATATTTGTCTATATAAGCGCCCCTCTCCTTCCAGTCAGGACTATGGTGTTTTGAGAGACATAAGTCCCCTGTATGTCACTGGCTTAATCAATAAAACTCCAATAAATTAGGCTATATCTGGATATCCTCTTATTTCTTGCTGATTAGACTATAACGATATATATGAAATCTTTGTATCATTTTTACAAATTTTCTATGCCTAGACAAAATGTAAAAAATTATATTATCAATTATTCTGGAATCAAATAACACATTCTTTTTTTTTTTTTTTTTGAAAGGTTTTCGCTATAGGGCACATGCCCTCGCCAGACAGACAGAGAAACAGAGACAGAAAGCGAGAAATCACCCCCCAGGGGGGATGGTCACACCACAATCCCTTCTCCTCCATTTTCCTCTCGGGATCTTGGGCACGCATGCACACATGCCCAGCGTGAGTTTTAAGCCACCGGGTTCGGGACGCAAACCACGGTTGACTACATGGGAGTCCAGCGACATAGCCATTATGCTAACTGCTGGTTCCCTCAAATAACACATTCTTCTTCATAGGAAGGTTCCAACATGTTTGTACTTCCAGGTGGAGGTGACTGAGTTTCCATCAAATAAACATGTGCTTGCTTAAAAAAAAAAAAAAAAAAAAAAAAAAGACATCTTTCTAGGAGTAAGCCTTGATACCTTTCTCTACTCCTTCTTATACCCACAATCTATCAATCAGTGTTGACAATTTAGGGTACAAAATGTTCTCCAACCCTTGGCAATGATCAGTTTTCACTTGGACAACTGCAAAGGCTTTCAACTTGTCTCTCTGTTTCCATTCCCATTCCCTGGAATTTGCTTCCTCTATAGCTAACTAATTGTAAAAAAAAAAAATAAAGAAAAAAAAAAAACACAAAACTCCTGAATCATACACTCACTTAAAAGACTGCAATGGTTCCCTATTGCTTTGGACAGAATACAAACTCTGAAATCTTCCCAAGGGCTCCAAAGTCATGATGGGACCCCCAACTGACCCTTCAGGCAAGTCTCCAACTATTTTTCTCTACACTCTCAGGTTAAATTCTCCTCACTCCCTTACAGCAGTGGGCCTTTGCCAATCACCTTTTCTGAAATGTTCTCCCCTTTCTCATCCTCGGATCTCAAGTTATTACTTATTCGGAGAAGCTGTCCCTGACCTGTTTGTCTAGGCAGGCTCCTTGAATATGCTGTCATGAAAACATGCCTCTTCCTTTCAGAGACCGTATCTTAGTTGGAAGTCAAAGTTGGAAATGTGGTTATACAGTTAAGTGACTATATGAGGAAGCTATCTCCCTCACCACACTACCAGCTCATGAGAAAGGAAAGTGTGCCCATCTCTGCTCTCTAGTACCAAGCACCTGGTCTGCCGTAGATGCCCAACGTAATCTTGTTGAGTGGATGGATAACTCAAGCTATTTCCTTTGTCATGCACCCTTTAGTAAACTCCTCACCAACCAGTTCAGTATTAATGCCAAATTTAAGAAAAGAAAGAAAAAAGACACGGTTCTTATATTTCAGTAAATAGCAATTATTCCATTCTGACCCTCCCAATCTACACTCTTCCATTATCGTTGGTTGTAGGAAGTGTCTAGATTGCCCCCAAATAATCGCTAGAATGCATGTGTCAAAAAATCCAGAGATTAAGGAAAAAGTGGGATGCCTCTCACTTTCTCTTATAGGCCTCAAAATATTCTATTGATGTGCTAATTTGCATTGGACAAAGTCAAATGTTTCGTTTCTTAATGACATCTAAAGACCAAAATTAAAATTGTAGCTTTGCATTCATTATTATTTCATGCTACACACTGAGAAAATTTTTGGTAGTCCATGGCATATTTTATTTTATTATTATCATCATAATCTTCTTTATGTTACATTGGGTTATATATAATTTTACAGTGTATTACATTGCTTTTTCAAAAGGGAATGCCATGCATGTCAGTCAATACATAGACATTAATCTCCCCACTTCATCATTCAATATCTTTTCTATGTTTTTTCCAATCATTATTATTATTTTAATTATTTTTTAAAAGTCAATCACTATTTCTCATTTTGTCCATGGCATATTAATAATACCAGAGTTCTGACAGATTAAACTCTAGGAGAGATAAGAAAAAGGAAATATTCTTCTGTGGGATAATTCTAGCTGCATGTTTTCCAGCTAATAGAATATGTCCCCTAATAAACTGTGGGGTTTTGGGGTGAGGTGGGGGTTTGTGTGTGTGTGTTTTTTTAATACAGATTTTTGCTATACGACATGTACACTCGCTAGAGAGACAGAAAAAGAGAGACAGAAAACAAGAACTCACTCCCCAAGGGGAGGGCTACAACACAATCTCTTTTCCTCCATTCTCCTCTTGGGATTTTAGGGACTCACGCACATTTGCCTAGCATGAGTTTCAAGCCACCGGGTCTGGGAATTGAACTATAGTCGGCCACGTAGGAGTCAACAACAACATAACCATTATGCCATCTGCTAGTCCCATAAACTCTAGGGTTTTATGCATAAGATTCCAGTTCTTTAGCCCAGGAAAAAAAAAAAAAAACACCTGAACCTGAGAAAGACTGTTGAAACATGTAGGTTGAGGATAATTTTGCTATTTTATAGTCATGGAGTCCCCATGAGAATGATATCCTCCAGAAGTGTATTTTACATTATATGCATCTTTTGGAACTGACAGGGATCTCAGAAAGCGTATAATCTAAAATTCTCACTGTGTAAAAGAAGTTATATTCAATCTTTGAGACATTCTATAAAACAGTCTTTTTCAATGAGTGTTCTTTGGAGCACAGGTGTTGTGAAATGCTGTTATTTGTTTCCTTAAAAAGAGAAGAAAAAAAAAAAAGAAAAGAAAAGAAAAAAAAAAAAAAGAGGAGAAAAGAATGTCATTAGAGTAGTTCAGAAAATATTGAATGAAGCTAAGTCCAGCAAGTATCTACTACAGGTACTCTTAGAGCCTTTCACAGGAGACAATGAAACTCAACAAAAATACGAAGCAGTGAATGCCTTCCCAGTCAGAACAATTTTTCAGGGACCTTTTTCAGGCTGGAGTTGGCTAAAAAGTGTTGAGGAAACATGTTGCTTTTATCCACATTTAAAGGGGCTACTTCAGGAGAAAGCTGGGAATTGGAAAACGGAAAGATAGTCAAATTAATTGAGCCTTTGAACAAAGTAACCTGAGATCAAAACGAACAGAAAAATTCACAGAGCAAGCCTCCAAGTCAAAAAAGAAAAATCCCGCAGTTTCGATGGCAGTGTTTCTTTGGTACCGCGGGCATTGCTCCTTGGCTCGCCTGGACAGGCGGTGCCCTTGAAGTCAAGCAGAAAGTTTTCCTGCCTTGGGACCTGGTCTGTCTGCTCTGCTTTACTCCAGAAAGAGGATGGAGCACAAATACAAAGCTGCATAATAACTGGACTTATCTTAATGTCCCTGCACATGGGAGGCAAAACAGAGAAAAGAAGCATTTGAGGTAATTGCATCTACCTAGATCAATTCTGCCTTTGGTTACAATTGGATACGCTTGCCTTAAATTGTTGTCTAATGTATCTGTGGGTTGTTAAATACCAAGTGTCTTTCATGTCACAGGAAATGGCTTTGACTGTATAAAGCAATCTTTGTGGGGAGTTTATATTTCTCTTTATGCTTGTGAAGTGCTTTGAGACAGAGGTCAGTATAAAATCCAAATTTATTATGACTATTAGCAATAGTAAAAGTGTTATGAAGCCATTTATTCTGCCTTTGATATTGATAGCTGAAAAAAGGCCAATTCTCCTATATGCAATGGGAATAAAGCTGCAAATTATAAACATCTATCTTTTGCATGTGTCACTGACTCCCAGCTCCAGGTGTGTGGAGTGGACTTGGGTAAGGGCTTAGAGGGTCTCAGATGGAGATGGCCTGAGCTATAGGGAGCAGACTTTATGCAGCTGACACTCCTGAACCCTGAACTTGAGCAAGGCAGAAAGCCACACCGTTCTATGGGTGGGGGAGACATTGGTATAATACGTAGAGCTGACTATCACAGTACTTCTAATCTTGTCCCAAAAAAATCCGAAGCACCTTTATTTTAGTCCTCAGATTTTTTTTCTTTCTATATGTAGTTACCATATTAATGAAATTAGCAATAAAGTTTTAATTCAGTGCAGAGGGGGAGACAGATAATTTCACTGGCCCAGTGGATATCAGTTGCAAAGAATTCTTTTGTTGTTGTTGCTGTTGTTAGGTTTTTGCATAGGGCATTCCTATTCCTCAGAGAGAAACAGAGAGAGGAAAAGTGAGAAATCTCCCCATTCCCAGGGTTGGGGGGATCACCACTCCACGGTCCCTTCTCCTCCATTCACCTGAGATCTTGGGCACTCACAGCATACATAAGTGCCCAGCACAATTTTTCTTCTTAAGGTTTTTACCAGAGATCTTGGGAGTGAATGTAAATACATTGAAGTGGCGTGAACCCTTATCTGCCTTGGTCAAAAGCAGCTTGCTCTCACCCACCCAAGTCAGCAGGGAAGGCACTGTCAGCAGGGTGCTAAACTCAGAGTCACCAATGCAGGATTCCAAAATTTTCCCTTTATTTTAAAGTATTCTTTCCTGGTTTGAATATGAGGGAAACGTGCCTGTAGCTTTGTACCCAAAAGCAGCACAACAAATCATCATTCAAGTAGTAAAAGGTCTGTGATTAAAAAAAAAAAAAAAAAAAAAAAAAAAAAAAAAAAAAAAAAAAAAAAAACAAATAAAAAAAGAAAAAATGGTTGTAAAAAAAAAAAAAAAAAAAAAAAAAAAAAAAGAAAAGAAAAGAAAAGAAAAACAATGGGAGCTCGGAATTTTTAAAATATATTATTTAGTCAGAGCAGTCAGAGCAAGGGGTTGTTTGTTTGTTTTTTAATTTTATTATTTTTATTTTAATTTTACCAGAAAGGGAGACACAAAGAGAGAGAGAAAGAGAGAGAGAGAGACAGAGAACTCAAGCTAGGTCTGGGACTTGAACCATGGTCGGTCATGTGGGAGTCAGCACCCTTAACCATCATACCACCTGCTGGCCCCAGGGGTTGTTTATTTTTATAGCTGCATTTTATCTTTGACATAATAGTCACCCCCTCCACACACATACACACACACACACACACACACACACACACACACACACACAATATTTTCTCTTTGCTGGAACAACAACAGGAAGAAGGAAGAAGTGAAGAAAGAACTAGAGAGAGGGAAGGAGAGAAGATGGTAAAAAAGAAGAAAAGAAGAAAGGAAGAAGGAAGAAGGAAAAGAGGGAGAGAGGGGACGAGGAAAGAAGAAAAAAGGAGGGGAGAAAGAGAGAGGGGAAAAAAGGAAAGGAATTTTGACATGTTTTGAAATATGCCTAAGAAAACAACTAATAAAAATGGTTAAATGAATTTTTAAGTAATTCAGAAAAATCAAGCTGCCACCCTCCATCATGGTTCTGGAATCACGTAAATTCCCTGTAGAGCCCATACAGCCCATCTATTCTGACAGTACGGCTTTTTCCAACCAGTAGACTCTGTTATATATCAACTTCATTTTATATGGCTTTAAAAGATTTAGTGCCATAGAAGCTTTGATGGAAAAAGGGTGGTCCAAAAGCTAAGCACCATTAGATCATGTAAAGGTGGGTCATATTTTATTAATTGAACTTTAATACATTAGCATGCAGGGAGCTTTTATTGCCAGAACAGCATCTTGTTCCAGCTCCTATACTAGGTGTAGGGTATAACAGATAATCAGATGTGTAAGTACTGAATTTGGTACACTGCAATTTTAAAATATAAATGGGAGACTATTCACTTGAGGACTACAATGATTTCTATTTCTTTTTTTTTTCTCTTTTCAACTCGTATCTCAGGAAAACTGTGCAGTGGCATGTATGTCTGCATTTAGGTTTTTATTTTTACATGCAGTGTAAGAAGACATATATGAGAGTTGATGGGTTTCTAATTTACTGTACTATGATTTCAATTTTTTTAGAATTATTTATTTCATTTTATTTACTAGTCTTATTATTTATTTTTTAAATTTGACCAGAGAAAGAGAGAGAGAGAGAGAGAACGCAAGCCCCCAGGTCTGGGACCTGAACTATGGTCAGCCATGTGGGATTCCAGTTCCTTAATCACACACCACCTGCCAGCCCTTGCTGTACTATAATTTCTAGTTATCCTAATTAGGTTAAATGCCTTGGTGGTTTTGTTTTGTTTTGTTTTTATGCACAGCATTCACAAAAGAGAGAGGAAAAGAGAGAGGGAAATGGCAGGAAATCCCCTAATAGAGCACTGTCACATCACAATCCTTGGTCTTCCATTTCTCTATCCTATCAGGCATATGGGCAATCACACACGTGCACAGATTTTCCACAAATAGAAGCCTGGGTAGACAGAATTTCAAGCTATCTGGGCCAGGATTAAAACTGTGGTCAGTCATATGCAGTCTGACTCCCCATACACAGGACTTAACTTCTATGTTACTGGGTCAGCCCTAACTTGGTGTTTGAGTAATAAGTTTCAATGGTTTCGAATATAATTTTTATTTTTCTGGTTGTCCAAGCAATAACTGCTTGTAGCGTTTTCATCCACAATAACTATATCTGCTTTGTGGAAAGAAGGCAAGCATAGGAATTGAGAGTAAAGACGTTAGAGTCAGGCAAAAACTGGATTCAAGTCCTCCCCTTGTTATTTTTCAGAATGGTTACTATAGGGGCCAGCAGGTGGTATGGTGGTTGGGGCGCTGGACTCCCACATGACCAACCGCTGTTTGAGTCCCCGACCTGATGGCTTGCTTTTTCACTTTCCCTCTCTCACACCCTCTCTTTCTGTCTCTCTCTGGTGATTGCACATACCCTATAGCAAATTAAAAATAATCAGAACCAGCAGTTGTCATAACAGCTATGTTGCTGGACTCCCATGTAGTCGACTGCAATTCAAATCCCAGACCCAGTGGCTTAAAGTCACGCTGGGTGCATGTGCGTGTGGGCTCAAGATCCCGAGGAGAATGAAGAAGGAATTGTGGCAAGGTCATCCTCCTTGGGGGGTGATATCTTCTTTCTGTCTTTCTGTCTCTCTCTGTCTTTCTGGCGAGCACACTTGCCCTATAGCAGAATAATAATAATAATAATAAATAAATAAAGTTAAATAATCCTTTTAATAAAAGGTCATCTTAGACAAATTATTGTACCTTATTAAGCTTTCATTTCTTTATCTGTAAAAATGGAATGAAAATACCTATCTATTGAGATCATTGCAAAGCCTCAGTTAAAAGTGCTTAGTACAATGCCTAGAACCTTATGAGCACTCAGTAAATGCCCTATTTACCATGGGTGAAGAGGAGATTTCATAAGCTTTGATCCATCCTTTATTGAGTTATCTAAAACAACTTGGCAGGTCCTACCTTCCTGGCCTCTCCAAGTATCTGGGATTCTCAACTGAAATAGCAGGGATATGTCTGCTTTCTCAGTGCTTCTGCTTAAACCTGATGGGCTCTAGATATTAGACGATCTCTTAGACTAGAATAACTCTAATTCATTTTCCTACTGGTAATTAAAAGAGCAAAATAAAATTAGCATTGATGAGATTGAGTTTGCTTTGTAATGCCACGTTGCTGATTTTCAGTTCAATTCAATCTACAGTCTCAGAGATTCCCAGTGTCGCCAGAGGACAAAGCACTTCATCCCATCTTAACAAGACCAACAGTATCTTAATAAGCAAAATATTCTCCTGTTTACGAAGCACTTTTGAGTTGTTATATCACAACAGACAT
The DNA here is from genome assembly GCF_000334495.1 of Tupaia belangeri chinensis. NCBI lineage: Eukaryota > Metazoa > Chordata > Mammalia > Scandentia > Tupaiidae > Tupaia > Tupaia belangeri. Next base: position 486,967 of record NW_006160195.1, on the reverse strand, counting down.
GGGAGGCAGCTGGGATGGCTATCATAAAAACTATCAAAGCCATGTGAATTCGGGTTCTAGAAATGAAGGACCAGCTCAGGATTCTAAAACTGGTAGAGTCACGATTCAATCTTAAGACTTTCAAGATAAGTTTTCTAATTTCACTTATACTGCCTCTCTGCTCCTATACTTTAGTCTTAGGTAAACATTGTAGATAGCTGTTCTCAGGTTTTAGGTCATATGAGAATCACCTGAGGAGCCTGTGAAACTGTGGATTCGCAAGCCTTATCTTCAGAGATTCATATTTACTAATTCTGATATGAAGCCTGGAAGTTTGCATGTTTCACAAGCTCCCAGGTAATTCTGAAGCTACACTTAACTTGGAAAAAAAACTTTGAATTCTTACAACTCTCTGTGATTCCCTATGTCATATCAGCACTCCTCTGAGAATATCAAACCATTTTCTCAATTCCTTTCACAGATGTAGAGATGTATTAGTCAGCTGAGTCTAAGCTGTGCGTCAATAACAAAAGACTCCCTGTGTCACAGAAGCAAAGACTGACTCACTGACTCACTTTTTTTTGTTGTTGTTTTTGGAGAGATTTTTTGTTTTTTGGGTTTTGTTTGTTTGTTTGTTTGTTTTTGCTATAGGGCACGTGCGCTTGCCAGAAAGATGGAGAGAGACAGAGAGACAGAAAGCAAGAAATCACCCCCAAGGGGGGATGGCCACGCTGCAATCCCTTCTCCTCCATTCTCCTCTCAGGATCTTGGTCACGCACACATATGCGCCTGGTGTGAGTTCAAGTCATTGAGTCCAGGACTCGAACTGTGGTCGACTACATGGGAGTCCAGCAACACAGCCATTATGCTAACTGCTGGTCCCTCACTGACTCACTTTTATGAATATACTATGAATATACTCTATGCTCTTTTAACTTTGAGACCTGAGCTGAAGAACAGTTTTCATCTGGAATATTCTGGTTTTATGACAGAGGGAAAAGGGAGATGGCAGCATCTCATGATAAATGTTTAAATTTTTCACAGAACGTATCATGTGATTACTTCCATTTGTATTTCCTTGGCCAAAGAAAATCACAGACTCAAGTTAGCCATGTAGGGGGCAGGAAGTAGTTTTCTTTCTTATAAATGGACTAGGGGGACCAACAGATGGTAACATGGTTACATCACTAGACTCCCACATAGTTGACCAGTTCAAGTCCCAGACCCAGGAGCTTAACACTCACAATGAGCATGTGTGCATTCATGTCCAAGATCCCAAGAGAAGAATGGAAGAGAAATCATTGTGGCATGGTCATCCTATTTCTTGCTTTCTGTCTCTCTGTCTTTCTATGTCTCTCTGGCAAGCACATATACCCTATAGCAAAAATCTCTCTTAAAAAAAAAAAAAAGAAAAAGGAAATGCACTAGGAGCAAGTGTCAGTGACTACTTTCACAATAATCTAATGAGCCACAAAGGCCCTACCTATGGTCTGGAAGGGATTTTATTGTTCATTTGTCCTAGACTAACTTCAAAACTCCTTCTTCCAAATGATTATTTGCTGGTTAAGCTTACTATCTTGCCATGATAATTTCTTTCCATTCTTTATTTAACTATCCTTTTCAGATAGTGTGTTTTCTACCTTATATTGTCTTATACCTCAGTATTTTTGATAATTTAAATGTATTAGAGACCAAGTTCCAAATTCTAAAATTGTAAGTGTAGTTAATATTTCTCCATGTTTGAAAGTGTGCTTTAAAACATTTAAAGCTAACTCTGGGTCAAACAGTGATGCTCTGTGTCTTGTAATGTCTATTTCTGCTTTTGGAACATGTCAGTGGCTGCTGGCCACATGCTTCAATCAAAAGCAATTTTCCTCACTCTGTTTAGTTCTGGTTCCCTACCAGCACAGAGAATAACTTTGAAGTTTTCCCATTTTCGGAATAAACAGGCATCTCAAATGTCAGTGTCTTATTCATCATTAAAATTCACCTTATATTTTGCCCCCTCCTTTCACCTTCCAAGTGATGGTTGGTTCATGGTAGAGCTGAAGTGTCTGTTTTGTCCGTGGGTCCATAAAGAGTGAATTTGCCAAATAAAATCTTATTTTCTCTACTGAGTAAATTGTTGATGGATTATATATGAATCCAATATATCTATTGACAGGAGAATATGATTAGCACAGCCAAGACTTGTAAGATACACCATCAAATGCATTCCCTTACCTCAGAGTGACCAATACTGAACTAAAAAGGCAGCTGACAGGGAGTCGATATGAGTTTTCATGACAAGCTATATTTATTCACAATTTGATTTTATCTTCTTGGGGAACTGCAAATTTTATTGGAAATTGTAGCTTTAACCTAATAAACTACATATAATCTCTGTGAAACAAGTGAGAAATAGGAGTGAGCTCTGAAATATCAATACTTGTTCTTTTCTTTCTTCTTTTCCTCTCTGCCTCTCTTTACACATCTAGTCATCTCAATCATTTTACTAATGAGTTCTGCTCTAGTCACCCAATCCATAAATATATATTGAATGCCTCTGATGTAGCAGGCCCTCTCCAGAACACTGGAGACTCTGCGATGCGCAAAACTGCCTTCACAGAAAATACAGTCTAATAATACATACATCAGTGGGGGGTTTTAATCATACTTACTTATTTATAATGCACTTAATGTACTTTGACTAAATACTTACTATGTGCCAGGCACAGGTCCAGATGCTGGGCATACAGAGGCAAATAAAACCAATAAAAACCCTTACAATCTCGGAGTTTATATTTAATGGGAGAAAGTCAATAGTGAATGAATAAATAAAACATCTCAGAGATAAGTGCTTTAAAGAGAAGTAAATCATGGAAGTAGAAATAGCAAGTACTGGGGTTGCAATTCTAATTAGATGCATGAAGTTGACGAGGAAGATTTGTGCAGAAATCTGGGCTAAGAGCATTCCAGAGAAAGGTAAAAGTAGGTGCAAAGACCCGAAGGCAGGAGAGGAGCAGCAGGAGAGTCCTGATGAAGAATAAGAACTTACATGTACAGTGATGACATGTCTACCCAAGCTCCTACTGGGTCATAGGAAAATTCATGACACATTTCTGCATAGAAAACTACATCATAACTTTTCCAATGACCCAACATTTGTTAATAATAAACAGTTGGAGTAAAGCAGAAGTGGAAAGATAGTACATAGTTGCAACTGAAAGGGTTTTCTAGTATTCTTCTTACCTAAAATAAATATATGATGATGAGAAGGAGGTTAGAAGGAAATTTCATAGGGCTGATCTGATAGCAGGTTAGTCCTGTGTACATGAGCCAGATCTCACATGGCTGACTGCAATTTGAGTCCCAGCTCCATGGGCTGGACAAATACTAGGTGTGAGTGTGTGCATGCCCCAGATCCTGATGGTGCTGAGAAATGCAGTAAAAAGGATAGCAGGATGACTATGCCCCACTGGGGAGCTATTTCTCTCTCACACACACATGCACATGTGAGCACACATCCTCCAGCAATTAAAAAAGTGAAAAAAGTGACATATTTGCATGCCATATATTTGCAAATCAAATAGTTGATAAAGGGTTAATGTTCAAACATATTTGCAACTGCATCTGAATAGAAAAAAAAAATCACTTAATAATTGGCAAAGGATATGGGGATACATTTCTCAAAAGAAGACATACAATAACCAACAAGTATATAAAAAGGTGAACGTCACTAGTTATCAGAAAAATGCAAATCAAAACCACAATGAAGGGACCAGCAGTTAGCGTAATGGCTATGTTCCTGGAATCCCATGTAGCCGACCACGGTTCGAGTTTCGGACCCGGTGGCTTAAAACTCACACCAGGCACATGTGCGTGCGTGCCCAAGATCCCAAGAGGAGAATGGAGAAGAAGTGATTGCGGTGTTTCCATCCTCCCTGGGGGGTGATTTCTTCCTTTCTATCTCTCTCTCTGTCTGTCTGGCAAGTGCACGTGTTCTATAGCAAAAAAAAACCTCTTAAAAAATAAAAAACACACAATGAACCTACCTGTTAGGATAGCCATTATCAAAAAGTCAAAAGATAACAAGTGTCAGCAAGGATGTGGAGAAAAGGGAGCTCTTGTACAGTAATAGTGGTTATAAACTGATACAGCCCGAATGAAAAATAGTATGGAGGTTCCTCAAAAATAGAAACATAGAACTATCACATGATTCATTAATTCCACTTGTGGGTACATATCCAAAGTAAATGATCAATATTTCAGATGTGTTCATTGCTCTGTGTTCACTGCAGCATTATTCACAGCAGTCACAGTATGAAAACAACCTAAGTGTCTATCAATGGATTAAGAACATTTGGTATATATACATAATGGAATATTATTTAGTCATAAAAAGAACACATTTCTGCTATTTGCAACAATATGGATAAGCCTGAAGGACATTATGCTAAGTTAAATGAGCCAGGTACAGAAAGACAAGCACTGCATGATCTCACTTACATGCAAAACTTAGAACAGTAGAACTCATGGGATCAGAGAATAGAATAGTGGTTGTCAGGGGCAGGAGCAAGAAGAAAATGGGGAAAAGTTGGTCAAATGGTACAAATTATCTGCTATAAGATGAATAAGATCTGGAGATCATATACAAGGTATCGTGGTTTTAGTTAATACTAACCTTTTATTCACTGAAAATTTGCTAAGAAAGGGGTCAGCAGGTGGTGTGGAAGTTAAGGTGACTGGATCCCACATAGCCAACTGCACAGTTCAAATTTCGAATGAGGAGGCTAAAAATTAAACTGAGTGTGTTTGTGCCTGTGTGCTCAAAATCCTAGGAGGAGAATGGAGAAAGGATTGCAGCATGACCATGCCCCTGGGAGGTGCGGCGGGGGTAACTTCTCACTTTCCCTTCCGCTCTCTTTTTCTCTCTCTCTCTCTTTTTCTGGTGAGCACATGCACCCTATAGTAAAAATAATTAATAAAAATAAAAATTTTCTAAAAGAGGTGACCTCAATGCCTTCACTGTGCACATACACACACACACACACACACACACACACACAAGGGCAATATGTGTGTG
>NW_006160195.1:464508-465895 GCF_000334495.1 Tupaia belangeri chinensis | reverse complement strand
AAAAAAAAAATCACTTAATAATTGGCAAAGGATATGGGGATACATTTCTCAAAAGAAGACATACAATAACCAACAAGTATATAAAAAGGTGAACGTCACTAGTTATCAGAAAAATGCAAATCAAAACCACAATGAAGGGACCAGCAGTTAGCGTAATGGCTATGTTCCTGGAATCCCATGTAGCCGACCACGGTTCGAGTTTCGGACCCGGTGGCTTAAAACTCACACCAGGCACATGTGCGTGCGTGCCCAAGATCCCAAGAGGAGAATGGAGAAGAAGTGATTGCGGTGTTTCCATCCTCCCTGGGGGGTGATTTCTTCCTTTCTATCTCTCTCTCTGTCTGTCTGGCAAGTGCACGTGTTCTATAGCAAAAAAAAACCTCTTAAAAAATAAAAAACACACAATGAACCTACCTGTTAGGATAGCCATTATCAAAAAGTCAAAAGATAACAAGTGTCAGCAAGGATGTGGAGAAAAGGGAGCTCTTGTACAGTAATAGTGGTTATAAACTGATACAGCCCGAATGAAAAATAGTATGGAGGTTCCTCAAAAATAGAAACATAGAACTATCACATGATTCATTAATTCCACTTGTGGGTACATATCCAAAGTAAATGATCAATATTTCAGATGTGTTCATTGCTCTGTGTTCACTGCAGCATTATTCACAGCAGTCACAGTATGAAAACAACCTAAGTGTCTATCAATGGATTAAGAACATTTGGTATATATACATAATGGAATATTATTTAGTCATAAAAAGAACACATTTCTGCTATTTGCAACAATATGGATAAGCCTGAAGGACATTATGCTAAGTTAAATGAGCCAGGTACAGAAAGACAAGCACTGCATGATCTCACTTACATGCAAAACTTAGAACAGTAGAACTCATGGGATCAGAGAATAGAATAGTGGTTGTCAGGGGCAGGAGCAAGAAGAAAATGGGGAAAAGTTGGTCAAATGGTACAAATTATCTGCTATAAGATGAATAAGATCTGGAGATCATATACAAGGTATCGTGGTTTTAGTTAATACTAACCTTTTATTCACTGAAAATTTGCTAAGAAAGGGGTCAGCAGGTGGTGTGGAAGTTAAGGTGACTGGATCCCACATAGCCAACTGCACAGTTCAAATTTCGAATGAGGAGGCTAAAAATTAAACTGAGTGTGTTTGTGCCTGTGTGCTCAAAATCCTAGGAGGAGAATGGAGAAAGGATTGCAGCATGACCATGCCCCTGGGAGGTGCGGCGGGGGTAACTTCTCACTTTCCCTTCCGCTCTCTTTTTCTCTCTCTCTCTCTTTTTCTGGTGAGCACATGCACCCTATAGTAAAAATAATTAATAAAAATAAAAATTTTCTAAAAGAGCTGACCTCAATGTCTTCA
>NW_006160195.1:453230-464188 GCF_000334495.1 Tupaia belangeri chinensis | reverse complement strand
GCCCCGGCGTTCAGCTGCCTCTCCAGGGCCGGTGTGTGGCCTTTGGACCAGCAAGCTGAAGCGGGAAAACAAGGTCTGAGATCTCGCAACTTGAGAAGATGATGGTTACCAGCCCTGCATTGCCTCAGGGAAGAACAGGAACTACTCTACCATTCTTGAAGTGAAGGTACTTAATGAGACTAGGACAGTGTGGAATGGGGTAAGTGAAGAGAAGAGGATAGAGAAAGATAGCAAGTGAGCAATAGAGAGACAGGACGTCAGTGAGAAACAGATAGGGTTTATTAACTGTTGATGATGACATGTATAGAATTCTCAACTAGATTGGTCTGAGAAGTGTTTCATGACGGGCAAAGTATTTTTACAAGCAAAACGAGAAATAGCAATTGACTGTTTTATAAAAATAATTAGAATAATAAAGATAATGATTGGGGAAAACAGAAAAGATATGGAATGTTGAAGTGGGGAGATTAATGTCTCTGTACTGACTGACGTGCATGGCATTCCCTTTTGAAGAAACAATGTAATACACTGTAAAGTTATATGTAATCCAATGTAATATGAAGAAGATATGATGATAAAAAATAAAAAAATAAAAAAAAATGTGTTAATTTGACTGTGGTGATCATTACACAATGAATAAGTACATCAAATCAACATGTTGTATACCTTGTTACAGCTCAATAAAGTTGAGAGGAAAAACATCACATCAAGAAAAGTCTTTGCAATCTGTCTTTACCTGAACAGCACCATCTTTCACTGAAAATATCATACCCAGATGTTGACTATGAGATAATTAAAAGCTTTATCCATTTACATCCAGATGTTCAGTATTTAGCTTCAGAAAAACAAGCACTCTATTTCTGGAAACAACAATTTTAAGCATCCAGTATTGGAAAAGTACAATGACTTGATTCCACTTTTTTTTTTCCCTCTTTACAAATACTCTAATTCCCAAGTAACTCTACAATTTCCTAGGCAGTGTGTTATTAGACTTCTTGTCTTTCTCCATCATTTGGGAAAAGGTAGAAATGATTTCCTTTCACAACATCCTGATAGAGAGCTACTTTTATAGCAATACTAAAAATCATACATATTTCTTATAAAGTCTTAAGCATAAATTTAATTTCTGGCTTTAACAATTGCCATATATTATTGTTATGGTGTTAAAATCCTGTATCGGTATTCTGTGTTGGTATAAGTGATAAAAATACAGTTTTCATGGTGCTGTTGTTGTTAGAAACTCAAGTCTTTGATTAAATACGTTACTTCCTTTTTTTTTTATTCTAATCCTATTTTTTCTCAAACATTGTAGGACTGATAGTGGTAAAATTTCTATAGCTCTTATAAAAACACTAATACAGATATCATGAGACTATATACCTTAAAAAGGTATATGTTAAAAGCCTACACTTTTTTTTTTTTTTGTCATAGAGTGCATGCACTTAGAATGAAAGGGAAAGAAAGAAATCACCCCCCTCCCCCAGGGGGGATGGCCATGCCACAATCCTTTCTCCTCCATTCTCTTCTCAGGATTTTGAAGATGGACCAGTATTTAGATGGCATACTGACACTTACTTGCTGAAGCTGTTTAACCATGGGCAAGTTATTCTGATCCTCCAGCCATCTATAAATAAATAAAAGAATTACCCCTAGCCCATAGAGTTGCTTAAAGGAAAAGTCAATGTCACTTTAAGATCTTTTGCATAGTCCCTATACTCAATGCACTTTGGCTAGCATTATAGATAAGTGCCAGTACTTATCTGCTCAATTATGCACAGATATGGCCAAAAGTCATATATTATTATATAAGCTTTCTCTTGGGTCCTCTTTGTTTCTGTTTGGGGTCAGAAAGCAAGGAAGCCTCCTGGGTCTCGTGAACAGGATGATGAGTGCCTATTAATTTCACCTTGAGCTGTGATCACTTCTCTTTCCAAGTCTGCCTCTTGGTTTTGTTCTCCCAGTAGGAAAACACAGAAAATGAGATTTGCCCTTTGTTAATGACAGTCTATTTGAACTCAAATCAGAATTCTAAAGTGTATTAGTTTTAAAATGGTTAAATCATTTCTTCAATAGTTTAACTTCTTTTATGCAGAGAGCATCCAAGAGGAGAATCGTTATTACACACTCAAAAGAAAAAAAAAAAAAGTCTCTCAAAGCAGGACCGGCTGTTTAATAAATAATCCATTGAATTCTGGCAGCCCTTCCTTTCAGATAAAAAGCAATGGCAAGGCCCGTAAAAAAAAAAAAAAATTTTTAAAAAAAAAACACATCAGGGCAAAATTCACACCCAACAAACAGAAAGTGTCTAATCGAATGAGATGACAGCACAAAGGGCTGAAAGAAGCTCGTCTTTGCAGAGAGAACAAAGATGTCTCTGGCAATTAGAAGCACGTTCATCTGTTTTAGCTGTACTGAACAGAAAGTCTGAGGAAACAGTAGCATTTGGGGTGCTGTTGGGGTGTCCTTCTTCCAAGGAATGCGGCATAAACATATTAGTAGAGGAACAAAATAATGATCAAATCAATCAGTTTGGTATGGGACTACTTTAAATTATTAGAGCATAATCACAGTTTCTTTATTTTTGATCATTTATTCCCCCTAATATTTTGCTTACTATGTAAGTAAATATGTAAGGATATGTATTTATAAGCTGATGTGGAGATAAGCTAAAATGGAGGTAGAAGCCTATGAGGCTAGTCAGTGTCACTGGAGTAATACAACACTCTGCAAGGCTGGCCCACATGGAAAGGTTCCACTTTCACATCCAGAGACTCCCTGACGAGTATGCTGGGCACACATGTACCCATGATCCAGGAATAGCTGGACTGGGGATGGATTGTGCTATGAGGACCCTGTCAAGGGTACCTGTCTTTTTGTCTGTGTGTGTGTGTGTGCCTCTGTCACTCACAGAAAAACAAGTAAACAAACAGACTAACTAACTAAAAAAAAAAAAAAAAAAAAAAAAAAAGAATAAGAAGAAGGAGGAGGAGGAGGAAAAAGAAGCCTGGACTAGAAGGTGTGTGGAGGTTAAGGCAACTGGATTCCACATGGTCAACTCCACAGTTCAAGTCTCAAACACACTGGGCATGGGTGCCTATCTGCCCCAAATCCAGAGAGAATAGAGGAGAGAGGATTGTAGCACTACCATTGTAGTGTACCAACCCACAAGGGGTGCTTTCTCACTTTCTTTCTCTGTATCTCTGTGTTTCTCTCTTTTCCAATTAGTGCACATGTCCTATAGCAAAGCAAAAAAAAAAAAAAAAAGGAGAAGAAGAAGAAGAAGAAGAAGAAGAAAGAAGAAGAAGAACAACAACAACAACAACAACAACAAGCCTAACACAATGTCATCTCCAGAGGGTCTTCATTAATCTACCAGGCAGGGCTCTCTAGGTCTAGGACTGGCCTCCTGTTTTAGAGTCACCTATCTCTACCATCATATACATACCCTCTGCTCTCACCAGAATGACTACTTGGGAGGTCTCTGACTAAGACATGCTACACAGGACTTGTAGCAGCCACTGTCTCCTTCCCACGTGCCATCTGTCCTGGCCCACTGTAACAGGAGGCTGTTTCTTACCTCCCCAAGTAGAGTTCCAGACCCCTGGTTTGTCTCCACACAATTCTTCCTTAATCCAGAGAAAATCATTAGAAAAATGGCCAACACTTAAAATGCTAACTCTATAACAATTCTTTCTTGAGTCTACCCAAGAAACTTGATTGTTTTGATATTTCACGTGAAAAATTTTCTCCAGATATTTATTCAATATCTGTGCAGGTCCAAACCCTGTGATACCACCACCCATGTGAGTTGTCCTCTGCTTAATACAGGTATCTATCTAACAGAAAAAGACAGATAAGTAAACAAAGGCAGTGATCTGCTACTGTAGAGCAGGAGCTATTATCCAGTAGGTTTAGGTTGCATGAGGTCAGTAAGATTTAACTAGGGTGACACAGAGGAAAAAGCTTTAGAAAGAAAGACGCTCTAGAATTGATGTTTCAGAAAGGATGATGGTTGCGGTGGAGCAGGGTTCAGGTGGGAGTACAGAGTGGATTGAGGGGGTGCAGGAGGTCAAAGTGTGTTCTTCAGGAGAATATATTTGGAGAACTTCACACAATGGGTAGGATGACAAAGAGCATACAGGGAGAACACTTAGGAGTTGGAACCAGGTAGGTACCTGGGCAGAAAAATAGCACATTTTTTTAGGTTTCACCATAGAGGGCATGCACTCTCTGGAGAGACAGAGAGAGAAACAGAGACAGGAAAAAATGAGAAACACCCCTTCCCTCAGGGGAGATGATCATGTTGCAATCTCTTCTCTTCCATACTCCTATCAGGATTTTGGGCACAAACACACACACATTCAGCATGATTTTGAAGTTACTGGATGTAGGACTTGAACCAGGGTCAGCCTTATCGGAGACCTGCGCCTCAACCACCATGCCATCTGCTGGCCTGAACCTGATTATTAATGCTTGGATATGCCACTATAGGGAGTCTTGATTTCATCCTAAAGACTCTGAACCCCTTTAAAGGATCCAGAAAGGGTAAGAGTCTTCAGAAATAAAGCAATTTCTTTACCCTTTAAGTCACAAATTCTCCATCAGCTCTTGGGCTATTTGTTTGCAATAACAATTGTAGGTAAGCAAACATTCACAGTAAGCATCCAAAGTTTTCAATACCTATAGCTCATTTCCCACTTACTTGCTCCTGTCATATTTAACCTATTTGAAACCTGCATGTTTTTAATTGTTCAAGAGATCTAATTAGCTCAGAACCATACATGTCCCTTCCTGCATGATAATATGTTCCCCCTTTGGCATGGAATATAGTTTATTTCCCTTGTTTTGCTTGAACACTCATCCAGTCACAGTCCTATAAACCACCCTGCTAAAATAACTACATGACTTTCAAACACTCAAAAGTTCACCAAATAAGTCCAGTTTTCTCCATAATTTTCTGAAGACATATACAAGGTCCAGTCATTCTATCCTTAGTGAGCACCTGCATCAGGACGACCTGGACCCCAGTGCAATGTGCAAGAAAGGGATTGGTAAGTAGGGTCTGGGACTTGCCATTTCAGCAAGGTTCCGAGGAGGTTTTTAATCTCACTAATGTGTACAACCTACTGATTTAGACTTAGGCAACCTTATAAAACAGTATCACTTAGGGAGTATTTTCAATGTGATTGGCTCTAATTTAAGTAAAAGTGACTCAGGAGTTTCAGGGAAACAGATATTTATTGTTCACCCATTTTCAGGTGCCTAAGTTTTAAACACGTTATAGTGAGTGCCATAAAGTCCTGCATTGTTTTGCCAAATAAAATTATTCTTGCGTGTGCTACTTCTCCTCCCCACCATTCTCACTTCTGATGTTGAGGTTACTCACTTGACACCTCTTCTTTCCAATGTCAGGTTTTTTGGGGTCCAAACTCTGACTTGAAATCATTGGAGAAAATATGTTGGTCTTTATTCTCTCACCATAAAAGTCACATACTCAGGAGACTGTCATGAACTCAATGAACTCAGTCATGTATTCTGGTACCATAAAATAAGAATAGATGGGAATTAAGAGGTGTTTAGGAACCACACACAACTAGAAGAGAGAATGGAGGATGGGATCTTAGAGGACTAGGCTCGAGTTAATGAGAAATGAAGAACAGAAACTGTCTGGAAGCTGGCAGACAAAGGCATTGTGGCCAGAGATGGACTTCGCAGAGGCAGGAGGAAAAGTGACTTGAGACAGAATGTGGCATAATGGGAGTTAACAGTAAATTTAATATTGTTCAATGTTCAAAGAAGCCTTTTTCTTTGTGGAGTAAAAATAAAGCTATTTCACTGGATATAAAAAAATGACAATATTTCTGACTGTCCTTGTATATTTTTAGCTTTCAAGATGAGATGACTATCTTATAACCATAGTTAATGCATAATTTTCAATGGTTCAGATTTTCCATGTTGCAGATTAGAGCATGACATTTTGGGATCTCTTTGTGTTGAAGGAAGATAGATTTCTTTCTTTGTTAATGATTAAGAATAATTTTTGTCTGAGTTCTAACAGATTTTGCTTTTTTGGAAGACCCTTTTCTCTTTTTTAAGTGACAAAGAAGGATAAAAGAGTAGGGCTAGAAGGCATTTCAAAGCCATCTTGTCCAGGCCCCTGGCCCTGTGTAGAAACATATTTCCATCTGAGCATCTCAGACACTAATTTATTTGGACACAAATGCCATGACATTCAAATGGAACATCCAAGTCTGGGTTGCTCCAGACACCAGAGGTGCTAAAATGACGAACACATGAGGATTTAAGCATAAGACATATGTCAAGTCAAGGCATAAAACACTGGTTCATCGATTTTAAGGCATCCATGCTCAAGAGCTTTGATAGAAGGGCATCATTTTGCAAGCAGCCATTCTAACACACTGATTATATTCTGCACTGCATTTTACAAATTAAACATTAGGGAAGCTTTTATTTTGCAATTTGACAAATGTATGTCAGACACTTCTCAAGGCATTTTGGAAGGAGCCAATGGAAATCAGGTATTCCCTCCAGGTAAACACTACTCTCATACTCTGCTGGTGGGAGTATAAATTGGACATCTTCATGAGATTGTAAGCTTTGTGAGAATGGAGACGATGTACCCTACTTATATGACTTTTCTCCAATGCCTTTTAATGCCCCAAAAATAATAGGTGCTTAAAAGATTTTTTGTTAAGTATACACACAAACAAACGGGAATTGGGGTATAACTTTGGACCCACCATTTCACTTTTAGGACACTTTTCTAAAGAAATAAACATGGTGGAGGATCAGCAGATGGTATAGCAGTTACATTACTGGACTCCCACATGGCCAACCATGGTTCCAGTCCCAGAACAAGTGACTTTGAAATCATGCCAGGCACATTTGAGTGTGTGCCTGAGATCCTGAGAGGAGAATGGAGGAGAAGTGATTGTAGCATGGCCATCCTCCCTGGGGGACGATTTCTCACTTTCCCTCTCCCTGTGTGTGTGTGTGTGTGTGGCAAGCACACACAGCCTCAGATAAAAACCTCAAAAAATGAAGAAATAAAGAAATAAGGGGTTCTGGACACCAAGCTGCCTGTGGCTGCAAGCCCTTATGCCTGGGACCATCACACATCCCCAATTCTACTCATCTCTGGACTTCAGCCCCTTACACTCGGGACCATCACACATCCCAACCCTACTCATCTCTGGACTTCAGGTTGGTTCCTTGGGACTTTGAGACAAACTTGCAACCCCACCACCTACCCCACCTGCAAATCAGTTCAAGCCAGCCAGCAGTTCCGGACACCAGGCTGCCTGTGGCTGCAGGCCCTTATGCCCAGGACCGTCGCTCATCCTCTGCCCCTTCCCCAGTTGCTTTGGACTCTCTAAATTTTAATGTTTTGAATAGCACATGGTGCGCATTGCAAGCCATGCAACATTTCTATTTTTTCTTTGCTCTTGAGGTGTTGCTTTCTCGGTCAGTTGGAGGCTCATCACTCCTTAGAAATAGGGAGGACATTGGGTCACCCAGGACCAGTGACAACAGTACATGGTACTGATGAGCAACAGGTAGGCCAACAATAGGAGAAATCATCAATTTTCGAATCCTGTACAGCTTTTAACACTTAGAGATACCTTAAATAAGTTAGGAAGCAACATACAGATCACCTGATGACTAGGAACAATGGCAGAGACTCAAGAAGTATGAGCAACCAACAAAAGGCCTCTCCCCCAAGGGAAATAGTGGAGCCTACATCACCCACAGTCAATATAATGGACATCGTGGACATGTCTGATAAGAAATTCAGAATATTTGTAGTGACCAAACTAACTAAGATGGAAGAGAAAAGAGACAAGGAGCTCCAGGAGATGAGGAAGGCCATTCATGATTTAAAGGACAAAATAAATACCTTAAACAAAACCAGATGGAACTTCTAGGTTTGAAGAATATGACACAGGAAATCAAAACCTCCTTTGAAAGTATTAAAAGTAGGTTAGATCAGGCAGAAGACCAAATCTCTCATGTAGAAGACAAAACATCTGACCTAGAAAAAAGTATCAAGATTAAGAAAACAACCATTAAAAAATGAGGATAATATCCCAGGAATACTGAATATCATCAAGTGCCTCAATGTCTGGATAATTGGTATCCCAGAAGAGGAAGAAAATAATAAGGGCATAGATAATTTATTCCATGAAATCCTAGAAGAAAATTTTCCAAACGTAGAAAGGCATTCAAATATCCAGACCCAAGAAATACATAGGACCCTGAGTAGAATCAACCCAAGAAGACCCTCTCCAAGGCACACAATAGCCAGACTGGCAAAAACAACAGACAAAGACAAGATACTAAAGTTGGCAAGAGGGAAATGTCAAGTTACTTACAAAGGTCACCCCATCCGACTAAGATCAGATCTCTCAGCGGAAACAATGCAGGCAAGGAAAGAATGGGGAAATACAGTCAAAGTGTTGAATGAAAAACAATTTCAACCAAGAATACTATACCTGGCAAGATTATTTTTCATATAGGAAAAAAAAATAAAAAAACATTCTCAGATAAACAAAATTTGAAGAAATTTACCAACTCCAGACCAGCTCTTCAAGAGGTTCTGAAAGGAGTGCTGTGCCAGGAAAACTAAAAAGTCAGACAGACAGTTATACGAGAACAAAAAGCAACCAAGAAAATGACTCGATTCATGATAGGAACAGGTACGGAAATACGAGAACAAAAAGCAACCAAGAAAATGACTCGATTCATGATAGGAACAGGTACGGAAATATCGATAATTACACTGAATGTCAATGGATTAAATTTTCCAATTAAGAGATATAGACTGGCCAAAAGGATAAAATAAACAAACAAACAAACAAACAAACCCTCTATCTGTTGCCTACAAGAAACTCACTTTATGGATAAAAACATACATAGACTAAAAGTAAAGGGCTGGGGAAAGATATTACATGCAAATGGAAATCACAATAGAGCTGGAGAAGCAATATTGATCTCAGACAAAATAGGTTACAAGACAAAGATTATAAGAAGAGACGAAGAAAGGCATTATATAATATTAAATGGAGTAATCCAGCAAGAAGACATAAGGCTTATAAATATCTATGCACCCAACTCAGGTGCACCTAAATATGTGAAGGAAAGACACTGCTGGAGCTAAAAGGAGAGATAGGGAGAAATACGATAATTGTTGGAGATATCAACACCCATTATCTCCTTTAGACAGATCTTCTAGGCAGAAAATAAATACAGAGATACAGGACCTAAATGATACTATAAATCAAATGGACTTGACAGTTATCTATAGAACTTTCCACCCTATGTCCACAACATATACATTTTTCTCACCCCAGCATGGAATCTTTTCAAAGATTGTTCATAGGTTAGGACACAAATCAAGCCTTTACAGATTCAAAGACATAGAAACTATATCCAGCATCTTCTCTAACCATGATGGAATTAAACCCAAGATTAACTTCAAGAAACGCCCCCTGAAAATATACAAACACATGGAAACTGAACAACGTACTTCTGAATGACTTCTTCACTACTGAGGAAATTAAGTCTGAAATCAAAAAAATTTATGGAAACAAATGATAATGAGCACTCAAGTGTCCATAATCTATGGGACATGGCAAAAGCAGTCATAAGAGGGAAATTCATAGCAATTAGTGTGCATAAGAAAAGGATGGAAAGATGGCAAATAGATAACCTAACATCATGCCTCAGGAAATTGGAACAACAACAACAAACAAACCCCAAAAATGCCAGGCAAAAAGAAATAATAAAGGTTTGAGCAGAAATAAGTGAAATAGAAAATAAACAAACCATACAGAAAATAAATGAAAGCAAAAGCTGATTCTTTGAAAAGGTTAACCAGATTGACATACCATTGGCTAGACTGATCAAGAAGAAAAAAGAAAGAAACCAGATAAATCAAATACGTGATGAAATAGGCAATATTACAACAGACACAGTAGAAATACAAAATATCATTAGAGGATATTATGAGCGACTATATGCCAACAAACAAGAAAACTTGGAAGAGAGGGACAAATTCCTGGATGCATATAATCTACCAAGATTCAGTCTGGAGGACATAGAGAACCTGAATAGACCCATAACAAGCTGGGAGATTGAATCAGTAATAAATAACCTCCCAACAAAGAACAGCTCAGGTCCAGATGGCTTCACTTTTGAATTCTACAAAACTTTTAAGGAAGAGTTAATCTCTATCCTACTAAAATTATTTCTAAAGATTCAAAAGGAAGGAAACCTTCTAAATTCATTTTATGAAGCCTCCATCATCTTCATTCCCAAAACTGATAAGGACATGACAAAAAAGGAAAGCTACAGACCAATATCATTGTTGAATATAGATGCAAAAATTCTCAACAAGATACTGGCAAATCGTATCCACCAACACATAACAAAGATTATTCATCACGACCAGGTAGACTTTATCCCAGGGATGCAAGGGTGGTTCAACATACGCAAGATCATAATGTAATATACCATATTAACAGAAATAAATATAAAAGCCATATGATCATTTCGATTGATACAGAGAAAGCATTTGATAAACTACAACATCCTTTTATGATGAAAACCCTCAGTAAGACTGGTATAGAAGGGTAATTTCTCAACACAATAAAAGCCATCTATGAAAAACCTAAAGCTAACATTATATCAAATGGGGAAAGGCTAAAAGCTTTTCTGCTAAAAACGGGTACTAGGCAAGGCTGCCCACTTTCTTCACTGCTCTTTAATATAGTATTGGAAGTCTTAGCTAATGCAATCAGAGAAGAGAACAATATAAAAGGCATTCGAATAGGCAAAGAAGAGTTGAAAATATCTTTATTCACAGATGACATGATGGTGTACTTAGAAGACCCAAAGGTATCCATGAAAAACCTTCTTGAAGTAATAAGTGAATACAG
>NW_006160195.1:431414-450437 GCF_000334495.1 Tupaia belangeri chinensis | reverse complement strand
GATGCAGATAAAAACCACAATGAGATACCACCTAACCCCTGTCAGAATGGCAAAGATAAAGAATATAAAAAGTGTTAAGTGCTGGCAGTGATGTGGTGAAAAGGGAGCTCTCCTATACTGTTGGTGGGAAGGTAAACTGGTTCAGCCACTGTGGAGAACAATATGGAGGTTTCGCAAAGATCTACAAATAGAACTACCATTTGATCCAGCAGTCTCACTTTTGGGTATCTACCCAAAGGACAGACTAACGCTCAGTTGGAAAAGTGCTTGCACATCAATATTTATTGCAGCATTATTCACGATTGCTGAGACATGGAACCAACTTAAATGTCCACAAACTGATGAATGGATTGGAAAATGTGGCATATATACTCTATGGAATACTACTCAGCCATAAAAAATTACAAGACCCTGGCATTTGATAGAAAGTGGTCAGATATGGAGGATCTATTGCTGAGTGAAGTAAGCCAGGCTATGAAAGAAAGATATTGTATGTATCCACTTAATATATAATGACTATCCACACTAAATGGTAGAGAGCGAAATATTGGAGGACATAAAAGCAGTGAAAATACTTAACGAGAATAAGAAATAAGACAATGTGGAATGGGAGAGTGAAGAGAAGAGGATAGAGAAAGATAGCCCTTTTGAAAAAGCAATGTAATACACTGTAAAGTTATATGCGATTCAATGTAATATACACAAGATTATGATGATAATAAATAAATAATAAAAAAAGAAATAAGGAAAAAGGAAACATGGATAAGATCAAATACTTAGCTACTATATATTCATCCATTGTATATCATTAGAGCAACAAACAAACAACACCAACAAAGACTTAGCTAGACAGTCTCATCATAATGTTTGTATGGCTGATAAAGTGTGGGGATAAAAGTAAAAAAAAAATGGGAGTAGGAGAAAAGGTTGGTTAAATTATGGCACATTCATACATTCATATAATGAAACACACTAACATGGTGTTAGATAAAAGTATCTAATGACAGGAAAGACAAAATAGGTTGATATTGGGTTGTCAGAAAAGTTATGATGCATTTTTGCATAGAAAATGAAGTGGGGATTTTAATGTCTCTGTATTGACTGACATGCAGGGCATTCCCTTTTGAAAAAGCAATGTAATACACTGTAAAGTTATATGCGATTCAATGTAATATACACAAGATTATGATGATAATAAATAAATAATAAAAAAAGAAATAAGGAAAAAGGAAACATGGATAAGATCAAATACTTAGCTACTATATATTCATCCATTGTATATCATTAGAGCAACAAACAAACAACACCAACAAAGACTTAGCTAGACAGTCTCATCATAATGTTTGTATGGCTGATAAAGTGTGGGGATAAAAGTAAAAAAAAAATGGGAGTAGGAGAAAAGGTTGGTTAAATTATGGCACATTCATACATTCATATAATGAAACACACTAACATGGTGTTAGATAAAAGTATCTAATGACAGGAAAGACAAAATAGGTTGATATTGGGTTGTCAGAAAAGTTATGATGCATTTTTGCATAGAAAAATACATTATGACTTTTCCAGTGACCCAATAAATTAAAAAGTAGATAATATTTTCAGTAACAATAGTATTTTTCAGAAATGACTACAGGGGACAAACAGCGGTGCAATAGTAAAACACAATAGTCTATGAGGCAATCCTATATGGGAAGGTTTCCAGTTCAAGTCTAGATACCTCCCTGAGCACACTGGGTTCACGTTTGCCCATGATCTAAGGAGGGGAAAAACAGGAGTAAATTATGGTATAAAGATCCTGTTAGAATCCTCTCCTACTTATGAAAACATAAGTAAACTTATATAACTATAATATTTTTCATAGGGCCTTAGAAACAATTTTGTATTCCTATTTTTGCTTATCCTTTATTTTCCATCATTAATATATATTATATAGAGTAGTTTTAACAATAAAACATTAGAAATATAATTCAATGAAAAGATTTTCCTCCTCTCTCTCTCTCTCACCTGAAAACTACACAATGATACACAAAATTCACCCAAAAAGTTATTCTACATAATCCTCATAATTGATTAAGCTGCATAGGTGGTCACTCATCAGTTTTTGGTCATGTTCAATTTGTGTTTAGTTTAGGTTAACAATTCAAAGACAAAAGTTGAAAGAAAACCTCAGAGTGTTACAAAGCTACAGAGTGGTAGATGTTTTAATTATAAAAATAAGTGGTATTTGAGAAGTAAATTTGAATTTTTGGTGCCATTGGAAAACAACAATGAACCACAATGTAATCTAACAAAAGTAGGTTTAACTGCAGCATGGAGCTCTGGGAAGGGCAGATTCCACTTTGTGTGGAGTATCCTGAGAGCACTGCTGTAGGAATACAGTGGCTGAAGTCTCTTTATTGAGTGATGTCCTGGAGTTGAGACTTTGCTGAGAGGATTCCAAGATAACAAGCAACTATAGGAGAATTACTGTGCTCCAATATTAAGATCAGTGGACCAAAAGCCATTCTTTTGTACCTGTTGATGTCAAATGTCTAAGTCAGCTCAGGCTGCTATAACAAAATTTCGTGTCCTGGCTAGTGTAAACAATAGGCTTCTTTATCTGTCATAGTTTTGGGCTTGGAAGTTCAAGATCAAGATGCCAACAGATTCAGTGTCTGATGAAACCCTCTTATTGGATGCAAGTAACTACCTCACATGATAGAGAAAGGTTATATTCTCATATGATGAAGAGAGGGTTCTTGTTTCTTTCTCTCAATCTCTCTCTCTCTCTCTCTCTGTCTCTCTCTCTCTCTCTCTTTCTCTCTCTCTCTCTCATTACAGGGTGCATGTGCTTTTCAGAGTTAGAGAGACAGAGAGGGAGAGGATCAAGCACTCTTTGTGGGGAGTGGTCACACCACAACCCTTTCTCTTCCATTTCTTCCCCCTTCCAGGATTTTGGGCACACACATCCAATATATCCAGTGTGTTTCTCAAGCCACCAGATCTAGGACTCAAATTATGCAGTTGGCCATATGAGATGCAGCCACCTTAACCATGAAACCATGGGCTGGCTTATTTTCCTCTTTTAATAGGGGCATTAATTCTATCATGAAGGTCTCAGGCTCATGACTTTATCTAAACTGAATTATCTCCCAAAAACCCCACCCCTTAATACTATTTCATTGGGCATTAGAGATTCAACATGTAAGTAGAGAATTGCACCCATTGCACTCACCCTGACTTCTTGCTGTATTCTAACCTGTTGTTGCTATAAATGACTCTGAGGGGAAAACAAGTGAATTTGGATGGCACAAAGGATACAGAACAAACCTTAAGGAGTGGAGTTGGCTGATGCCCACCAGAAGGTAAAATCATGTGTTGAGAAGGAAGCCACTGCCAGGAAAAAGTAGAAGGAAGTAGCATTTATTTAGGACTATCCAGGAAGCAATCACTGGTCCTCTATTATTTGTTCCAAGTCTCATATAATTTCTACAAGCTGGAATTATGGTCCACAATTTACCATTGAGAAAAATGAGGCTCAAGAAGTTTAAGTCACACAGCTAAGTAATGGGGGAATTGACTTTGGTGCCCAGAGCTGACAAGCTCCAAAGCTAGTCATCTCTCCACTTAATTATGTAAATCATTGCAATTTAATTTCTACAAAGCAGGGACCTTTGTTTGTTTTGTTCACTGATGTATCCCAAGCATCTAGAATAGTTTTATACACATAGTAACTATTCACAGAGTATTTGTTGAATGAATGAATAAATGAATTAATCGAGACAAAATTACATGTGGCATGGAAACATCAAAAGTCTCACATCTTTCTTCCTGAGCTGAATCATTACAGACATTGCAGACTAAACCCAATAAAATTTGGTTGGCTATGTCTTGGTTTACAAGGTGTTCAGTGTGACAAACTGTAAGTCTCCGCAGTGTTCATAAATATAATTAATTGCTAAAAAAAATTACGTAGCTAGAGAAATATTCATTCTGGTCAGTGGGGTGATTCCCAACTGGCAGTGATAACATGTCTCTCTTTCAGGCTCTTTGTGTCCAGAGGCTGCCCATTCAGACCTTCAACTGTCCTCATGACAGCTGCCCATTGGGACAGCAGAACTGCCAAGCTGAACTGAGACCAGTGCAAGCTGCCATCATCTGATGCAAGCAACCTGATGCCTTCCTCCTTTGCAGCTGGCTTTACATGTTTTGTTTCAGCCTTGTCCTTGAATACGGTTCAAGCAAAGTGGTTTACCAATTTAGTCAGTCCCCAATTCAGCACATTCCCAATCCAATTTAAATAATGCCAAAAAGCATTTATAGTCATCTCACATAGGCGGTTTCTCAGTTTCATTTTCAATGAGAGCCTCCTCTATGCCATTTCTAGTGGAGACTTCATTTCAAAACCTCACTCAACAACTGTAGAAAAGACCATGCTGATATATTTGGTCTTATGTGTGTGTGTCTATGACAAGGCGAGATCTCTCAACCTATATACATTTGCTTCAAGTTCCTTAAATCAATATCAAGAGCAAATTTTTTGTGTGCCCATGGGTACGAAAATATAACATAGGTTTTTTTTCTTCCAAATTTTATTATAGGGTGTACATGCTTGTGTATATGAGAAAGAGAAAGTGACAACGCACCACCAGAGAGGATGGCCACATCACAACCCCTTCTCTATTTTCCTCTTGGGATTTTGAGCACATATGCACTCGCACCCAGAGTGATTTTCAGCCATCAGGTCCAGGACTCAAACCATACATTCGGCCATGTGGGATCCAGCCACCTTACCCGTGCCACCAGCTGGCCCCCAAAATACAACATACCTTTGAACAAAGCTGTATCAATTAACTCTGTATCAATTCACTATTTTGGAAATTGGAACCACCAACATAATCTTAGAAGGGCCTTGTTACTAAATAAAATAATGCATGCCTGAGTTTTCCTGTTATAGGGATAAGGATCATGAGACTCTGAGAGGTCTCATGGCTCTCTAGCCAGACAACTAATGATTAGCACCTCTAGAATTAGTACCCAAATTTCCCAACCCTGTGTCCACACCTTCCCTTCCCAATTTTAGATAGGGCTTAGAGCACATTTTGCATCATATCCTACCAATAATTTTTCAGTCCAAAAAGTCAACCTAATGTTTTTTAGATGAAAGAACAATATTCAAATTATATCAAAAACTATTTGTAGTTTTTTACTTTCAGGATGTTGAGACACTTCATCACCCTCTTACATCATTTTGTTAGTCATAAAAGCCTGGAGAATAATTATTACTTGTGTTATTCATGAAATAATAACTTGTTCTTAATACAAAAAGTGGGTGTATAAAACATTTTACAATTTTCTACAGGAAAATAAAACCTGTTATTTCAAAAAAATTTTAATAAATGACTCCCAAACTTGATCCTACATTAAGTAAATGTGTACCACCAAATATTTTAGTTAAGTATTTAGATTCAATAAAAATATTACTCCAATACACTGACTCATAGGAAATGCATGACAGTTAATAATAAATATTGTGGACTAGTCGATTTCATTGATGTCCAAGTTTATTGCAAAATTCCCAGATGGAGTATTCAGTTACTTGGCATTTGAAATCACCAGGAAAACTCAAGGAACACAGAAACTACGTACACATAAGGGCAGCTCCCAAGGTTAACTGTGGAGCTCTTTACTCTGGACTCTGGAGACTGTATAGGAGCCCTCATCTCTGAAGAGTGGTCTGTTAACATGGTGAGCAAATAGACCGTGTTCTAGGATTAGCCAGGGCAGAATCAAGTTCTGGCTCGCTATTTACTAGCTGTGTGACCATCAGCAAATAAACATTTAGACATCGGTTTCTCCATTTGCAAGAGGGAAAATAAAGGTAGTCTTAGAGGGTTACTCTGAAGATTGTACAAGATGATACAGAATAACCTTGGGAAATTGCTTAGCCTATGGTAAGCACTCAGAAAAGGTCATGTGCTTATTTATATGATGTTTATTTGTTTGAACAGCTGTTTAATATCAGGTTAATTATATACTTAGCTGACATATTCATGAAACACTGGTCAAATGGCCTCTAAACATTTTGGGCAGGGCCCTAAAAATGTTCACTGGCTGCATGGACTGCCATCAGCAGCACTTGAAGAGCATTACAGCAGAAGCTAGGTTTAATTCTTTATTTGCTAGTGGCATACTAGCTCTTATCCTGAGGTAAGTCTTTTAAACTCTCTGATCGTTGAGTTTCCTTATTGGCAAAAAATGAGCCTTTGAGAAACATTGAAAAGACTGATTAAGATTTTGCACATAAATAACCTAGAATCATGATTACGTGGTTAGCTTTTGCCAAGCTCTTTTGAAAAGTTGTCAGTTGCGATAAGAAGTACGACTGCATTCTTTCCTTAAGGTTTTTAACCATGTGTATTATGCCCATTTTACAGGTGAGAAAATGGAAGCTCAGAAAGGTTAAGTCCCATGACCAAGGTCACACAACTAACAAGTGCCAGAACTAGGAACTAATTCCATTCTTTTTGACTCTAGAAGTCATTGCTTATTACCACCTCCTTATACACCTATCTAGACCTCTTAACCAATACTAGCCACAACTCAGTTCTGTGTGTCTAAATAGTAGATCACTAAACATCTGATTATCTCAATTATGTCCTTCATGAACATTTTTTAATCCTGATACCAGTATCAATCTTTGGACCAGTAGGACTTTCTCATTCTATTGTCATGGTATTAAGAAAAAAAAAAATCTGCATCTCCTTGGTTTGGGTATTTGAAGTGCATCGTCACTGTAGTGTACCTAATGACTAGCCTATTCTGGGCATGCTGAAGAGAGGCTGCCAGAGTCTGGTACTGCTTTCATAATCAGTTGCACAGGGGTTCATCCCCCTGCAGTACAGGGACCAGGGCATGGCTGAGCTTATCAGAAATGGGACTTCCAGGAAGCAAATACAATCTTTTGCTATAGCCTGGGCATCAAGGAAGATTCCACTAAAAGTCCTTCAGCATTTAAAAGATATTATCATAATGAGTTACAAGAAATTGAAAATCAGAAAGGTCTTTCTTCTACTGTCTATGGCTGGTGGGAAATGAGAAGGCCTTATACTGCATAAAAGATGTTCCTGTGTTTTTGGCTTGCTTCAATTTGGAGCCCAGCAGTATGTGTTACGACCACAGCAGTTTTCCTTTTCCCCACTGTCAGGAAGGAGATGGAGTTTTCTGAAGAAATATTGTGCTGAAACTTTCTTGATACATTAGGCTGAAATGTCTTATTGAATTTTACAACTCCATAAAACCTGAACGTAAGTATGAGGACTGCCTGCTCACTACCAGATCCATCTTCCTAAAGAAGCACAACATTTTCCCCAGTCAAAAGTCTGCTTCTTTGCCTGAAAACTAATTTGGAAGCAATGATTGCAAACAATCAGTGAGAATTGGGCCTTTGCAATTCTGAATACAGCCATATATAGCTCACTCTAGCAGTTCAGCATTCATCAAAGAGAAGATTGTGGAAGGGTGACCATTAACCCCCATGAGGCTTCCTTTTCCATAAATCTTCAATCCTGGCTCTAATACCTTGGTTCAGGATATGGTATGCAGCTGGAAGTAACAAACCAGCCCCAGCAAGGTGGGTACGTACTATGTACATTGGTAAAATATCACTTCCCATAAAGACAAAGTGAAACATTATCAAGAAGAAGTTGTAAATTTTATCGAATTTAACAAATATCTGATGACCACATACTAACTCTACTCTATAACCTACTAGATACATGAGCATCTGGGTAAGTTACACAACTCTCTCAGGTCTCAGATTCCTCCTCCCTAAAATGGAGATAATAATATAGCTCTTCAAACAAAAGGTTCTTATGTGATTTAAATGAGATAATACATGAGCATAAATTAATAATTGTTAAGCGCTTTGAATAATGCTTGGCACATGATAAATGTCACACAGATGTTTCTTCATGAAAGAAAATGCTTAGCCTAGAGCCTTGACACATAGAAAAGACTCAATAAATTCTTGATGCTATTCTTAATATCATTGTCTCCATCATCATCATCATCACCATGTTGGGCACTACACAAGGCATAATGAGGGGAAATCAAGGACTAAAATGTATAGACTTTCTTTTTTTTTTTTTTTTTTTTGAGAGATTTTTTTTGCTATAGGGCGCGTGCGCTCGCCAGACAGACAGAGAGTGACATAGAGACAGGAAGTGAGAAATCACCCCCCAGGGGGGATGGTCACGCTGCAATCCCTTCTCCTCCATTCTCCTCTCGGGATCTTGGGCACGCATGCACACGTGCCCGGCGTGAGTTTTAAGCCACCGGGTCCAGGACGGAAACCATGGTCGACTACGTGGGAGTCCAGCGACATAGCCATTACGCTAACTGCTGGTTCCCTAGACTTTCTTTTAAAGAGTTTTTGGTGGGGAAGAAAAACATGCAGCTCATAGGAATACATCCTGATGGTCACTGACTGCTATAGTTTGAACATTTCTCCCCAAAATTCATGTGCTAAAATGTGGTTAACCAATATAACAGTGTTAAAAGGAGAAAAATGTAAAATACAATTGTGGTATTAAGAAGTGGGGTCTTGGGACTGTCAAGTGGCATGGTGGGGTACTGGACTCCCATATGGCTGATCGTGGTTTGAGTCGTGGACCTGGTGGCTTTCTCACTTTCTCTCTCTTTTCCTCTCTCTTCTCTCTCTGGTCAAATTAAATAATATAATAACAAATTAAATAATTATTTCTTTTACGAGAAATAAGGGGGCCTTTGGGAAGTAATTAGGATTAGGTAAAGTCAGGGAGGGGCAAGATTGACTCCTGGTAGTTTTATAAGAGCACATGAAGACATAAACATGGACACAGATGTAGATACACATTTGCCTTGTGATATCCTGTGCCGCCTCAGGATTCTGCTGAAGATTCTAAGACCCCTTGGTCTTACATCTCCATAACCATAGCGATTTCTCTATTCATCAATAATCCAGTTTGTGGTGTTTCGTTATTAAGCAATAGAAAGCAAACTAAAACACTGATCTTGGGAATAGATCCAAGACTCTGATAGCCCCCTCTTTAATTCTGTTATAATGGAGAAGATCCATCTTTATCTGTAATATAATGATGATATCCTTCAAATAACCAGGCCAAGGGGCTGAAACAACATGTTTCACAGTGATAAAAGTAGAAAATGCAATGAACATTTAAGGGAGAAAGAGGTTAACCATGACTGGCATTATTAGAAAATATATCATGGAAGAGGTCTCATTTAAGAGTCCTTGAAATATACTAAAAATTTAACACCAAAAATATCGACACTTCTGTTGCTAGCTATAATGGAGTAATTGGTCCTGTACTAGGTCTCTCACTTCTAACCATAAACCTGGGCAAAATATATGAGGCCACTGTTTTTAGACACTGGCTAACAGCCAGTGGAATTCATGATCCCTGAGGGAAGGAAAACTCATGAGGTGAATCTCATGACTTACCCTAGTCATCTGCTTGAGGACAATTTCTTGACCATTGCACAGTGAGCTAGAGTCTAAGCAGAGTGCAGCAATCCCATTGACTGATAAGAAACAAATAAAATCCTTTACTGCAGCCTGGGCATCAAAGAAGCTTCCACTAAAAATTGCAGGTCCCAAATATATGGGAGCTATGCAAAAGTATTCCCTAGAAGTCTATTTGAGTTTCCAACAAGTCTTTGTTTAATGGCTGGGCTGTGACTGTGTAGGGGAGACAATATGAGGCTTATTAGTTGCTCCAGAGTGAGATCAAAACATAGGTCATACAGGTCAAGCAGTGCTAGGGGACTTTGGAGAATTTAGCCTGAGAAGAGAAAACTCATTAACTTATCATTAACATCTCAGACAGCTTGCTGAGACACCAGAAAGGCTGAGCCTGAGAAGTACAGACTGTAACTCTAAAATAAGGGTACTCAACCCTAGCAACCTAACACCAAGCCCTGACAAGATCTAGAAGGAAGACAAAGGTTGATAGCAGAGTCTTACCAAGTTGGAACAGCAATGAAAACACCCTGACTTTTCATAGAATCACCCTACATACAGCACAAAACCAAGTCTATTCAGGTCGAATTGATCAGTCAATAAGTGAACCATGCTTAGCAGAACAAAAATTAATACTTTTCAGAGGAAGACAACAGATGCCTGAGTTTTTAAATGTATAATTGATGATATCTAATAAGTGTACAAAAAATACTAGGGACAGAGAAAAGAGAAAATGGGAATATGTGACCTATATCAAGGAAGAAGCCATAATAAAACCCAACTGATACTAGATGCATCAGACAAAGGTAAGCATTTATGTTAGTATATTTAAAGAATTTTAAAAATAGTGTCTTCATGAATGACTAGATAGGAAATCTCTAGAGAAATAAAAACCATATTAATGCAAAAAAAAATTTTAAAAGGAAAACAAAAAGAAATAAAAACCATACAAAAACAAAACATGGGGAAAAATCTATAAAAAGTATATTAATCAAATGAATTTTTTTTGAGAGGTTTTCGCTATAGGGCACGTGCGCTCGCCAGACAGACAGAGAGAGACATAGAGACAGAAAGTGAGAAATCACCCCCCAGGGGGGATAGTCATGATGCAATCCCATCTCCTCCATTCTCCTCTCGGGATCCTGGGCACGCACACACGCCCAGCGTGAGTTTTAAGCCATCGGGTCCGGGACGTGAACCATGGTCAACTACATGGGAGTCCAGCAACATAGCCATTATGCTAACTGCTGGTTCCCTCAAATGAATTTTTTTACTGGATGAGCTTAACAATACATTGGAGATGGCAGGGGTTGGGGGACTCAATTATCTTGAGAACAGAGTAGTAAAAATTATTCAATCTGAAGAACAAAGGAAAAAGATAAGAGAGAAATGATCAGAGACTCAAACTACTATGGGTAATCATTCAACTTAAGGGTAATAGGGGTCCCAACACAGATGAGAGTAAAACAGTGGGGCAGAAAAAAAATTTTTAAGAAATACTAGCTAGAATCTTCCCAAATACAATTTTTTCAGCTTCTAAAAACTACTTTATTTTTTTAAGTTAATATATGCATTATAGGAAACTTAAAAACACAAAAAGCAAAGAATAAAATCATCCACAATTACAAATGATTTAGTTTGATGTGTCCTTCCACATCCTGTTCATATACACAACATCCAATTTTATGTGATTGAGGTTGTACAGTATATATCATGTTTACTCACACATCATTAATATTTACCGATTCAAAGTCACAAGCCTCTATTTTGGTAACCAGAAATACACTATACCAATTCAAACTGTTAAAAAAAAAATTAATCCTTTCTTGGGGAAAAGAATTTCATGGAAAATAAAACAAAACAAAACAAAATGGCTTCTATAGATAATGTATAGATATCTTATATTGATAGCTTATATAGATATTAATATCTATAGATATTAGCAGCTATAACTAAACTATCACATTGGTTTTAATGTTCAATTTAAAAATAACACATAAAGCAACAGAGTACTCAAGTATAATGTTTGTTAGAGCATTCATTATCGACTTTATACTATTAAAATATTAGCAAGATATTTGCCTTCAATTACTCAATGAATTTCCATAGAATAGCCAAAAGGAATGCACATGCATCCATGGCTCTCATCAAAATGTAAATACAAACACATCTTCATACATCTCTTCCTTTACAGTCCTTCTTCCCCCCGCTGCTAACCTAATGAACAAATCCTGATAGACACTGCTGAGAGGTAGTTTAACAATTCCATGCCCAGATACAACTTTTCTATCAGTTATAAAAGATAGTGAAAGGGACCAGTAGATGGCATAGCAGTTATGTTGCTGGACTCCCACATGGTCAACCACGGTTCAAATCTCAGACCCAGTGGCTTCAACTCATACTGGGCACATGTGCATGCATGCCTGAGATCCCAGGAGGAGAACAGAGAAAAAAGGATTGTGATGTGGCAATTCTCCCAGGGGGTGATTTCTTGCTTTCTGTCTCTCTATTTCTCTGTCTTTCCAGCAAGTACATGTGTCCTATAGCAAAAATCTCTCCAAAATAAATAAATAAATGATAGTGAAAAAAGTGAATTACAAAGTAGTGAAAAAAAATAAAAACCAACCACAAATCTACATCCAGCTAAAATAGACTTTGAAGTGGGAGTAAATAAAGTTTTTTTTTTTTTCAGGGAAATAAAAACTCAGAGAATTCAGTACCAGCAAATCTATACTACAGGATTTCTTAACAGTTGTTCCTCAGGCTAAAGGAAAATGATACTGAATAAAAAGTGAGAAGTGTAGAAAATAAACAAAACCAGAAATGGCAAATAAGTATGTAAATACAAAGGGCTATGATGTTTTTCTACTAAAAAGTTTCTTTGAAAAACAGTTAACTACTTAAAGTAAAAAGAATAACATTGTAAATTGAGATTTATAACATATGGAGAAGTTAACAGTATGACAACCATAGCGAGGACAGGGGCATTAGTAAATGGAGCTGTGCTGATGTAGGTTATTATTAAGTTTATTATTAAGTGTGAAGTAGGAAATTACAACTGTCAGGTAAAATAGGAAGATACAAAATATTAAGTCAAAAATGCAAGACATCAGTAGTGAATTGTAAAGTAGTTCTGTATTAATTGTAAATAAACAGCAAGTTAAATATGCATATTATAATCCTTAGAACCACAAAAAAACATATAAATAAAAAATAAAATAGAATCTAAAAAGTATTATTTTAAAAAAGCAATAAAAGAGAAATAGAAACAAAATACAAGGGGAACAAGAGGTGAAAAAAATGACAAGATGCTAAACTTAACCATAACAATAACAATATTTGCACTAAATACAAATAAAGTAAACGCTTCAATTAAAATTTTAAAATGTTTGGACTAGCTAAAAAGTCATGCTCATGCACTTTAAATTAAAAAACACACAGAGGCCTAACCATGGTAGCATGCCAAACTGCTATTTGGTAGGTTGAGGCCATACAGGAAGCCCAGGTCATTATCTGGATCATTCTAAAAATCAGAATCAACTACATATGCTTACAGTCTCAGTTACTCAGGAGGCTGAGGCAGGATTACTGCAACATAGCAAGACTCTGTCTTAAAAACAAAACAAAAGCATAGATTGAAAGTAAACAGATAGAAGCCTAGTGGGTGGTGTGGTGCTTAAGGTGTCTGAATTCTATATGGTTGTGTGGTTTGAGTACTAGAACAGGTGACTTGAAAAACACACTAGTTACAGGTGTATACATGCCCTAAATCTCAAGGTTGGAAGAGAAGGGACTGTGCCCTGGTCATCACCATGGAGGGTGATTTCTTACTTTCTTGCTCTCTGTCTCTCTCTAGCTCTCCAGTGAGTACACATGCCCTATAGCAAAACTAAAAAAAAAAAAAAAAAGTAAATAGATAAAGATTTACCATGCAAATAGTAATCATAAACCTAGGATACCTATAATAATATGAGACAATTTTTTCAATATTGAGTATTTCAAATGTTAAGATAAACTTATGCAAGATACATTAGAAATTATAGGAGAAATAATAATAATAATAAAAGGGCAATTTGTCAGAAAAATAAAACAATCCTAAACATGTGTACACCTAATAACAGTTCATCAAAGTTCATGAAACAAAATAGAACTAAAGGAGAAAAAACACAAATCAGTAATCAGATTGTATCACTCCTCTCAACAATGGATACAATAGGCATACAAAATATCTATAACAATAAAAAGACATGAACAACATTATTAACCAGCTTGACTTAGTTAACACTGACCACTACTCTCAACCACTTGGAAATACACATTTCTTCAGGTATACACACAGAATGTTCACCAAGACAGTGTACTAACTGGGTCAAAAGGAAATATAAACACATTTCAAAAGATAGGTCTAGCTGTGGTGCTGCGTGCTGAATGCTGTTACTCAGCCAGGCTGGAACCACATGGGAGACCCAGGTTTGATTCCTGGCCCACTCAGAAAATTCTGATGCCATACTACATGTCTATAATCCTGGCTACTTAAGTGCCTGAGGCAGGAGGATCATGAGCTCATAGCGTGGACAGTATACTGAGACCTTGATTAAAATGCCACACATATACACAAGAACACAACACACACACACACACACACACACACACACATTTAAAAAAATTAGAAACAGTACAGAGTACATTCTCATACCACAGTGGTTCTAAGTTAAAAATTAAAAACACTTCAATCTGATAAAGGACAGCTACTAAAATTTGATACTAACAGCTAACTTCACACTTAATAGTGAAAGACTGAATGCTTTCTCCATAAAATTAAGAAAAATACAAGTATCTTCTCATGCATTTTATTCAACATTATAATTAATGGGCATTCTGGCCAAGGTAATTAAGAAAGAAAAATAAATAAAAGTCACTGAGATGAGAAGGAAAAAGCAAAAGAATCTCTCATAGAAGGAAACCCTGAAGAATCTTCAAGCACACACACAAAGAATGATGGAGCTCACAGGTAAACTCAGCAAAGTTACAGAATACAAGATCAATATACCAACATCAGTTATATTTTTATATGCTAACATTAAACAATATAAAAGTAAAACTTAAAAACTTTCATCTACAATAGCATCAAAAATAATGAAAATATATAGAAATAAATTTAACCAAGGGATTTTAAGATTTGTACACTGCAAACTACAAAATAGTGCTGAAAAAAATTATATACCTAAATAAGTGAAAAGTCACTTTGTATTAATGCACTGGAAGCCTTAATATCGTTACTATTGCAATACTCTCCAAAGTATTCTACAGATTCTATACAATCCCTATTAAAATTCCAGTAGTCATTTTTGCAAAAATTAAAAAGCTGATCCTCAAATTGATACGGAATTAATTACATGGAGCCTTGAGTAGTCCAAACAACATTGAAAAAGAAAATCAAAGTCAGAAGACTCAATTTCTCAATCTAAAAATTATTATGAAGCTACAGAAATCAAAATAGTATGATAGTGACATAAGGATAAACATATGTAAATCTGCAGAATAGCATTCAATCCAGAAATAAATCAATATACCTCCCAATTGTTGATTTTACCTAAAAGTAACAAGACCATTTAATCAGAAAAGAATATTCTCATCAGTAAATAGTGCTAGGACAAGTGGTATCCATATCAAAAGAATAAAATTGAACCTCTACTTCACATCATATACAAAAATTAAATCGAAATGAACTAAAGGCCTAAATGTAAAAACTAAAACTATAAAGCTCTTAAGAGAAAATATTGGAATGGCCCGGTGTCATTAGTGCAGGCAATAGCATATTGATCTGCAGAACTGGAAGCGACATGGCTGACCATTGTTTTAGATACCTAGTTGACCTGAATCACTCTAAGAACACATATGTCCCAGATCCTGACTAGCTGGAAGAAGGAGACCACGATCTGACAGACTATTGAGAGTGCCTGTCTCTTCCTCTCTTCCTCTCTCCCTTTCCCTCTCTGTCTCAAGAGATAGGGCTGGAGTGTCACAGAAAGGTAGTGTAGTGTTTTGCATGGCTGATCCACATAGGAGGGTTCCAGTTCACATCTGGAGACCACCTTGAGTAGGCTGGGTATTGATCCAAGGCTGGCTGAGGTTGGGGGTAGATTGATGCATGGGATACCTAAGGGAGGTGCCTATTTCTCTGTGCATCTGTCTTTCTCACTCATGAAAAAGAGAAAGAAAAACGTTAAAAATAAAAAAATGTATATATGTGTGTGTAAATTTTTTTACCTTAAATTTATTGATGGTTTTTATTACACTGTTATAAAACAAAATCATAAGCAACCAAAGGAAAAAAAGATAAATTGAACATTATCAAAACTAAAAATATCTGTACATCAAAGTACACTGTCAGGAAAATGAAGATAACATACAGAATAAGAGAAAATATTTACAAATCATATATCTGATAGGTGTCTGGTATCCAGAATATATTTTTCAAATCTTACAACTTTACAACAAAAGAATGACAATTCAATTGTTTACAAAAATGGGCAAAGATCTTGAACAGACATTTCTCCAAGGAAGATATGTAAATGGCCAATAAGGACAATGAAAAAGCACTCAATATTATTCTTCATTAAGGAAATGTAAATGCAACTACAGTCAAGACAGTGTAGTTCTGGCAAAAGAATAAACAAAATAGAGAGCTTAGAAATATACCTTCAAGAATATAGTCAACCTACTTTTCACAACTTATATTTCAGTAAAGGCAATTTAATGGCAAGAGCATAAACTTTTAATAAATGGTTCTAGAACATTTTGATATTCACATGCAAACAAATTATCTTAGACACAGTCCTTATACTTTTCACAAAAATCAACTCAAAATAAATCATAGATCTAGGTGTAAATTGCAGCACACAAAAAAATGTCTAGCAGAATACAGAAAACAGACAGCAGATGATGTAATGGACTCCGAGAGTCAACCACAGTTCGAGTCCCAGACCCAGCAGCTTAAAATTCACACCGGGGGCTGGAGTTGCTCTCTCTCTCACTTTTTCTCTCTCAGTCTTTCTCACTCATAGTAGATATAAATAAATAAACTTAACCCCCCCCAAAAAACAAAAAAACCACTCACACTAGGGGTGTGTGTGTGTATGTGTGTGTGTGTGTGTGTGTACCCAAAATCCCAGGAGGAGAATGGAGGAAAAGGGATTTCAGCATGTGCATCTCCCTGGGGGATGATTCCTCACTTTCTGTCTCTCTAGTGAGTGCATGTGTTCTGTAGCAAAAATCTCTTAAAAAAAAAAAAAAGGAGAAATTCTTGATGACCCTAAGTTTGGTTATGGAGAAATAAGTTAACAAATTATAAAAAGATATGGATAAATTTTAAATGGATTTTTGCTAAGTGAAAGCAGCCAGTCTGAAAAAGCACATACTATATATGATTCCCATTATATGACATCCTAGGTAAGACAAAACTATAAAGATGCTAACATATCAATAGTTGTGGTGGTTCAAAAGAAGAGGGTAGAGTTAAATAAGTGAAGAACGGGATATTTTAGGGTACTGAAGCTATTCTGGATGATACTGTCATGGTAAATACATGATAATATAAATTTGTCAAAACTCACAGGATGTTATAGTACAAAGGGTGAACCCAAAAATGTAAGTAAATTTTTAAAATAATTTAGGAAATTGGGAAGCTTCAATATAAACTATAAAATATAACAAAACATATCATCGTATAATAAATGTATGGAGCAACCTCACTGAAGGGGTAGAAGTAAAACAGGCATCTGACCTAGGTAACTTTGAAATTAGTGAAATCTGGAAGGCTAATGGCAAAAGAAACTGTACATAAGCTATTCAACTATTTTATCAACTATTCTTGTTTATAAAATTGTTCTTCATAAGAGTATAGACTAATAGTTCTGATATTGCCATACATGTACACTGGAATTAAAAAGATAACTTTAAGAAAATGGTTATTGGATGGTAGGAACTCGGTTTCTCATTGGTAGAGTAGGAAGTTACAGATAAGCAAAGGTAAGAAGTTAGAATGACCCATGTAGAAATGGATTAGAGTGAGAGACGCAGCATGTATTCATGTTTAGCTTAACATAGCTAGGGATGGCTACATGTACAAATATTTATAGATATGAGCATATACACAGGTTAGTATAGCACAGACATTTTCTTGCTCCATCTGCTGAGAGGACATAGAAAAAGCAACATCCAGTAGCAACAAACATACTTAGAATGTAGATCTTAGGTTTTTTTTTTTTTTTTTTTTTTTGGGATGTTTAGGGTGTGTGCACTCGCCAAAAAGACAGAGAGAGAGACAGAGAGACAGAAAGCGAGAAATCACCCCACAAGAGGATGGCCACGCCACAATCCCTTCTCCTCCATTCTCCTCTCGGGATCTTGGGCACGCATGCACACGTGCCTGGCATTGAGTTTAAGCTGCTGGGTCCGGTACTCAAACCGCAGTCAACTATATGGGAGTCCAGCAGCATAGCCATTACGCTAACTGCTGGTCCCTCAGATCTTAGTTTTTAATATTATTCTCCAATAAAAGAAGCCAATGATCTTTGGAGAAATACTTGATTTTATTATTTCTGAGATAGAAAATATATAACATGAGTCTTGAGAATTTTGCACAGCCATAAAGTAAGGAAAAGCTTTATAAAAAAATGCACACAGTGATGGAGGTATGTCAAAGGGATACAAGAGCCAAATGAAAGAGCTCCCGATTCCCAAGCCTGGAAAAACATTAAAGCAATAGGATGAAGGAAGTAGTATTGAATTATAGCTCAGAGTATAAAATAAATGTCTATAAGTTTATACATAAATAAATGATTATGTAAACAAATGAGACAAGGGAGAAATCTTCCATGCAGTAGAATTCCAAATAATGTGGATAGATATTTCTATTTAGGTGGATAGATGACATTTCACCTTCAAAAAGAGGCATAGATAAATAAATTTATTTATTCATAAATCCATACTCCTTAAGTGTGGACTACACATACTGACTTCATTTCAAAGAGTACAGTATGGAAATGAGAAATAGAAAAAACAGAGTAACTTTACATTACAGAAACCTGACATTCCATACTTCAGCCAGGTGATAAAGGTTAACATCAACAGTGCTAAATCATGTTGATTGTACATGCACTTGATATGATGAATATGGCAATTTAACTTTGTAGTTTTTCTTCCAAGAATACATAATTCTAGTCTAATCTAGAGAAAAACATCAGTCAAATGCTAGTTGGAGGGCACTCTGCAAACTACTTGACTGGTACTTATCAAAACTGGCAAAGGCACTGAGAACAAGGTAACTTTGAGAAACTGTCACAGGCCGGGGAATTAAGGGAACAGAAATACTAAATGTAATATTCTATCCTGGATGGGATCCTGGAACAGAAAAAGGACATTAGGTAAAACTAAGGAACGGAGCTGAGTAGACAGGTCAGAACAGATGGATAGATAGATGATATTTTTATAGTGTTAAAATAATTTAATAGTGAAATGTA
>NW_006160195.1:427820-431383 GCF_000334495.1 Tupaia belangeri chinensis | reverse complement strand
AAGAATAGGCTTTATATAAAATGATGCTAGAGTATTTAGATATTCATATGGAAAAAATGAACTTCAATCTTTATGCCATACACAAAACTAATTCAAAATGAATCATGCCTAAACTTAAGAACCAGAACTATAAAACTATAAACTATATAAAGTTATATAAAACCTTTGGAAGAAGACAAAGGACACTATTCATGATCATGGGATAGTAAAAAATATTTTATACAGAATACAAAACATTGACAAGAAAACAAAGAAATCTAAATATCATTTAAAGACACATCAAAAAAGAAGATATACAAATGGACGATAAACACATGAAAAGATTTTCGGCAACATGGGAAAGCAAACTGCATCACAATGAGATACCAATACACTCTTACCTGAATGGCTGCAATTAGGAAGACTGGTAGTACCAAATGTTAATAGTTACAGAGCAACTGGAACTTTGATACATTGCTTGTGGACCTGTAAAATGAGCAATCCTTTTCTACAGCAATTTGGCTGCTTCTTAGAAATTTAAACATACATTTACCCTATGACTCACCAGTTCTTCTAGCATTTTATCTGAGAAATACAGAAACATATGTCCACAAAAAAATTGTACAACAAGCCAGCTGTGGTGACACAGTGCTAACAGAACAATGCTGCACGATGCTAAGGATACATAGGATGATCCTTGGCTCAAGCTCTAAGCTCTCTCTGTACACACTGGTGGCAAATGCGTGTGCCTGTGATCTTGGCTGGCTGAGGCTAGGGGTAGATCACAGCATG
Source organism: Tupaia belangeri chinensis (assembly GCF_000334495.1). Lineage (NCBI taxonomy): Eukaryota > Metazoa > Chordata > Mammalia > Scandentia > Tupaiidae > Tupaia > Tupaia belangeri. The sequence goes on along the minus strand of NW_006160195.1, from coordinate 430,612 downwards.
AAGACCCTGTCTTGTCTCCCTTTCTTTCTCTGCCTGTCTCTCTCATGGAAGAAATAAATGGATAAACTTAACAACAACAAAAGACCTTTACAATATTTACAGCATCTTTATTCATAATAGGCCTAAACTGGAAAAATCCAAATGTTCGTCAATAGTTGAATGAAAAAACAAAATGCAATGTATTTAATATGATGAAATACTACTTGGCAAAAACATAAATGAATGCAAATAAAAAGAAATAAACCATTGATACACACAGCAAAGATGAGCTCACACACATTAGGCTGAATGTAAGAAGTCAGACACGAAACAGTATACGCTGCATGATTTCACCGAAGTGAGTTGTAGAACTGGCGCAACTAACTCTTTATGATAGGAAACAGATTGGTGTTTATCTAAGTGGAACAACAGTTCAACTGCCAAAGGACCTGAGGAATGATTTAAATATCCTGTATCTCAATTAGGGTAGTGCTTACAGTGGTATACACATTTTTCAAAACATGTCCACATAAAATATACACATTTTATTCTATGTAAATGATACCCAAAAAAAAATAACAAATAAATGTTTCCCAAAAACCATGTGGAGTGAGGAGAGGGACAGTGGGGGCACGTTACATTGTGAAAGAAATAAATGTAGATAGCAGGCCTTTGTCCCCTCATATGTCTCCTGTGCGCTGCTGATGTCTGAAAACCTGTGACAGGAAACCAGCCATGATCCCTGCCCTCACTGACAACCCCTGGGTAAGTGAGCAAATAATTAAATGCAATGAGGAAAATGCCCTGATAGGACTTGTCTAGGTGCTATGGGAACACAGGAGTCGGTGACTAACTCTGCCAACAGTCAGGCTTCAAAGGAGAGGTGACAATCCGAGTTTTTCAAGAAAACAATCAGAAATGCTAGAAGGAGGAAGGGCAAAGGGTAGAAAGGGAAAAAACTGCAGGCAGAGACAAAGGAGCAAGAAATAGCACAGTTTCTTTGGGAATAGAAGGAAACTCAAAACGGACGAGGGATGCGATGCTGAGGGAGGGGAGAGTACACGAGGACTGTGTGAGGCTAGTGCATTCAGATATCACTCCGAGGGTTCTGGGGAGGGATTAGCCTGAGAAGACCATGTGCAAGTTTTGATCTTAGAGACCTCACTCAGGCAGAACTGTGAGTCACAGACCAGAGAAGGGGCAGGAAAAGAAACTAGAGCCATAGGGGACTATGCCAGTAACTGAGGCAAGAAATCACAACCAGAGCAAGGGTGGGCAAAAAGGGACAAAGGCAGCATCAACCTGAAGCAGGTCACACATCCAAGTTCATTACCTCTCTCGAAGCATAAGGTGTCCCAACATAGCCTGCTTCAGCTATTAAAAAAAAAAAAAAATTGAGTCCGTCCAGTAGTAGAGTAAGCAGCACCAGAGCCTGGCTGGCAGTAGAAAGGAAGGGCTACACCACTAAGCACTAGCTCATTCAAGTTCCCCTTTGCTACAGACCCAGCAGGAAGTCTAAGTAGCGATTGTCTCCAAGTCCTTAGGTGTGAATTGCCTTTCTACAGCATGTTGATGCGAAGCCCTTGTTTCTGACCAGACCCTTGGTCTTTATTCACAGTTGACTGAAACTCCTGTGAACATGAATCTGGAATTTACACCTAATCTTGCCATTCTTCTCCCACACCCTGGGGAGCAGACTATCCTAATGAGATCTGGAATGCAGAGCTATCCCACTCTAGTGTCTGGTAGCAGTTTGGACAAGAGGGTATCCCCTCCTGTCACTAGTGTGTTTAACTACTCAGATGAAAACAGGGACAGCAGACTAGGTGCTTACTCCAAACTTTTAGGTGGGATGAAAATGATCCCAATCACCCTTCTACTAAAAGCTCTGAGAATGCAGAAATAATCTGGGATTATTTTAGATGGGGAATGTTGGAATGGCTCCACCTCCAAGTTTTAAGTATTTATTCACGCAAGAAATAACTATTACAACTGTATAATTATGACATCACAGCACCCTCGGGGAAGCACCAGGGGGCACAGAAGGCAGCACGCATGATCCCAACATTGCTCTCTGAGGACTCCCAGGTGCCCCCTGCTTTCGTGAACTATGACTCATGCCAGGACAGAGCCTGAGAGATGCTCCTGGCACTCAGGACAGAGGGATTCTCAGCCATGAGACTCTGACACCCAGGAATGCTGGCATGTGGAAGACACCCTTCTGCTCTCAGAGAGCTACAAAGGAGATGAGTCATTTCCCTCTGAGACTCTGACCTCCTGGAATCCGGGAGGAGGCCAATGAGAGTGTTAACATTGGCCTTTCCTCTCGCCTGAGTTTCTTCACCTATGGGAGGGCCCATCTTTCCTCCCCTTTTCTTTCTTTCCTGCCTCTTTATCCACCTAGACCCAACTAAAATGACATCTCCTCCATAAAGCCTTTCTGATCATCAAAGGCAGAGCTATATAGTTGTCCCCTGTGTTCTCACAATCCTTGTACATCACAGAAAGGTGGCACAGTAGTGGTCTGAAAAAACGAGCAGGATTCTAGGAGCACTATATATACAAAATATGTACAGGGGCTGGTCACAGTGTGAAGTCGTGGAGGGGTGAATGCAGACAACAACTACTTGTTCAGTCATTCATTAGATGTACACCGTTGAACATTGACTAGGTGCAGATCAGTGCTCAGTGGTGAGAATTTGGTTGGGATGCTGATAGACATGATCCTAACCTACACAGAAAGGCAGGCTAATTTTGCAAGTGCTAGTCTCCCTCACAGGAACAAACTTATTTCAACAGTGATTCCCTAAACA
>NW_006160195.1:400151-427695 GCF_000334495.1 Tupaia belangeri chinensis | reverse complement strand
TCCCTACACAGGCAATTGTGGTCTCTGTGGCACTCTGACCTGCTAGAAAGTCTTAGGGAAGAGTTGGGGTTTTATAGCAGATTAATAGTAAACCCTTCAGGGATTTACATACAGAAAAGAGAGCCATGATCTCTATCCTATTTTTACATACGAATAAGCCCTTTTCTTTTCCTGTTCTTGCTATAGGCTAGGTAAGGAACTTAGAAATTTTATATCTCTGCAGCTAATAGTAGCATGCATTTTTTTCCTGGATTTTTTTTTCCCATTTGTTTCCCCACAGAAAGAAATATTTGCTTCTAAAAGAAAAGAAAATCTTTTGATCAGTTATATATCCTCTGGAAGTGCAGATGAGCTGGATTATTCTGACCAAGTTGAATGCCACACTGTATATTACAATGAGAAGAAAGAAAAAAAAGATTGTTCTCTTTGAAAACTAGTCAGAAAATCTAAAAAAGGGATTTTCATATAGTCATATCAATTCCTTGGGCAGTAGTCCCCCAAACTGCAGTGGTTTTGAGCTCAACCTAATGTTGGTATAGCTGTTTTCAGTTTCCCCTTCAATGAGTTACAGACCTTACTAATCTTAAAATTATTGAACTAAATCTAGTGTTCTTTGGGAGGTATGTGTGCAAATTAAAATAGTGTGTGATCCCTAGAGAGTTAAAGGGGCAGAAGCTGTAGGTCTATGATCCCAGAATTCTGACCTTGTCGCAGTTGTGAGGTAGAGGGAAGCAACCACTGCCAGTCAGCAGGCAGGCTCCCCTAGAGGAACCAACAGGAGACCCTCTCCCTTGGTTCACCCACCACACCCTTTCTGAGTGGTCTGTGAGGCGTTTGGACCTATGGAGTACAAGGAAGTACCCCACCTGATGCAGGGAACAGGCAGGGACCTGGAGGGTCTCCAATGGGCCAAAAGCTAAGACAGAAACAAACAATGGTGGTAGGAGGAAGAGCACTTACCCCAGCCTGAGATAAGTGAGAAAGGTGTAAGAAAAAGAAGCGGTGATATTTAATAAACCTTGAAAGGCAAATGGAAATAAACCAGGCAAGCAGGGTTCAAGATATTCCAGAGAGGAAACGGTATGTGCAAAAATGTGGGGTGTGAGCAGCTTATGTTGCAAACTGCAGGTCAGTCTGCATGACTGAAGTAGTGGGTAGGAGTGTGGGGATGGAGGAAAGGGCCTGACCTGACCGTAGTATTGGAACCAGTTAAATATTACATTTACTCTTCACTAGAACCCAACCAACAAACAGCCCTGGAGTCTTTTGGGGTGTGCCTGATCAAGTTACTTCACTTCCCTGAGTCTGTTACCGCATGTAAAAAGGGGATAATAGCAACAATCTACCTCACAGAGTTGTGAACACAATAGTAATCAACACAGTATACACAGCCCTGCCCTCACAGATTTAACACTCTGGTAAATAATACACATGATATGCTTGACCCAATAACTTACACTTGCACAGTGTAAGTCCTTAAAACATTATAACTGCTGGTGCCAGCAGGTGGCATGGTGATTAAGGCACTGGACTCCCATGTGGCTGGCTGCGGTTCAAGTCCCAATCCCAATCCCAATCCCAGTGACTTGAAAATCACACCAGATTATACTGTGATTTCTCACTTTCTTTTTCTCTCTGTCTCTCTTCAGTGAGCACTCACACCCTACTAGGGGGAAAAAGAACCTAAAACAAAAGAAAACATTTTAACTGCTCTTTTACTTTTGGTCATTATCATCACTATCATTACTCTGGTTTCTCTGGAAATGTACTTTCCACCAACAGGCATTTCTGAGGGACTAAAAAAAATAAATAAATAAAATAAAAAATGTGTAAAAGTCAATTAGATTATTGTAGCTTTCCTAATTCATGCCCCAGTATAAGGTATTGCCTTATGTGACTATTTCAGTGATAATTAGAAAGCACATTTATTTCCTTTTTAAATTGGTAAATTAAAGGCATCCTATGGGAAAAGACATGAACGACATAAAGAGTAAGAGTATTTGTACAAGAAAGAGACCCCTATAAATTAACAAGGAAATTAAATGATCTGGAAAGAATGTCCTATGTCCCCCTGAGTTTTAAGGAAATAGTTCCTCCATCCAATACTAACCAAAGTCATAAATAAAATAGTGGCAAACTAAATACAGCACTGAGTTTGAAGAACAAAAACTCATGTCAGTGCCCGAGTGGGTTCCTATTAGCAAATCTATTAATACAATTATTCGCATCAATATATGGAAAGATAAAGGAAATTGCTATTTGAATGGTGTCAGAGCAGTTCTCATTGTGAGTGGCTGAGACAGAAGCTCTGAAGCAGTGGGCTCCGAGTGAAGGAGACAAGGAAGTAGGGACGGCAGTCCCAGGAGATTCTTTCAAGGCTTGCACCAATAAGTATAGGAACAAAAAAAGATGAGTTTGAGATTGAGACAATGGGGCAGGGACAAAGTATTTGTGTGTGTGTGTGCGTGCGTGTGTGTGTGTGTGTAAGTGTCAAATATTAGAACATATTTGCAGCCTGCAATTTAGGAACGAGTAGTGGGAAAATATGTAAATATCAAGAAAGGAAAAAAAAAGGACATGAAATACCAACTATCAGCAGGTCATGTAAGTGGCTAAGAGCACACTCTGGAGCCAGATGGGTCTGTATCCTGTCTCCATCATCTACTAGCTGTGACTTTGGGGAGTCACCTAACCTCTCTATACCTCACATCGTCATCTGTAAAGTAAAAATAATAATCGTACCTTAACCACAGAGTTGCTCTAAGAATTAAATGAATCGACATTGATAAAGTTCTTAGAGCTGTGCCTGGCAGTGTTTGTTAAATAAAATAAGCAAAATAAGTGTCTTCTACTAAGCAGTGCTTGGTACTACTAATATTAAATACTACTAAGTATAGAAAAGAGCCTATTATATTCTATCGTGGAATAGGTATTGTTTCTTCCTGACTGGGTATGTAGAGGAGGAGGGAAACAAGGAACTGAGATGACGCCAGACAACACAGGAGGAATTGAGATCAAGAGTTGCTGGTGTCACCTACAATCATCATCCTAAACAAAGTCTCCCAGGGTGTTCTGTTTTGCCCCAGGATCCCCTAGCCCATTAAACAAGATAAAAAGCAAGCATAAGAGAGGGTGAAGACACAGCTGACTACAGGGAGACCACGGTGAGGGGAGAGCTAGGAGGTTAAAGATGGGTCATCTCACGTTTTCTTCTGTATACATCAGCACACTTAAATCTATGAAAATGAAAATGTATACTTTATTGGGCTGTCGGGAAAGTCTTGACACATTTTTGCATAGAAAAATACATCATGGCTTTCCTAACAATCTAATAATATTTAGATAGTTAAAAAAATACTAAAGTCCAAGATTTTACCATCAGGGAAACTGAGTAAAGGGTATATGAAATTCCTGCATTATTTCTTAACTGCATGTGAATCAGTACTTCAACAGAAATGTCAACCTAAGAAGGAATAATAAAGAAATATGTGCTTTAAAAAAAGCCTTAGGTTGTCTTCCTCACTGTGATTCCAACTACGGTAGCAGAGGCGGTTGATGAGCACATATTTTGTATGTAGAAATTAAAACTTGCAAATTTCTCTCTGTGTATGTATGGAGGCACAGTCAGTACACAGTCCCTCAAGAGGCTGTCAGAATACCTTCTGCTTGGTCTCTGCCATGGTCCATGGTCTTCCTGAAGCTTTGCAACTCAGAATTCTGGAATTGTCTGTTGCCAAATACTAGCCCAGTGTTTGCAGGCTGACATAACAAGCTAAGGTCACAATGCTGACAAATGGAACCAGGAAACCTGGATAGCCTAGTAGCTAAGAATGTGGGTTTTGTTACAAGGTACCCTTAGGCTCAAATCTCTCTTCTGTCACTTACTAGCTACATGACTTTGGGTAATGTTCTTTACCTCTCTGTTTCCTCATCTGTAATACTGGGTTGTTGGAAAAGTCATGACACTTTTTTTTACATAGAAAAATATTAAAGAAAATTACATCATGATGTTTCCAACAGTCCAATAATTCGATTTTTGCTGTACTGCCTTCTTTAGAAGATGAAACATCAGGAGACTGCATGATAAACACAGTGGATTGAATGAGTACATTGATATCTAACAACTCCCGAAACTTTTTAAAAATAATAGTTGGGAACCAGCAGTTAGCGTAATGGCTATGTCGCTGGACTCCCACGTAGTCGACCGCGGTTCGTGTCCCAGACCCAGTGGCTTAAAACTCACGCCGGGCGCGTGGGCGTGCGTGCCCAAGATCCCAAGAGGAGAATGAAGGAGAAGGGATTGCGGCGTGACCATCCCCCCTGGGGGGTGATTTCTCGCTTTCTGTCTCTATGTCTCTCTCTGTCTGTCTGGCGAGCGCATGCGCCCTACAGTGAAAATCTCTCACAAAAAATAATAATAATAATAATAATAATAACAGTTAAGTAATAAAAGACACATGATTTACAAGGCCAAAGAAAAAGAGACTTAGACGAAATGGGAGAAAGGCAAAGATATTTTTAGTGTCTAGGAAGTTGTTGAAAGAAAGTAAAAGACATGACTGCATGGAGGAAGTTGACACCTGAAAGTGTCTACCCAGCTATCCTTGTAAAATCCAAGTATAAAAAGAACTAGGAACCACAAGGAATTTCAGCAATTCAAGAGGACAGGGTTTTTTTGTTTTTTTTGTTTTTTTTTTCAGGGAGACACTGAAGTGAGCAGCAGAGCTGGAGCTAGACCCCACTGTCTAACTCAAACAACCTTGACCATAAGGAGTTGCTTCTTCCTTGACTTGCTCTCTAAGCAGCTTCCCATATGCTGATCAGTCAGGATTTTCTATTTTTCTGAGTTTGAGGACTAAGGGATCTAAAGGAGGAGATGAGGGTGACTGAGAAGGGAAAGATGGTCTTAAAAACCAGGAAGAGCTCAGGGAACCTCTGTGCCAAACAGAATCCTGGCAGTCTGATTTTTCCAGAAAGTATCTGCAAATGTAGAGACATGCCGCAAAAGTCAGTGACATGAAGGAGGCCACTCTGGGAATTTTGAAACTGGTGAAGGTTCAGAATGAAAATGCTGTTTCTTTGGCCCCGGTGGCAGGGCTGCTAGAAGCTTGAATGAAGTTCAGCAAATTAATCTTGCATATTTTATGGGTCCTAAATGCTGTATACATAGCATTCTTGGTGTTGATTACTGCCTCTGCCAGTGGAGGGGGGATTTGTTTTTATAAGGATTTCAATTACAGTTAACTGTTATACCTGGAATCACACATCAGCTGCTTATAAATCAGAACAGGATATGAACACAGGCTGTCAAGGGCCAAGGACAACCAAGAACATGCTTTTAATTTAAAGCTCCGCTTCTGGAGAGAAAAAGTCCTGTTCCTCCCATGTTCAATATGCTCCCATTTGGCCCTGGCCCTGCTTTGGATTCAGAAAGACACAGAAGAGAAATATGATGGTATTGTTTTATGCTTTCTAGTTCCCCATTGGGAATAATGCATTTTAATATTATTATTTGGTGTGCAACCTTGGACAGAGAGAATGACTGAGCAATCCTAACTCCTTCCAGATGAATTCCCTTCATTACACAAGGGGTTCCTGGTTTCCTGGAGGACATCTAGGCGCAATTTCTAGAAACACCAAAGGTCACTGCCGGGAGACAAAGGGCCATCAGGCATCTAGGCTGCCTGGGCAATGAAAGTCTTTTGATGTATGCTTGTGCACCCGAAAGCCAGTTGTCTTCCACTTAAGCCATCAATGTACGCATAGCCAAGGGGCCAGCACTTAGTGTAATGGCTATGTCGCTGGACTCCCATGTAGTAGACTGAGGTTCAAGTCCTGGACCCGGTGGCTTAAACTCATACCAGGTGTGTGTGTGTATGTAACTAAGATTCTGAGAGCAGAATGGAGGAGAAAGGATTGTGGCATGGCCGTCCTCCTGGGGGGTGATTTCTCACTTTCCCTCTCACTGTCTCGCTTAAACTCACGCTGGGCACGTGTGCGTGTGTGCCCAAGATCCCAAGAGGAGAATGGTGGAGAAGGGATTGAGGCATGACTATCCCCCTGGGGGGTGATTTCTCACTTTCTGTCTCTCTGTCTCTCTGTCTTTCTGGCGAGCGCACTTGCCCTATAGCAAAAAGTTCTCAAAAAAAAAAAAATATATATATATATATATATGTACGCATAACCGAGAGCAGTACTTGGAGCATCTCAGTTTGAGAGAGGCAGGTCTCAGGCAAGTGGTGACCCCAATTGGAGCCCAAGAGCATTATATCTGGAAAGAAGTCACTAAGCCTGTTACCTCATTTCACTGGGGGAAAACTGAGGTCCAGAGGGGGTATATCCTTCCTCAAAGTCAGAGAATTGGAGTTGCATCTCAGACGAAAAGAAGACGTCAAAGCTCCAAGTTCAGTGCTAATTTTAGAAACCCATTATCGGTATTTTTCTTACTAACTTCTCACACTAGAATCTCTGAAAAGGCAAAATGTACATGAACTTGCTCTCACAGTCATACCTAGCACCTTGCACATTTTCCACCACATCCCATCTTGAAGAATGTGACACTGTTGGGTTCTCTTTTCTGTTTAAAAAACCTAGTGATGAGCCCTGTAGGTGGCCCACCCCCATGAGTGAGGGTTTGCAGCACAGCAAGTGACAGAGCCACCCTGTCACCTTCCAGCATGTGTAAGTGTACAGAAGAAATGTTTGTCCCTGCACTACGCTTGCATAGGTCTAGCCTTGTACATATCAGTCTGAACCCCTCTCAGCCTGTCTTTCTGATCCAAAAAGCACTCTCCGTGTATTTCATTTCAGAGCCCTGGCATGAATCCCACACACTAATGAAATTTTCATTTTGATTTCTATAAAGAACAACAATGTATTGTTGAGATTTGTGGGAATCCCCATTGAAACTAGGAGTCCACATGTTCACCAATCTGTGACTACAAAACAAACTAACCATTTTTATACCTAAATGGTATAAATGATTATCACATAAGCCACACTTTTATACCTCTAACAAGTTCTCAGTAATTTTCCAAACTCTTCCTCCTTAAACCTCTGTCTGTTCAGACACAGCTGCCTCTTCCTCCTGGTGTTGTTGGTATTAACCACATCATTCCAACTATGGGGTAAGGTTATTGTGCTTTCTAATTCCCCACAGCATAGCTGTGATGCTAACAAAATGCCACAGGTTTAGGGACATACAAGTCTTCTTGCAAGGTAACTGTGTCCTCCTGGAGCTGGTTGTTCTAAGGGCCCATGGGCTCTGTCACACTCAGCATGTGTAGAGCAGCTGGTCCTGGCCCACCTCCCAGCCTGTCCCAGATGGCAGGGTTCAGCTCACTGCCTTCACCAGGATGTTCCAGCATCCTCATGCAATCGTCTCCCAAACCCCACTTCAGCCTTGGCTCTAAGACAAAGTCCTCTACATCCCCACCCAATGCCAGCAACCTTCATGCTCTAGAATTAACTTCTTTCAAGTTGATAATGGAAACTTCTACTTCCTCAGGAAGAAACCCACGAGTGTACTGTAGAAAAGTCTGTATCAATAGCCAACAGTAAATTTGGTAACACCTGGCTTTTACTACAATAAACAACAGCACAAGAGTTTTACACCATGGTACAACCCTGTCCAAGTTTGACCCAGGTCATCATAATCTTTCCTCACCAGATAGAGCTGAGTTGAGGCCTATGTTTCTCTTGCCCTTCTCAGGACCTACCTCTTGCTCTTGTATGAGCAGATCCCAGCTGAGAAGACTCCTTCATGTGCTCTCCAAGAACAGGAATGGGCAGGCCAAAACCAAATGTACGAGCAGAATAAAATGAAGCAGGTCTCTGACTCTAAGACATGTTGCCAGCACTGCCAGCTGCTTTTCCCAAACAGAACATTTAGATTTCAGTCTGGAACACTTCCACTGTGTTCTTGGTACATGTGGGAGCTCCCCAAGAAAAACGAGAGTTATTAATTGCCCCACATCTACGTGACTGAAATGGCCTCCACCAAGAAGATAGTCCTCCCAGAAATTCTGGAAGTTCTACCTAAAAGACAAATTTCAGCGCTCACTCAAAAATGCTAAAATTGACTTCTACTCCTCAGATGACAGAATTCTAAAAAAAACTTTTGAAAACAAAAGTCGTATCTGCTGACTTCCCACTGCTTTTGGACAACACACTCAATAGATGTTCGCATGGAAATGCCAACATGGATGTTCCTAGACTCTAATCCACAAGGAGTTTGCTGCAACAAATGCAGTTGAGTTAAAAAAAAATTAAAATTAAAAAAAGACATGAGACAGCAGGGACATACTATGTCCAAGTATTAGAGTGCAGTTTTTGGTAAATTTAATTCATTAAGGGAAAATATTACAATAAACATGATGGTCAATTTAGCTCATAAGTTCTGTGGAAATGCTTCAATTTTTTTCCAAATAAATAGATCTCTGGAGCTAAATTAGTAGGCAGTTAATGGTCTACATTTACATGGATAGCCAAAAAAGAAGGTGGTCAGGATTCAACAATGGCCCAAATGTTATAAAGACACTTTGTGGAGAGCAGAGGACCACCTGCCACCAGGTGGTTCTTGCCATCAGGACTACTACTCTATGTTCTGAACCAGGAACCAGCTGTGAGCTCCACTTCTACTTCCCCTGGATAGTGCTACATTGCTGGACAGACCAACAGCCTCTATAGGCCCTGTTCTCACCAATGCCCTGCTGCCATTTCTAAGTGGACACTGCCCTCTGAGAGGTCTTTGGGAGCTCAGAATGGCACAAAAGTTATGAATTTGAGTGGGGGAATTATATGCTCTCAGAAGGTTCCGAAACAAGACACCTTGGTCACCTCCTTTAGACCTACCTCCACAGCTCTGCTTACCACAGAACTTAGCCACACATCAAGAAGAGGCCCAAGACAAGAGATAAACAGGGAACAGCCTTTTCACTGTAGATATCTTCACACTTCTCAAGGTTGCCCTGCCTAGTTGCCTCTACCTTTAGGATGAGTTCTCTCCAGGAGTTTCCTCAGGCCCTGGTGCAAAGAATTCTGGCTGGTTCATCCCACTGATTTAACAGACTTGCCCACATAAGTCTGATGCCCAGTGGAAATTAGCATCTATGCCTCACCCATAATACACCAGTGTGGCATGTGGAGCTACTAAGTTTGTCCCTTGTAGTCACCCAAAATGTGCCTTGCTCACTTTCTCCCAATTTTTCATTTTAGTTCCCTTTCTATCTTGAGACATGACATTTGTTGGCTGAATGGCAAAGTTCAGAACTTGATACCATGGACAATGAGGAAGTGGGATGGCTGAGTGCTGGGATGTTCCTCCTCAGGACCTATCTCAAGGTGGGATGGGAGCTGGTATTCCTTCCCCTCCTCTTTTCTACTGACTCTCTGTGTGGGCCACCACTTACACTGGTATCTGCTTAGGAAGAGCTAAATGAGGCCCTACACGTAGTGGACTCAGCACGGTGGCTGGTACAGAACTAGCCCCGACACAAACATATCCATTCTCCAACATGCCCATTCATTCAGAGGCTCTTAAATTCCCAAGTCCCCACTTGTTTTATGTCACATACAGTCTTAGCCACATAAGTAAAACTTTACAGACACCTAAAAAGAGAAGTATCAGGAAAATATCTTTAAGAGAGGCAACTTCCAGTGCAGCCACAATATTCTCCTTAGCACTAGAAGTAGCCACTATGTTAGGCATGTGGTTTCAGAACCAGCCTTATCTACTTTTGTGGTGAATTTAACTTTGTCCCTTTCATTGACAGGGTCTGGATGTCTTTCAGTTCCTGCTTAAGTTGACAAGGAAATTAGCTGATGGAGTATAATCTTTCAATAAAGAAAGTACATATGGGAACATATGTTGGTGCTATAAATCAACAGTCTCCATTGTGACCGTTAAATGATTATTTCCTATCTTTCCTTATATGTTCCATGGGGAACCCACCAGCAGGAGTGACTGAGCAGGGAGACTGAAATCAGACCTGAGGCAAAGCAAACACTCTCTCCCTTTGCCTCTCTTGCTGTCACTAAATCTATTGACAGCATAATTGGAAAGACTGGCTTTTAGCCAAGGGTTGTCTTCTGAATGAGGGGCAGAGGTAGGGGAGCCATAAAATGTTAATTGCTCTATTGCAAACTCAGGGCCACCCCCCTCCCCATGCTCTTATGCCACATCGATCATCACAGCCTCTAGCACTGTCCAGGGGAAGTAGAAGTGGAGCTCACAGTGATGCCTCAACATTTGGTAGAACTCCCAGTAAGAACAGTCCCAGTAGACTCCTAGTAAGAATAATCAAACATTACTAGTAGACTTCCAGTAAGAATAGTCAAGGTCGATGTTCCCTGCTCCTTACTGCATGATTATCCTCTATGATATGGGCTTAAGTTGTTTCCAAAGGTTCTGGAGTTTCCATTCCTTAGACTGAGAAACTAGTGGTCCCTCTATTTCTGAGAGTGCAGAACAAAGCAGTAGCTGAGACCACTAAGCCAACAGGTCCACAAAGACAGAGACTCTACTGTCACTGCTGAATTCCTAGACCACTTCATGGCACTTGGCACTGAGCAGAAGCACAGGAAATATTCATGGTTCCTCCCCTCTGGCTAATGCCTTCGCTTCTCACCCACACCCAAACTTCCAGCCACATACAGTAAAACCAAGGTATACACAAATGCTCAGCCAGACACTAAGACATATGCACAAAAATAAGACACAACCACACACAGAGACAGCTTTACCTTTGGGGCTGGAAATACCATTCCTTCTTTCATCAGTTTGACCCCATTTTGCCAGTGAAACATAGCCATTATTGGAGGGGGGCAGGGGGCTCTGTTGTTTTATTAATTTCCCAGTTGAATTGAAAAAGCCATTAGTGTTTCAAGGCTGATCTCTTCATTTTAAAGGTGGAAAAATGGAGGCCTAGAAAAGGAAGTGAATTGCTAAGTGAATTAGAGATGATCAGGTATTAGTTCAGTTTTGTCTCCTAAGCTACATGGTTCCAAGTTCCTTCATGATGACATCTCAGCCATTATACCCACCATGGTAAGAGAGATAAGGAAAGCAACTACCATGGATTGTCTCCCACTTGGCAATTGTAGGATTCAGTTTTTGACACTCAATATCTCTAAAATCAATATTAACACTACAGGGAACACATCTGCATCTGCATCTGCATCTTCGAGTGGAAGAACTCAAAGGTTCCAAGAGGTAAAGCTTAACTCACCCGGTCCTGAGTGCGAGCTGGACTGAGTTTGTCGCTTCTAACAAAGAGGATATAGCAGAGTGATGCTGTGCCACTTGCAAGATTAGGATATAAAAAGACTAGCTTATGATCAGATCTTCTCTCTCTCCCTCTCTCTCTTCCCCCTCTTCTCTCTCTTCCTCTCTTTCTCTCCCTCTTTCTGTCTCTCTTTTGGATCATTTCTCTGGGGAAAGTCATATCACCAAAAACTATGGAGCAACCCACATGATAAGGAACTGAATAGTCTTGCTAATATCCACACAAATGAGTTTGGAAGAGAAACCTTCAGTCCAGTCAAGCCTCAGAGGCTGCAGCCCCAGCTAATAACTTGACTGGAGAGATCCCAAGCCAAAACCACCCAGCTGTTTCTCTTGGATTCCTGACCCACAAAACTGGAAGATAATAAATGATTGTTTTTTAAAGAGCTAACTAAGCATAGGATAATTGAATAACTAACACAGATCCCCTGGCCTTAATTGGCGGAAAGAGGCCACCCACTATTGCAGATGGCTTTCCTCATCGATTTTTACTAATTTGTCTCCGCACTGCCTTCTTAATCGAAAACTGGCATCCATTTGTTCCCTTCTCAGTATCCTTTCCTGCCAAGTAGTAACTACTTCCAAGACCTAAGCTAATAGGTATTTTCACACTAACCTATTTTTGTTTCCAGTTAGCTAAAGCAAACAAACTACAGGTTAAATATCCCTTACCTGAAATGCTTGGGACCAGAAGAGTTTTGAATTTCCCCCCCCCCTTTTTTTTTTTTTGGACTTTGTAATGTTTTTATCTAGTTAATGAGATATCTTGGGTTTGGGACTCAAATCTGAACCTAAAATTAATTTGTGCTTCCTATATACCTTACAGACATTATGTTTATACAATACTTTTATATTACATTGTTGTGACTGTGACTAATCACATGAGGTCAGTTGTGTGATTTTCCACTTGTGGGGTTATGTCAGTACTCACACAGTATAGGTTTTTGGAGCATTTCAGAGTTCAGATTTTTTAGATTAGGGATGTTCAACCTATAATGAAAAGTAAAACTATAACAACAAAATCTTCAAAGGTATGTTTTACCTGTCTTATGTGTATATAAGCTGCTTCAAAATTATTTACATGGCTACAGCACCATTCAAATAAAACATCTTATGGCTTTATTCTTGATTCGGATTTTGACTACAAGAGGAGAGTTTTCCAGTCCACTGAAATGCATGCTGACATTAAAAACATGTCAGAGTGGTGACAGAGACAAAGGAGTTGAATGTCTGAAAACTGAGTTCAATTCCCAGAGTGTGCACCTTGTCCCATGTGGACAAATTACTTGGAACATTTATGCAGGCATAAAATTCCACAGCTATAAATGTGTGAGGCCCCTCTGGGTTATTTGGTGGCCATGGAATTCTACTGAATAGAGTGATTTAATGCAAGTGGACTTTGAAACCCTGTTGGGAATTCAGAGGTTTTTGCTACAAGAGTGTTGTTAGGGCTATGCTAAGGCAGCTGTACTTTCTTTAGGCCACTCAAGCAAATGCTCATGGCATTTTCTTATTCCCTTTGTTCCTTTTGTCTCATCCCTGGTTCTCACTCCTTAATTTGGGTGTTAAGCCACTCCAATCTTTTCAGAAGAGTTAGGAACAAGTTTCATTACTTGTGGCAGGTCTATCACCATGGAAGCCAAAGCATCATCCATTCCTTGTTTGTGGCATGATTGCCAGGTCTTTAAATTGACTTGTAAACTATCATTTATAACTTTGGGAAACAGACAAGAAAATCCAGATGGGCTTTCTAGCTATTTCCCCAATAGCTCAGAGCAAATAGCCTTGGTTGTGAATACCATCACCCCTCATCCTTGCTTGACTGTATCCCCCAGCTCTGCCTGCCTCCAGGTGAAAGGATAACAGTTGTAAGCATCTTCAGGAATCCAGGACACTGGGTGGGAACTGATGTGCCAGACCTGCTCATTCTCGGTCACCATGTTTAAACATTTGCTCACAGTAGAAGCACACCAAAAACATTCCCAGTGCCAAAGGTAAGCCTTTCCAGTGTGACAGACCCATCATGACTACCAAAATGGAATGTTGTCCTATAGAAGAGGTGACCTCATCTAAGATAAGACATGGCTAGAGAAGGTCACATGAAGTGGATAAAAGCAAACCCTAATGAGAAGCAAAAATAAGCCTGTTGGATTTGCTTTTGCAGTCACAGATAAGGGAATTTAAAAATACAGCCTGTATAGGCTTCTTACATTCATCAGTTCCACTGATGACATGGATTTCTGAAGCAGCCAGCTGGAAATGTAATCTATATTTCAAGAAAGCAAAATCAGCCTTCATCACTCCAAGTTGATGATTTAGTGTCACTACACATACTAAAGCATGAAAAAGAACAGAACAATTTGATATCAAAGCCTGAGAGCATGCAGACAGTTGTCCCAACTATCAATGGGCGCTAGGATCTAGCTGCGAGACTTCACGTTTGTTATATAACCTCTCTGTTCTTTAGTTTTATCACCTACAGAATAGAGATATTAACAGAATGTTCCTTGTTGGGTTACTGTAAATATTAATTAAGATCATAGGGCCAGACAGTCATGGAGCAATAACATAACTGACCTACATGGGAACACCCTCGGTTTGCTTCCTGGGGCCTGCCTATGCCTGTGCTTCAGAGGCAAAAGGGTGGATCCTGGCGTGAAGACTCTGTTGGGAGTGTCTCTCTCTCTCTTTCTCTCTCATGGAAGAAATATATAAGCTCAAAAAAAAGGTCATATATTGGAATGATACATAGGAAGCACTCAATAAATATTAGCTATTGTTGCTGGTGTTAGGTTTTGCTTTGGTTTGTTTTTATTTTTGTTTTTTACTTTATTTCCTCCAAGAGAGACACATAGTACCCAGCAGGGTCTTGAAATTGCAATCCACTCCCACCTTTAGCAAGCCCAGATCATGGGCATGTATGTGCCTGGCATATTTAGGGAGGTCTCTGGACACAAATCTGGAATGTTATCTCATGTGGGTCAGTCCCACAGGGCAATGTGTTTCACCAATACACTACCATCTGACCCCCGATCTTTTATTGTCATCCCATTCTGTCTCCGGAGGCAGATCCACATAGAGAGCCACAGCATGATCAGTGTTGCTGGGTGACCATGGGGTCTGTATGTTAGGATGAACCCAGTGTTTAACAGCATCGGCCAGGAAGGCCTGGTGTGCCATCCCTATGATATAGAAGAGATTTTAGCAGTGGGGCCAGGATATTCTCAGCCATTGCTAAAAGCTTCTTCTATTCTGTTCAGATGAGCTGTTTGCAGACAGTCTTTCTGAATGGAGAATCATTGTTTTGCCTTCAGGTCTCAATATATCTCTGTCATAACCAGTCTGCATTAATTACCACATTTTCCTCTTAAAGGGCTCTCTTACTTCTTTCACTTCTTGATTTTCACTGGGTGCTATATATAGCCCCCCAAAATTTATGATCCTTCTTAATGACAAATATTTTTTCCCACCAAAATATTCTAGAAATCTATAGAATTATCCAAATAATCCAACTGAGACAACTCATAGGTTTTTCACAGCCTGGTGAAATCTTCTCTTTTCTGAGTTTGATAAAAGCAATTTGTCCTGAGGTTAAGAATTACTGTTTATTGGGACCAGCAGTTGGCATAATGGCTATGTAGCTGGACTCCCATATAGTTAACTGCGGTTTGAGTACCAGACCCGGTGGCTTAAACTCACGCCGGGCACATGTGCATGCATGCCCAAGATCCCAAGAGGAGAATGGAGGAGAAGGGATTGCAGAGTGGCCATCCCCCCGGGGAGTGATTGCTTGCTTTCTATCTCTCTGTCTCTGTCTTTCTGGCAAGCACACAAGCCCTATAGCAAAAACCTTCCCCCCCAAAAAAAGAATTATTATTTATCTTTACATAAAATAGAAAGAGAATGAGATCTGTGGTTATCCCTGATGACTTTTTTTTTAAGAGAGATTTTTGCTATAGGGCATGTGTTCTCCCCAGAGATACAGAAAATAAAAATATCCCCCCCTTGGGGGGGGGATGTCCAAACTACAATCCCATCACCTCCATTCTCTTATTGGGCTTTTGGGCACACAAGCACACACATCTGGCATTAGTTTTAAGCCTCTGGGTCCGAAGTCAAATCACGGTCTACTTTGTGGGAATCCAACAATGTAACCATTATGCCATCTGCTGGTCCACCCAATGACTTAATTCTTATTATTTTAAAACAATTACCTTATTTCTTAACTTGTATTTGTTCATTTTAATTTGACCAGAGAGAAAGAGAGCAAGAGAGAAAGGAGAGAGAGAGAGAGGGAAAGTGAGAAACTAAGCCACCAGGTCTGGGATTCAAACTATGGTCTACCACGTGCCATGTGCAAGTCCAACACCCTTATCCACCACGCCACCTGTTGGCCCATCAATGACTTACTTCTAAGGGGATTTGAAAATACAATCACTATTATATATCAAGAGACTTCAAAACATTCATTTTAAAAATGGAATTAAAGTATAAATTTATTCTGATGCCAAAAGTTTTTTAAATTTATGGATAGTTTCTTCATAGTGCACATTTTCCATGAACTTTGCTGAGCAAATTTAGGCTGATCATGGGGCATGATAGCACGCCCCATCCAAAAAAGCACATTTGAGATTGGCAAAAGAATTGAACAACACCTGGGACCAGATAGTGAGGCAGCAGTGAAACATGACTTTGTGAGGCGAGCCCACATCACAGGGTTATTGGTTCATACCCAGAGACCTCTCAGAGTACACCTGACATGTGTGTGCCCAGGACCCAAGCTGGCTGAAGCTGGGGGTGAATCACAATGTCATCCCCATCTGGAATGCTGTATCTCTGTCTCTCTTCTCTGTCTCTCTCACTCATGGAATAAATAAACTTAAAAAAGGGAGTAATACCAGTAATAACAGCTTTAATTCTTTTTTCTAATGCTATTTCTCATTATTTTTTAAAACTGTCCATACTAGCAGATGATCCTGCAATGTATCTAAGGGATACTTTGAGCTAGATCAGATTTCTGTATCAATTATCAACAAAAAAATCACTTTCTTTGAAATGTCATCCTAATATAAAACATAGTTGATCAAGCCAAAGGTTCCTAGTTAACACTGGAAGAACTCTTCCCATGTGCCAAGTACTTTATACATACTGCCCCATTAAGTTTTTACAACAAACCTTTGAGTCAAGTATTATGAGAATGAGGCACAGGTTCATTAACTTACCTAAGTACCAGAACTAGTACGTGATTTTTTTTTTTGATTCATGATTAAATCTGAAAAGTGGAAACCACTCAAAGTACTTCAAGTACAGAGGGATTAGTATGTAGAATTAAGTCACGAAATTGTTGAGAGAACTGGAAAATCAAAAGAGGGGTTATGGGAGTCAGCAAGAGGCATGGCGGTTAAGGTGCTGCATTCTCACATGGCTGACAGTGGTTCAACTCCCAGACCTGGCAGCTTGCTTTCTCTCTCTCTCTCTCTCTCTCTCTCGCTCTCTCTCTCTCTCTCATCAGTGCATATGCCCCATAGCAAATTAAAAGTATTAATTAAAAAGGGGGCCTCATGGTAGGATCCAAAGATGAAGAACTACAGGAATCACAACCCCTTCTCCATCACCATTCTGATCCGACTATTCGCCCCTGTGCTGTAGGGGTGGCTACCACAGAGCCATGGACATTTGCTGCCTTCACAGGGGCTACAGCTGTCTCCTGGTACCACTGCTCCTAGGGCTAGATGAAGAAATGCATTTCCCCCTGCCTGTACCTAAGGGCCTATCCACTTTTCCATTGGAAGAAGCTAAAAGCTATCTCTGCTGAAAAGAGAGCCCAGAAAATGTAGTTACAAATGTTTAGCCCCTGTGGTTCAGAGGACCAAAGGGCCTATGGATATAATTCAGGGGGCTCATGAACTTGGATGAGAGAAAACAATGACATCACCATGTTCAATAACCCATTGTTGAACCTTAGTATATATTTCAATTATTAGTACAGGTAACTATCTACAGGAGAATTTACAGCACTGTGACATTTTTACCAATGGAAGTCACTGAAAAGCATTAATAAAGAAATATATAGTACTATATCATAAGTTTATTATTTGCCATATTCTCATAGCCAATATAGTTGGTTTCCTGTGAAACCTTTTGTATTTTATTTTACTCTTTTAAAAACACTACCCTGAAAAGGGGTCCATGGGCTTCACAGGTCTGAAAAGGTCTATGGTACAGAAATGCTAATTCCCCTTGGTCTAGACATATGGGATTGATTCTGAGAACCAACACACAGAATCTGATATCTGAACCATTTCTGTCAACTCCAGAATCTGTGATTTAATCATCACACTCCCATGGCTTTGAGAGATAGAACAATCCTTTTAGGTTTTCTGGATGTCATAAAAACCTTGAGTATTCCCCAACTGCTTGGCACTAGTGAAGACTTGGGAATCCCCAGGGAACACTGGAAGCTAGTCTTTTCATCCAGATCAGTACTTTTAATGAGAGTGGGGTGGTGGTAATCATCTTTCATCTTTGAAAAAAATCTATTTCCTCATACCTTGCCTTTTCATTGCAAGGTGTCTACTGCAGTGACTTCATTAAAGTATCTTAGAACCACAGAACTGGCTCTTCTCCATCAGGCAGAGTAATGATACGTGCAAAGATTCCAAGTTACATGTGCTTAGGAGATGAAATAAAGGTGTTATCCCAAGACTTTTTCTATTAAATATTCAACTCAAAATGCATATGTGTAGTAGTTTCTTTTCTGGCAGGGCTTCTATCTATGACTAAAAATATGGGTAATTTCTTTTTCCTCATGTTGCTGAGAATGATAGAGCCTAAAGCAGATTTTATTTAACAGATAAAGAAACCAAGAGGAATATTATATAGTAATTAAGAGTTCAATTATAGGGCCCAGCAGGTGGCATAGTGGTTAAGGCCCTGGACTCCCACATGGCCAACCACAGTTCAAGTTATGGACCCAGCAGCTTGAAACTCCCATTGTAGGCATGTATGTGCATGCCCCAAATCCTGGGAGGACGATGGAGAAGGAGGGTTTGTGGCATGGCGATTCCCTCATTGTGGGTGGTCTCTCACTTTCTCTTTCTCTCTCTGTCTGTCTCTGTCTCTGGAGAGTGGACACTCCCTATAGTAAAAATCTCTCTCTAGAAAAAGAAAAAAAATTAGGTATCAGCAGTTAGTGTAATGGCTATGTTGCTGAACTCCCATGTAGCCAACCGTGGTTCGCGTCCTGGACCCGGTGGCTAAACTCATGCCAGGCACGTGTGCGTGCATGCCCAAGATCCCTAGAGGAGAATGGAGGAGAAAGGATTGTGGTGTGGCCATCTCCCCTGGGGGGTGATTTCTCGCTTTCTGTCTCTCTGTCTCTGTCTGTCTGTCTGTCTGGCGAGCGCACGCGCCCTATAGCAAAAAAAATCTCTCAAAAAAAAATACAGAGTTCAACTATAGAGTCAAATGGACTTAGGTTTAAACACTTATTTTTTTCATGCTATTTTTATGACAATGTATTAAAATCATGGTTAGAGAGTCATGAACCATGAAGTAGGGAGAATTTATTTGTCAAGATATTTTCTTTTTTAATAATAAATGATGTAAAACATGTGAGATGACTAGCACACACAATGAATATTATCTGCACATACAGAGATAAGATTACTCAAGGTCATGGGGTGCTACAGAGCCAGGTCTAACGTCCAGGGACTCTGGCTTTTTCTGCATGTATTTTCCTGCATGTAAACCCTTGTGACTGTCTGGGCATCTGGTAAACTGACTGGCCCCTTCTTAGTTCATGCTTAAAGAAGGAAAGGTATAAAACCAACATGTTTATATAATAAGCAGAGGCCCCATAAGCAAGGCTTGCTCCTCCCATCACCATAAAATGAAAGAATAATAATGGATCAGCTAAAGACAGACATCAAGGGAGTTTTTACTCCTATATCTGCTAGTAACCTCATTTTTGCACTCTAAGCTCCCTCTGATAATCTATTCTCTTTATACGTTTCCATCAATAACTTGTACCACAAACTAAGTCAAAGCTTCATTCAAATCGTACTCCTCATCTTTGGAAAACTCATTCCCAGGTGATTTAATGGACTCCTGAGAGATGGCATCTGTCAAAGTTGTCCTGTCATTCACATGGGGTTCCCGCTCCCACCTATTTGTCTGAACTGATTCAGAGACGTGGTCCATATGCCCAGGGATCTCACAGAACAGAGGAAACGGCATGTAAACAGGTCACAGCAGGACAGACTCTCAGGATTCTAGAGTAATACATAGAAGCAAGTCTTATCTTCATGA
The DNA here is from genome assembly GCF_000334495.1 of Tupaia belangeri chinensis. Taxonomy (NCBI): domain Eukaryota; kingdom Metazoa; phylum Chordata; class Mammalia; order Scandentia; family Tupaiidae; genus Tupaia; species Tupaia belangeri. Next base: position 408,101 of record NW_006160195.1, on the reverse strand, counting down.
AAGATAGTCAGGGAAAGCTGCCTGAAGGAATTAAGTTACACTGAGAAGCAGGTCAGCAGGTGAAGAAAAGAAAAATTCCAGATAAGAAAACAGAATATTCCAGAGGTGAGAGGAGCAGAGTAGGTCTGAGAAACTAAAAATTTAAATAAATAAACAAATAAATAAATAGCCAGCAAGGCAAGAGCATAGAGAAAAGAAATCACAGGAGATGAGATATAGAAGTAGGTAGGCAGAAGTGAGGTCCAACAGGTGGTAGCTAAGGAGTCTAGACCTTTTCCTGGGGATGAAGAGATACTATTTCCAAGCTTTATGCAGATAAAATACCAACCTTGCAAGGAATAGAATAGCAAAGAAGAGAGGCACTTCAAACTTACACCAATCTGGATTGGAAGGCCAATCTCACAAAGCACTTTGGATACTTATAATGGTCATCCCCCTAGAGGGGACGGTGATTTCACGCTTTCTGTCTCTCTGGCAATCACATGTGCCCTGTAGCAAAAATCTATTAAAAAAAAAGAAAGAAAGAAAGCGAGAGAAAGAAAGAAAAGAAAAGAAAAGAAAAGAAAAGAAAAGAAAAGAAAAGAAAAGAAAAGAAAAGAAAAGAAAAGAAAAGAAAAGAAAAGAAAAGAAAAGAAAAGAAAAGAAAAGAAAAGAAAAGAAAAGAAAAGAAAAGAAAAGAAAAGAAAAGAAAAGAAAAGAAAAGAAAAGAAAAGAAAAGAAAAGAAAAGAAAAGAAAAGAAAAGAAAAGAAAAGAAAAGAAAAGAAAAGAAAAGAAAAGAAAAGAGAAAGAGAAAGAAATCCAAGCCTTGCCTCTGGTTAAGCCTTCCAACAAGGAGTCTGTCGGAGGCACCATAGCAGAAGCGCTATCTTTTCCTTGTATGGCTCAATCTTACTGGGTGATAAATGTACAGTGAGGCTACACCAGCTGCCAGGCTCATCAACCTTTCCTCCCACTTAATTATCTTCTCCCTTCTATTGAACTGTAATAGCTTCAGATGGTCACCTAATGTCTTCAACTCAACAGCTCTCTTCTTCAGTGGTTTCCTGTTACATGTCAAAAGCCTTGGACTGCTTGGCATATGAGACCTTTGTCTACCTGATGCCAACCTCTTTTAGGGTCTCTTTTTAGTTCATGAATATCACACTCTACTTCATCCCTATATCCCCTTGACTATAATAAGCCCCAATGCTCCAAACTCTACCTGAGCCATTCTTCCCATCCTTCCAGACTAGCTGAATACACATCTCGCATGAAGTGTATATCCACCTTTCTCTAAACCCACATAAGCATTCACCTGAACTTCTCCTGTAGCATTTATCACATTTCATTTTGTATGCTCGTTTATGTTCTTGCTTTCCATTCCCTGGCAATTCCTTAGCACAAGAGTCATAACCTTCATTTCAAGGCCATTTTTTGATCCACCCCAGGACAGTGGGCAAAAGTCAAATTGGAATTAAAATTCTATCCATTTCTAGGACTTGTAACTATTCAATAAAATTTTGCATTTTTGATTTCTGTTAATACCCTAATACCAAAAAATAAGTTTTATGCTACACTGAGATCGAGTGAGTTGTTTTCAGAGTGAAAAGACCAGCCTTATAAACATGTAGCTCATGCCTGAGAAAGCAGTGATAAGAACCCATTGACTGATGAGGTTCATGTGAAACACCCTAAGGGCCTCAAAAGCACTAGGCTGGGCCTGGCAGCTGGTATAGCCTCACTACATTTATCATCCAGTAAGATTGAGCCTTACAAGGAAAAGATAGCGCTCCTGCTATGGTGGATCCAACAGACTCCTTGCTGGAAGGCTTAACCAGAGGCAAAGCTTGGATTTCTTTCTTTCTTTCTTTCTTTCTTTCTTTCTTTCTTTCTTTCTTTCTTTCTTTCTTTCTTTCTTTCTTTCTTTCTTTCTTTCCTTCCTTCCTTCCTTCCTTCCTTCCTTCCTTCTTTCTTTCTTCCCTCCCTCCCTTCCTTCCTCTCTTTCTTTCTTTCTTTTTAAAGATTTTTGATGAAAAATGCATGTGATCACCAGAAAGACAGAAGAAAAGAAAAGAAAAGAAAAGAAAAGAAAAGAAAAGAAAAGAAAAGAAAAGAGAAAGAGAAAGAAATCCAAGCCTTGCCTCTGGTTAAGCCTTCCAACAAGGAGTCTGTCGGAGGCACCATAGCAGAAGCGCTATCTTTTCCTTGTATGGCTCAATCTTACTGGGTGATAAATGTACAGTGAGGCTACACCAGCTGCCAGGCTCATCAACCTTTCCTCCCACTTAATTATCTTCTCCCTTCTATTGAACTGTAATAGCTTCAGATGGTCACCTAATGTCTTCAACTCAACAGCTCTCTTCTTCAGTGGTTTCCTGTTACATGTCAAAAGCCTTGGACTGCTTGGCATATGAGACCTTTGTCTACCTGATGCCAACCTCTTTTAGGGTCTCTTTTTAGTTCATGAATATCACACTCTACTTCATCCCTATATCCCCTTGACTATAATAAGCCCCAATGCTCCAAACTCTACCTGAGCCATTCTTCCCATCCTTCCAGACTAGCTGAATACACATCTCGCATGAAGTGTATATCCACCTTTCTCTAAACCCACATAAGCATTCACCTGAACTTCTCCTGTAGCATTTATCACATTTCATTTTGTATGCTCGTTTATGTTCTTGCTTTCCATTCCCTGGCAATTCCTTAGCACAAGAGTCATAACCTTCATTTCAAGGCCATTTTTTGATCCACCCCAGGACAGTGGGCAAAAGTCAAATTGGAATTAAAATTCTATCCATTTCTAGGACTTGTAACTATTCAATAAAATTTTGCATTTTTGATTTCTGTTAATACCCTAATACCAAAAAATAAGTTTTATGCTACACTGAGATCGAGTGAGTTGTTTTCAGAGTGAAAAGACCAGCCTTATAAACATGTAGCTCATGCCTGAGAAAGCAGTGATAAGAACCCATTGACTGATGAGGTTCATGTGAAACACCCTAAGGGCCTCAAAAGCACTAGGCTGGGCCTGGCAGCTGGTATAGCCTCACTACATTTATCATCCAGTAAGATTGAGCCTTACAAGGAAAAGATAGCGCTCCTGCTATGGTGGATCCAACAGACTCCTTGCTGGAAGGCTTAACCAGAGGCAAAGCTTGGATTTCTTTCTTTCTTTCTTTCTTTCTTTCTTTCTTTCTTTCTTTCTTTCTTTCTTTCTTTCTTTCTTTCTTTCTTTCTTTCTTTCCTTCCTTCCTTCCTTCCTTCCTTCCTTCCTTCCTTCCTTCTTTCTTTCTTCCCTCCCTCCCTTCCTTCCTCTCTTTCTTTCTTTCTTTTTAAAGATTTTTGATGAAAAATGCATGTGATCACCAGAAAGACAGAAAGTGCAAAATCACTGCCCCCCTCCCCAGGGGGATGACCATTCTGCAATCTCTTCTCCATTCTCCTCTTGGGATCTTGGGCCCTCATGCACATGCAACCGGCATGAGTTTTAAGTCACCAGGACCAGGACTTGAACCACAGTCGACTACGTGGGAGTCCAGTGATGTGGCCATTATGCCATCTGCTGGTCCCAGCAAGGCTGGATTTCTATATTACAAGCTCATGATTGCTAAGGGCAAGAAAATAAGTCAAGATTAGAGGTTTAGTTTTATTGATCTAACCTCTGCGTTAACTATTCTAGTTACCTTGAGACTTGGAGCTTCTGGGAACATGGAACTTTTAGTACTAAATCCAAGAAAGTAACAGATAAGTCAGTATAACTTGGTCATCCTACTTCAGCCGAATAGAAGTACACCACTCTGTGCTAGGCTCCAGGCCAGGCACCAGGATGTGGTGCTGAAAAAAAATATAATCCTTGCCCTTAAGAATTTTACAGTGTAGAGACCAGCAGTTGGCACAATGGCTGTGTCGCTGGACTCCCATATAGTTGGCCACAGTTTGAGTCCCAGACCCGGTGGCTTAAACTTACACCCAGCACGTGTGTGTATGTGCCCAGGATCCTGAGAGAAGAATGGAGAAGAAATTGTGGCATGGCTATCTTCTCTGTTGGGGGTGATTTCTCACTTTCTGTCTCTCTATTTCTCTCTTTCTGGTGAGTGCATGCACCCTATAGCAAAAACTTCTCAAAAAAAAATAAAAAGAAAAAAGAAAAGAAAGAAAGAATTTTACAGTGTAATAGAGAAGACAAACATGGACCCGAAATAAATCCTAGGATCCCTCACATAGCCTTGATTTGATTAGGTGGTGAATTCAATAAGTAAACCCAAAAACTAAAAGTAATTTTTAAAATTCTAATCTCTACTTACTGTCTCTCTGTCAAAGAATTTGAGAGGGGATTCAATACATCACCAACATTCTTTTTTAAATGACCTTTTCTTAAATCTCTTTCTTTCCTAAATGCCTGAGGCTCCAAGACCATCCCCTCACTGAGCTCCCTCTCAAGGTTCCCTTGGCATTCCACTTACAAGGGAATGTCTTCCTTCTTTCTTCCCTGAACAGCAACACTATTTCCCTACCAGAAGTGCCTACTAGAACTAAAACTCCTGGGCCATTCATGAAAGGCTGAGAATCCAGTGACTCCATAGCTCCATTCTCCCTCTCTGCCCAAAGAGGAGCCCCTGAGAAGTGTAGTTCTTTTCTCTGTGACTGCCTGTCTTGCAAGAGATTCTCCAGATCATTTCACTTACACAAGCAGATCACTTCAAACTGCTCGACTAAGTGCTGTGACAAAGATAATGTGTACGCAGGGAAGTTTAGAGCCACAGAGGTGGGTACTTAGATCCTGAATAAAGCAGGCACTTAGTTGCTGAAACCAAAGCAGGTTCTGTCGTACAAAGTTGGGATCTGTCACTGTCCTAGACTCACAGGAGCTCTAACTGTGGAGGAAGTGGGCCCTTCAAGGTTCCATGCATTCCACCACAAGCAAATAAGCTTGAAAGCAAAGTGCAACACAAAAACAAACCCATTGTTCTATTCTCTGATCCACTCTAGAAAAATAGCTGCTTAAAGAGAAATCTGGGGCAGAGGTAGCTAGATCTACAGAGAATCATCTCTTTGGTCACTAAGAACATGCATTAAATCTGTCCCTGAAAGAACACAAGTTCTTGCCACAGTGTGTTCTAGCAACATACTGGCTGGGGAGGAGGCAGACCTTCTGCATTAGAGCTTATATTTATACTTTCATGAAACATCATTGTGATCATGAGGCTTCAGAGACTACGATGGAGCCAAACTTTTATTCTACCTCTCTGTGCCTCAGTTTCTATCTCCAGAAAACAAAGGCAATATAATTACCTGCCTCACAAGGTTGTTTAGAAGATTTAATGAGGCAATACCTGCAAAGTTCTTAGAATAGTGCCTGGTGCGTAATAAGCGTCACAATCGTGTTTATTAGATCACTTTGCCAATTTAAGTGCCATTTAATTTGCACTTACTTAGTGCCAAGCACCAGTCTCATGAAAGTTCTAAAGACAAGTAGTTTAAAATTATCTCTGGTTTACAGCCAGAGAAACTAAGACTCAGAGAGGAAAGTAATCACCCAGATCACATGTTTGACCAGTGGTAAAGTCAGGAGATAGGTCTGGCTTCCAAGCCCATACCCCTTGGCTCTGTTACCATCCTGACTTCTCAACCAAAGTTTTGAAGAACTATCCCTTAGCAAGCTTGTCTAAACCCTCACTTAGTACCTGCCTTCCCCCAAGTTCCTCATAATTCTGGTGCTGTAACTCATAGGAACCTCTGGGGGCTGAAGATTGTTCAAGGAAAGGGGCAGTCATGGGGCTGACCAGCCTCCAGCTGGATCATTGCAGGCAGTGTGTCAGGCCAGACCTATTAATAGGCATAAGCCCTCTGTAGGGTGACCATTGGGAACCAGCAGTGTCATTTCTGCTGAAAGTCTGTTACCTACCAGCCACCCTGCTAATTACTCACAAGAGTCCCACCCTGGTAAATCACTCACTGTCCTCATTGCCAAGTGATCGAGAGAAACTTAGATCCCCAAGGCCTATTCCCCATCCAGCAAATCCTCTTCCCCAGAACAGAGACACACCTTTGACTCTGGAGCAGCTTCAAGGAGAGACTTAGATCAAGAGAGAAGACAAGATGAGTCCCCAATCTAACACCAGAGCTATGTCTGAGAATCAGTAATAATACAAAGTGTAATGGTTCTATAATGGAAATAGGAAGTAACATGAATTGCAGTAGTAACTGAATTTTCAGCAACTTATACACACCATTTTGTATATTTCTCACAACCTTCAAACATTAGTATTAACCCCATTTTGCAAACAAGAAACTCAAGCATCACTTCCTAAGACCCCACATCTCATGAGTGGCAGAGTAGGGACAAAAGGCCAGGTCTCTGACTCTTGAGTCTCCGAGACCCTTTCCTCACTCTAAGACACCTGGACTGAGGGAGTCACAAGTCCAGTGCTCCCTTAGTTCTGCAGATCCAACTTCCGAGCAACGTTTTCTTTTGCTGATCACTCCCACCCCATGTCTACTGGCCTTGTTGAAAATGCCCAAGAATTCTCTAGAGCACATCTGTCCAAAGCATGGACTGCCCAGTGCAAATAATGTTTCAGAGATAATTTATATAACTAAATGAATCTGCTCCAAGGTCAGAGACTGTATTAACACTTCTCCTGGGGAACATTAGTCTGGTTTTGCAAGCTCAGCAATCAGGTAGGATTCCTGCAGCTCTGTAACAGGCCTCTTAACTATTAACTCTCTTCTTAATTGAATTTGGCTGTTAGCCAAATGTGCCTCATCAAGGCTTCTGCATCGTCCTATGGGCCCTAGGCTGAGAAGCATGTCTTGGGACCATTTGCACCTTCTGCTTTCCCATGCACAGCTTTTGCTCCTGTGGTGGACTCCTCTGCTCTTCTCTAAGCTGCTCCAGATTGGTGGCCACCATGCGCAGACGTTGATGATAGGTCAGAACACTCCTCTGAAGTAAGGAAGAGTGCCCTTGCACATGGGAATGAGTCTTCACAAATAGTTTCTCAGCAGATGAAGCCATGGTTAGGCTGCAGGCTTATCCATCTCCTCCCCATGGAGCTGGCATCCTGCCTGTTCATTCACTCTCCCTCGATGCCCAGGATTAAGTGGTTTTTGGTTAAAAGGAAGCGTTTTGAAATTAGACAAAGTCCAGTTCTGATTCCAGCTAGCTCATGAGGTATGCCAACATCAAACATGTTGCTTAGCTTCTCTGAACCTTGGTTTCTTCATGTGAAAAATTGAGAAAACAGTAACACCTACTGCACAGAGTTGTCATAATGGTTAAGTGACTTAATGCACACAAATAAATTAGCACAAGGCAGGAACTAAGTAAGCATTCAAAAACTAGTAACTGTCTACTATGCATTGGTAACTGCGTAAGGTGACAACCTTCCCTTATAGGCTCATCACTTGCAAGTCTATAATTTCGTCATTCACCCCTGGGCCTCCATCTATGGCATGTACAGATACTTCAGTCTTAAAACATCCACAGTGTAAATCCTCCTCTTCCCTCCAAGCCAGTATGCTGAAACATAAGACCTTTATAATCTGGTCCACTTCTGTCCCTGCCATATATAACTTTAACTCTTACTCTTTGGGACTAGTTATACACTCCACCCCACCCCACCCCCTAAAAAAAATTGTATGTTTCATGCTTTGTACATTAGCATGACGATTTCTCCTGTCTGGAATACCCTTGTTCAGCGTCTTTGGCTAACTTACTCCTATACTTTCCCAGTCGAGCACTGCTTTCTCTGAAATCCTCCCCTGATATTCCCTTCCACCCAGACCGGGTCAGGTGACCACAGCTCTCAGTTTTCTCCCATCCCATTGTGCATATTCCACTGAATTGGCATGGGCCTATATAGCATATCTCAGTCTGTGATCTAAATTGTGCACCAAATATATATATATATATATATATACATATATATATATATACATATATATATGTATATATATATATATAT
>NW_006160195.1:397866-399723 GCF_000334495.1 Tupaia belangeri chinensis | reverse complement strand
ATGTATATATATATATATATATATACACATACATACATATATGTATATATATATTTCCTCTGTGGCTCAATAATTAGATTTAATTTCCATTTGATTACCCAGATCATAATCTCAGTTACTTCAGGTTATGCCAGTTAATTTAAGAGTTTCTTAGCCAATTCACCCCTATTCCAATCTCTAATTGAGACTGGACTCAATATGCACAAAGGTATAAACATACCATCTGGGGAGGGGGGAGAGCAGAGGAGGTGTAACTAGTCCCGAAGAGTCTCTCCCTAGCTTAAGCCTGGGCTCTGAAGTTCTCATACAGTGTTATGGCATCATGGGGTTGAAAAAAAGAGATGGATAGGGCTTCTGCTCCTCGGTTCTCACCTTTAGCTAGGCTGGCATCTGCTGAGATGTAGCCCACCCCATCTGATGCTGTTATCCATCCACAGAGGTTTTCACCTGTCCCAAGATCTGCCTCACCAAATCCAGCACTACTTTGATAACTTATATGTCTTTTTGGATGCCTGGGAATTATTTACCTATTCTCCACAAAATGCTTAACTGTCTTAAAACCATCTGCCCCAGACACTCCACATACTCATCTCCACTGCTCTATGTATCAGGATAAACAAAGGATAATTCAAGAGGTCCTGTCATCTTCCCAGGCTCCACACAGAAAGTTGAGTGCAGATACTCTTTGCTTTATATTGTCTCCAACCCTGTCAGAATATGCTATCCATTCTCTCACACATCCACTCTGGAACTTATCCCAGAGGTCATGGGATCCTTTCCAAGGGAACAGCATCTGTGCTATTTCTATTGCCTTTCCTCCAAGACTCCTCCATCAGTCCCAAAATCTTTACCTTTTATGGAGCAAGAATTTAAAAACCTCTGATTGGTCTTATATTCTCTAGACTATGAGTGCCCTCAAGGTAAATACTTTTGGAATCTCTCATTCCTAAACTCTTAGAAACACAAGTCTTTTGTTTCAAACTACTGGCTGTGCCTTGACTTGACTCTTTCATCTTTCTACGAATTGTTTAACAACTCTTCCCTGGGTTAAAAAATGTCTTAACATCTAGTTTGAACAATAAATATGCCATAGGACAAAAAAAAAAAAAAAGGCAAGAAAGAAAAGAAGAAGAACTCAGAGTAGCAAATACTTGAAAATAATATCCCACTACCTCTATTAGCTTGTCTGAACCTCCAACAGACCAAAATCTCAGAGAACATTATTTCATGTGTTTTACTAATCCTTACTGTGTGCACAATGAACGTTAGTGAAAAATAAATAAATGAAACATGACTGATTTCTGCTCATAGTGTTTGGAATTTCAAAGAATAAACAATACAATGAACTATTAAATACAGTTTGGATGAATAATACAAAGCTCCTTGGAAAAGCTATTCAAATGATAAAGGTAACAGAATGACTATTCATGGTTCTTCTTTATGGCATCTTCTCTCAAAATTTTTTACTGGGACCAGCAGATGACGTAATGGTTACATCGTTGGACTCCCACATAGTGGATCACAGCACAAGTCCTGGACCCAGCGGCTTAAATGAATGCTGGCCACGTGTGCATGCAAGCCCAAAATCCTGAGAGTAGAATGGAGCAGAAGGGATTGTGGTATGGTTATCCCTACTGGGGGCTGATTTCTCACTTTCTGTGTTTCTCTGGCAAGCGCATGCTCCCTATACCAAAAATCTCTCTCTAAAAATATTTGCTAAGCATTTACTATGGACCAGACACTGTTAGGTGCTTTATATATATTATCTTACCTCATTACTACCTTAGGAAAAAAATGAACTGTTCTAGGGAGCAAGATTCCCAGTGTTTGGGGCTCAGTTTTCTCACTATGAGACAG
>NW_006160195.1:388784-397835 GCF_000334495.1 Tupaia belangeri chinensis | reverse complement strand
TTTCCCTATAGAATGGTTATTGTGTACAAAGGTTCATCATTCAGGTTGAATGAGATGGGAGACAGAAGTCACAGGAACTGAGCAACTATCTTGTCATCTGTGGTCCTGACCTCACTAGATCTGCAAATGAAAAACCGAGGAGCATATTTTTCATTTCATTTCATGTTTTGTATGATCATCTCTAGCACTGAGATAAATTCATGGAAGTTAATATGGGGAAACTAGTAATCATTTCAGGAAGGCACTTGGAAGCCTCAAAGTACATTTGCCTTGAGGCTCATTATTTGGCTTTCAATCAAGAGAGCTTGAATATGTGGCATGAAAATTTTATAGCAAAAGGAAAATGTGTGTACTAGAAGGTAACCTCCTCCTTTATGAGTTAACTATTTATTTTTAAGGAGAAAATAAAAGAATGCAAATCATAGTCACATTATTCTTCAGATTCTGAATGAAGTATGGAGGTGGCTAAAACCCAGTGTAGTCATTTATTTAAATTTGCCCAAAAGCTATTGATGTCCAGCTGTACTGTCAAGTTGAAAACTAGAGAAAAGGCAATTTGGTACAGAGAAGTGATGGCTAGATTTAGTCAAAAGGCTTGAGAGTATTCCAGGACTCTCTTCCCTCCTTCCTAAGTCACATAGTCACCCCAACCTGTCTTCTCATCTCTCCCCTGCAGATAATACTATTGGCCCTACCCAGAGTGTATAATTTGTGTGAGGCCAAATCAGTTGATAAATGTTTTAGGCTTTGTGAAACATTAACTATCCAACTAATGCTTCCCATCCCTCTTGTAGAAACAATAAGAATAACAGCTAACACCTCCACAGTGCGCTCCTTGTAACAGTTCCACTCTCTCTGTTGACTCATTTAACCCTGAAACACCAAGTGCAGTAGGTACTGTTATTATTTCCATTTTATAGATAGGGAAACTGAGTCACACAGAAGCTAAATAACTTGCCCAATACAGTAAAAGTTAGGATGCTAACCCAGGTCATCTGGCATCAGAATCTCTGCTCTTTATGCCCTTGGAAAAGACATCTTCCAATGCACCACTCAACCTCCCCTGAGACAACTTTATTCTTTGATGTATTACAAAGTCATAAAATACTGGGTTGTCAGAAAAGTCCTGATGTATTTTTGCATAATACATCATGACTTTTCTGACAACCCAGTAGTTAAAAGAAGCATATCTCTCTAGAACAGGGTCTGCCTTGGTACTGGCACCTCTACCCCTCTAAAAACTGTATTTATGTATCTTATAGATATATAACTTCTGTCTGTGATGCTCCTTCTACCCTCTGGGGTCACATAGAACAAGGTGAATCCCCTCCACATGAGAACAGCTGAAACGCTAAACATAATTCTCAAATAACCTGAGAATCTGTTTTAAAGACTAAATATCCCAGATCCTTCCATTTTTCACCCTGTTGGGATGCTCCTGGGACTTCTCCAAAGGCTCGCTAACCGCCTCTGTGTTCCTCTGATGCTGTCATCTAGAAATGGGCTGTGACTGAACATACAATCACAAGGACAGTCTGTCCAGGACAAAGGCCAGGACTGCCATTTCCCAGAGCTGTGCACCATCAGTACAGCCAAAAATTGTGCTTAATGTTTACTCACTGCTGCATCTAACAAGCTCAGGTTTCCTCCAGACCTGGTGTTAGAAGGATAAAGATATGGAAGCTGTTTCTAATAGACAACAATGCTCCTGAATGACAAAGGCTCAGCCAGCTCCCAGCACCTAAAGATTGATTACTTTTAGGTTATCCTCCCTCCCCATTCCCCATAACCTCCTTATTCTTCTCACTCTCCTTGCCCTTCGTCTTTATTCAGTTTCAACACTAACTAATTCAACAAATACTTACGGAGACCACCAAATCACTGGTACTCTAGAAACTGGGATTGGAAAACATTAGAATGGCTTAGTAGTTCCGAAGAAAAGTAAAGATGCACTATATTTTTTGAGTGCTTTGGAGAATTTGCATAGATCTAATTTATTCAGATTGTCTCTCTGCTTATCACAGATATAATTCTATCCTTCCTTCTAGTGAGAGCTGAACAAGTGCTTGCTGAATTTAAATTAAGGTGTATTTGTGTATGATGTACATACATGTAATGATTTTTGTTTCCAAATGCCTGTTGCAAGGAAGGTAATAAAGAGGTATACCCACTTCACTTTCTATTCCCTTTGTGTGAGCTCTACATTTATTTATTTATTTTTGTAACAGCACTTACTGAGTAGCAAATCAAATAACCAAATCAAAATACATGTCTAAACAAGAAAAAATATTGTAAATTTTCTCAAGGACATCCTTTATTCTGCTTAGTTGTTGACTTTGGCAAAATAATGGGTACCACATAGTTTGTCTTAATAGTAATTTCTTTAGATGAAGGGTTGTCTTCCATTTCCTTTATGTTTATAACATTTCTCCATGTAACACATTGTTTCCTCTCAGCTAAGAACAAAGAGTGGACCTGTTGGTAAGTCAATCTAGACTCTTATAATAAGCGTTATTAACAAAATAAATCTTTTTTTAGGTCTTGGCTGCTGTTAGAGCTGCCCTCTCCTTTTATATTCCACATCAGTCATCTATCAGTGCATCATGCAACATCCCAAAATTCAGAAGCTTAAAGTAACAATTACTTCTGATTATGGAGGTTGTCTGGCACAGTGTGGACGAATGGTGTTTGGTCCACATGGAGTCCGCTGAGATGACTAAGTTAGCAATGGAGGATCTTAAACAGCCTGATTCACACACCCAAGAGCCCATTTGCACTGGTGCAGGCACTGGGCTGGGGTACCTTAGTTTCCCTCCAGGGGACCTCACTCTCCAAGTGGCCTCTCTGGTAGAGGATTGTCTTTACATAGTGGCTAGATTTGAAGAGGAAAAGTGGAAGCTACAGTGCCTCTGGGCTGGAAAGTTCCAGAACATCACTTTCACTATATTCTCTTGGTCAAAACAAGTTTAGATTTAGGCATAGGGAAATAAACTTCACCTTTCGATGGCTAAAATACCAAAGTCGCATTGCAAAGACAATGGGTGTTATTTTAAGGAATATTAGCTTTTCAAATGAGTGTAATTATGTTACTCAAGAGTAAAAGGGATGCTCCCCTCCACACCCTGGTAAGATGTGATCAGGGGATTTTACTGAACCAGAATGCCTATCAGAACTCAGGGGAGGCTAGCAAGGAGGACACTGTGACTGGGGAAGGTACTCCTTGATACATCCTCCTGTAGTGAACAGGTGCTGGCCAAGATGGGCACTGTCATTCAAGTTTAGCAGCCTGACTGACCTGGATTCAAATCCAAGTTTAGCTACTTGCTAGTCCTGGGCAAGTTCTCAACTTCTATGTGCCTTTGTTTCCTCAAGCACAAAATGAGTGAAATATTATTGGGGACCTCACAAAGGTTTTGTGAAAATTGAAGTGTTTCAGCTAAAGCACTCAGCACAGCCCCTGATAAAGGGAGAATGCTTAATAAACAAGAGCTCCTCATTTTATCTGGAATGGAAGCTTCTTCCTCTAATAAAAATGTTCCTCTTATCTCAACAAATTTGGTGTTAGAAAGCAGGCTGGGCTTTCCTTGGCCTAGAAACAAGAGTGAGGCTCAAATTACTTGGCAACCTGAGCAGCCTGGACTGGCCAATTAGAAATGAAGGGAGTAGCAGGGCTGGGGCAGGGTCTGAGGCCCCCGATCATGCTAAGTATCAGCCTTCGAGTTGCTGGATGTTAGGGCTGTCTAGGAGATTTCAGGGGATAGGTCATGGCAGGTTAGATGGCAAGGAAGGCTGTGAAGGTCTTGCAGCAGCGGTTATTTACCAATAATCAGCAATCGTTCATTTTTGTGACACCCAGTTTGCCCATACAGATGTGGAACCAGCTTGAGCAACAACCCTACCTTGGAGCAAGAAGTGACAAGGCCTTGTGCAGGTAATTACTGTAGCAACACAGAAGAGAAGAGGCAAAAATCTCATCCCTTCTAAGGAGTGGGGTTTAAAGAACAATTGATACTCGACAATGATTCAAACTAGGAAAAAAAAAATCACTGTCCTACAATTCTGTTGGTTGAATCTGATAGCCTAGAGCCAGGGCTGGCAGATAAAGAGCAGTTAAGAAACAAGTGAAAACAGACATCAGAGGAGCAGGTGAGGAGAGTTTACTCTCTGACAGGGATAAAATTTAGTAAGGTGGAAATTCAAACGAGCCAGGTCAGCCAAAGTGGTGGAGCTTTTAAAACTGAATTGCATGGAACCAGCAGTTAGCCTAATGGCGATGTCGCTGGACTCCCATGTAGTCCACTGCGGTTTGCGTCCTGGACCCGTGTGGCTTAAAACTCACGCCGGGCGCGTGTGCGTGCATGCCCAAGATCCCGAGAGGAGAATGGAGGAAAAGGGAATGCAGCGTGGCCATCCCCCTTGGGGGGTGATTTCTCGCTTTCTGTCTCTCTGTCTCTCTGTCTGTCTGGCGAGCACATGCACCCTATAGCAAAAACCTCTCCAAAAAAAAAACTGAATTACATAAGGAAAAGCGAGATGCTTTGAGACACATTCACACAACTAAGTCCGAAGGCCTGTGCTTACTGGTATGAAGCCCAGACAAGTAAAGTTGCTCCTGACTTTGGGGAGCTCATGTGCACAATGGTCAGAGAGCTCACTCCCCCAGGCCTTAAGTGGGAACATCCAGTGACTAGGATAAGAATGAAGCAGGAGGCTGGAGGTGACCTCTGGAAAGAAAAAGCAAGATGGAGTACACAGCCATGCTCTTGGCAAAAATATAGCAAGCATGTGAGGGAGCCCAGCCCTGGCTAAGCCTCAGAGATCTGTGCAGTGAGAACAGCTCCCAGGAATTCACCCAGTGATGTTGGTAAAAGCCTCATAAGTCTGCTAAACAGTCTGTTCCCCAAGGCTCCACGATTTGGCTGCAATTTACATTACCAGCATCATTCCCCCCAAGTGCAATTGCACAGAATGAGGAAATGAAGAGTGCCCCTCCATGGGGCACTTACAAGGGGTAAGGAAATTAACATATGTGACTCACTAATGCAGGGCCTGGCCCAGTCTATACTTGGTAAATGCTATGACTATTTCTACTGCCATGTGCAGCTGGGTGGTTGTACCATACTCGGAGTTGCTCAGCCACTCCTAATCATGTTGCCAGGATGGGTGTCTGCCTCAGAAAGTACCATTTTCTCACCTTCCAAAACCACTACACAGGCTGGCATAGCCCCAATTATATCTTAAAGTTCCATGAGAACTGAGATTATGGTTTTTATGTGCTTAGCTGAATGTTTGACAAGGATTATAGGTTCAATAAATATTCATTGTCACTGCTTTATTGTTGTTGCTGTTAGTATGTTTGATCACTAAGGTACTCCCCTGGCCACCCCCCCACAAAAAAAAAAAAAAAAAACTTTCTTTCCTGTCAAACCAGTTTGCTTACTGCCTGCTTACTGAACAAGCACCTAGCCCCTCCAGACTGGGGCTCAGTCTGTCTCCTGCACCCTCGAGTGGTTAAAAGCTTCCAACATTCCAAACCCCATTTTGGTTCCCACATCCTCTGTAAATCCTTTCCTGACAACTCTATCTTTTTTTTTATTTAATTTTATGTATTGTTATCGTACTGTTTTATATGACATTGAATCACATATATCTTTACAGTGTATTAAATCTCTTTTCCCAGCACAATTATCATGAATATCAGTCAAGACAAGGACATTACTATCTACATCATCATCAAATAGCTTTTCATCATTTTTTCAGCTTACTATTATTATTTATTCTAATTTTTTAAGTATGCATTCCCTGACAACTCTTGCCTTCCTCTTTTGAACTCTTAAAGCATGGATTGCCAGCACAACTCACTTGGCAATGAATCAGGCTGTGCCTCATCATTTGCTCCCCTTCACAGTTAAATCGATTATGCCGACTGCTCTTGTACCTTCCTTGCTGCTTGTGCACACCCCCCTCAACCCTCGAGTCTTGGATGTGAGGTACCACAGCACCTGGCCTGATGTCTGGCAACCAGGAGAGGCTGGGTGCATTCGTTTGGAGAATCACATGTGGTATGGTAGTAAGTTGAGAGTTAAGAGCAAAGTGCCTATAGAATGTTCTGGAATGATTAGGAAGCATCCTGCAAAAAAAGAGAATCTGCAAATAATTGATGAACATAATCCATTTCAAAGTACCTATGTAGACAGAATGTAAGTAGGTGGTTCATGCGTGTGGGTTACTCATTCTCCTACTGTTCCAAAATGAAACCTAGTATCCCATGGAGTCCCTGTGAACATCATGGTACAGCTCCGAGAAATTGTTTGTAAATTAAGGGACCATGGGAGCCTGGGGCTCAACTTAATGATTCTTTTGAAATCATGAAGAAGAAACTCTCGCTCCATACCTTGTGTCCCTCTCCCTCAACTGAGACACTACCCATTAAAATAGCATACACTGATTTGTGGCAAAGTACAGAAGAGGACACGGACCAAGATAAATGAGCAACACCTGACCTGAAAGGGCTCAGGGTCTGCAAGGGTGACATTTGCACAGAAATTGCAGATTTTTGCTCAGTCAACACAAAGTGCCAGAACCCCACCTAAATACCAAATGTCAATAAGAGCACGGAGAAGGCAGATGCACTCAGGTGGACCCACACCTTTATACACATCCCACTGACCCACAAATTCTTCTCTACCTCCATGATTCGTTCCATTCTCAGCTCATTCTGGGCTTTTTCTGGACTGTCCACTACAGGAATCACTCCCCTCTCAGATCATTCACCCCTTTATGTCAATTACAAACTGTCTCACAAAGCATTATGCATGGAAACCTCCAAAATCCCTCCGAAGTGTGTTTCCAGTTTCATAAGATGCTGAAGGGAATGCCTGGAAGTGCCACCACAACACCCAATTTCAAATATTTATGCCCACCAAAGTGCACATTCGTCAACTATATCATCAAAATGCATAAGATCATTCTGTATTAACAAATGGCCACCTCTTAAATCTATCTTAAAATGTGTGTGATCTGGGGCCAGGAGGTGGCACAGTGACTAAGGCTCTGGACTGCCACATGGCTAACCATGGTTTGAGTCCTGGCTTGGGTCCCCAGCTTGAAACTCATACCAGGCACATGTGCATACATGCCCAAAATCCCA
Source organism: Tupaia belangeri chinensis (assembly GCF_000334495.1). NCBI lineage: Eukaryota > Metazoa > Chordata > Mammalia > Scandentia > Tupaiidae > Tupaia > Tupaia belangeri. Next base: position 390,685 of record NW_006160195.1, on the reverse strand, counting down.
AGAGGAGAATGGAGGAGAAGGGATTGCGGCAAGGCCATCACCCCCCATCCCCACCCTGACGGATGATTTTTCACTTTCTTTCTGTCTCTCTCTGTGTCTCCAGAGAGCACATGCACCTAATAGTAAAAATCTCTCTAAAAAAAAAAAAACTGGGTGAGATCTTACTTCAAAATGAGTGCCACTGGGTTGGCTCCGAGGTGCAGCCACTATGTTCTGTCCAAGACAGGCTGGGGGCCAGCCCCACAGTGCTTGGATAAACACTTCACATAGACAACTGGATCCCACATGGTCAACCGCAGTTCTCATCCCAGCCCTCTCAGCATGAAGAATATGCCAGGTGTTGTGTGTTTGTGTGTGTGTGTGTGTGTGTGTGTGTGTGTATGTGTGTGTGTGTATGCACTCACCTGGACTCCTGACAGGATAAAGAAATGAAATAAAAAGGATTGAGGCCTGACCATGCTCCATTGGGGAGTTCTCTCTCATTCTCTTCCTCCCTTCCTCCCTCCCTCCTCCCCTTTTTCTCTGGTGAGCACATGCACCCTCTAGCAATTAAAGGGAGAGACAGAGAGTCACCCCATACCATAGTAGTTAAGCACTGTGTGAGGGGTGCTAGATCCTACATGGCCAACCATGACTCAAATCTCACCCCTGTAGCTTGAAATATACACTGGCCGTGTGCCCCAAATCTCAACAGGATGGAGAAATAGAGGAATGGAGGTGAAGGGATTGCCTTGTGCCCATACTTCATTGTGGGGGGTCTTCTTTCTCTCTTTCTGTCTCTATCTCTAGTGAGCATGTGCACCTTTGGCAGTAAAATATTTTAAATTAATAAAAAGAGAGAGAGAGGCCAGATGCCACACAGTGACTATAGTTCAAGTCTCCAGTATGTCTTGAACATACTAAGCACTCATGTGGCTTGTGGTATGACTAGAACCTATGGAGGGAGTTCCTCTCTCTCTTTCTCTCTCTTTTTCATGTATGCATGCATGTGCTCCATCATGAATAAAGAAAAAATATTTTAAAAAAAAATTAAAAAGAATAGGCATTGCCAGTCATATATACAGAAGGAAAGAAAGAGGGGGGGAGAAAGGAGAATGAAGAGGAAAAAGGAAAGAAGAAAAACAAACTATCAATAGTAGAGCAGAAATTAACCGTCATATCATAATGTATTCTTTGTTGAAAATGATAAATATAGTATTGGTCTCAATTTTATTGTACACTTCATGCATACTTTGAAAATTCATATCATACCTCATAAAAATGTACACCAATGAAATGTAAATAAGAGATTATAAAATAGAAAAATATTTTAAATAAACTTTTAAAAAATAATTATTTAATTTTAGTTATTTATTCATTTATTTTAATTTGGCCAGAGAGAGACACACAGGGAAGGAAAGAGAGAGAGGGAAAGTGAGAAAGGAAGCCACCAGGTCTCAGACTTGAACCATGGTTGGTCATGTGGGAGCATCCAGCACTTTAACCACCACGCCACCTGCCAGTCCCTTTAATAAACTTTTTAAAGAAGAAAGAAAAAATAAATTCCACTGACAAAAATAAAACAAGTTTGAAAAACTCCTTCCTGTCACACCTGTTAATTAACCTTTAAGACCCTGGAGAATTTTTGGCATTGGTTGTCTTAACCATTTCAACATACCATGCCCAATATTATTAATTATTAATTTTGTTGGAGTTGGGGGTTTTTGTTTTTCTTTCTAATGTTCTAGAAATTGGGTTCAATTCCAGAAGTAGCAAGGACCCAAAGCTGTGAATGCCACCATTCTGGGCCTCCCAGCCTTTTTCTAGTTTGAGGAACAGGACCTGTCCACATCAGAGGCTGCACAGAAGGTGGGAAACGTGCTGACATTGTTTTCTGAGCCTTTACAGAGATGAGGTCCATC
>NW_006160195.1:378584-388494 GCF_000334495.1 Tupaia belangeri chinensis | reverse complement strand
TCCCTAATCCACCCGGATACTGATAAAATCAGTAATCCCAGAAGGTCACTGATGTTTCGGTCCTCTCAGCTGAGGCAGTGCTTCTAAATCAAATTGGTCCTACACATCTCCACCTCCTAAGGAGTCTGCAGTAGTTTATCCAGTTTGTGGAGTCCCATCTGAGGATTGGTGGGGTTTTTAGACCATCCAGGGTTCTTTAAATGGTAGAGATCAAGCAACTTACCTTGCCAAGATCAGGTACATTCCACATCAGTTAACACCAGAACTATTTTAGTAAGAGTTTAAATACCAGAAGGGAACTTAGCATAGAGGATAAGCACATTCTGCAATTAGACTAATTTTTATTACTGCTTTCTCCACTAACTTATAGCTTGACCTTGAGATAGTGACTTAATCCCTTTGAACTTCAGTTTTCCTTAACAATGATAATAATAATATTAGGCTAGTCAGTGGCATGGAGATTAAGGCCACAGGATTTCACATGGCCAACAGCATGGTTCAAGTCCCAGACCCACATATTGAAACATGTTGGACATATGTGTGTGCATGTGGGCCCAAAATCTCAAAAGGAGGGAGAAATGGAGGAAAAGGGATTGCAGCGTGACCATTCTCCTTATCTCCCTTGAGGTGTGTTTTCTCTCTCTCTCTGGCACAAGCATTTCTGGCAAATTTTAGAAAGAAAATATTAATACCTATCTCTTAGGAATTTTGAAGATTAAATAGGACAAAATATAAAAAGTGTTCAGAGAAAGACTGGTACCCAATAAATGTTAGCTATTATTTTTAATTAGTGAAATGTATAAGTTACTTGTTTTTATTAAGATAAAATAACAAGGCTTTACTCCTTACTGACTCACATTCTAAAATGCTTTCTAGAATGGTAAGGAAATGGAGCTGTAGTTAGGATCGGGGAATTGCTCACAATCTCAAGAATACCAGAGAGAGCTGTGCACGCAAACATCATTCATCCTGTGCTGATGGCGGGGTGGGAGGTGATTCAGATTCGATCCTCCAGGTATAGCCAGAGGCATTTGTTTGGAGGGAACTCTCAAGGCATAGTGATGATTTTTCTTCTTTCTCCCTTCCTTCCTTTTTTAAAACTATAAAGACTCAGGAGTCCTATCTAGAGTCCAAAGATGCCGAGATGCTCAGCAGTAAGAGACACAGTCACAAGCTTTGGAATTAGGGAGAAGTAGGTCAGAGCCAAGTTCAACCACAAATCATGTGACTACAAGCAAGTTACTTAAACTCTATCAGTCTCACTTTTGTCTTTTGTAAAATGAGACAACCCATACCTTTGTGAACTGTCACCTGGATTAAGACAAAATATGAACAACACATAAGCTAGGTAGTCTTTTCCTGTGCGACACTACGCAAAATAATCACTGAACATCAATTTTCTCATAAACATGAAGACTAAAACAAACTCTCAGGATTTTAAAGATACTTTACTGAGTCACAACTGACATGTGATAAACTGCTATTTAAAAATATACAACTTACAGGGCCAGCAGGTGACATAGTGGTTAAGGCACTGGACTTCTATGTGGTTGACTGTGTAGGAGTTCTGGATCAAGTGGCTTGAAACTCATGCCAGGTGCATGTACATGTGTGCCCAAAACCTGAGAGGAGAATGTACAAGAAGGGACTGCAGTGTGGCCATCTCCCTCTGAGGGGTGATTTCTCACTTTCCATCTCTCTGTCTTTCTCTGCCTCTCTGGCAAGCATATGCACCCAATAGCAAAAAAATCTCTCCAAATAAATAAATAAAATATACAACTTATTTAAAGTATATAGTTTTTGTAAGTTTTGACACACATGTACACCCATGAAACCATCACCAACATCAAGATAATGAGTGTATATGTTTCACTTTTAAAGTTGCCTCCTGTATTTTGTAATTCTCTCCTGTCTCCTCCCTCACCCCTACCCATGAATTTCAGCAACCACTGATTTCATTTTTTCACTATACATTAGGTGAATTTGCTCAAATTTTAGATAAATGGGATCATACATATGTACTTCATTTTTGTCTGATTTTTTCACTCAGTATTAGGATTCACTTAGATATTAGGATTGTCTCCAGTTTGAAACAATTCCAAACTTGTTCTGGAATTGCTTAAAATATGTGTATACAAGTCTTTGTATGAACATATGCTTTCATTCCTCTCATGTAAATTCCACTTCTAAGAGCAGAATGGCTGAGACATATCGTATTTGATGATACTAAACGTCTAAGAAACTAGCAAACTCTTTTCCAAAATGGCTGTACCATTTCGTGTTCCTACCAGTAGCAGTAGGAGAGAGTTCCAGATCATCCATATCTTCACCAGCATTTAATATTGTCAGAATTTTACATTTTAGTCATTATACTTAGTATGTAGTGATATCTCATCGTGGTCTTCCTTTGTACTTCTGTAATGATTAGTCATGTTAATTAGCCTCTCAAGTGATTACCATACATAGGTTTTGCAAATATACTTTTCTCATTCTGGCTTGTTCTTTCACTTTCTTTCAAAGAGTTTAATGAATTTTGATGAAGTACAATTTATGATCTTCTTCCTTTTATGGATCATATTTTTGATGTTGTATCTAAGGGATATTTGCCTAATCCAAGGCCATGAAGCTTTCCATCTATATTTTCTCGCAAAAGTTTTATAGATTAAGGTCTTACACTTAGATCTATAATCCATTTTGTGTTCATTTTTGCATGTAGCATAAAACAGGATTAAAGTCATTTTGCTTGTTTTCATTATTGTTTTGTTGCATTTGATGTCCAATTATTCCAGTACCATTTGTTGAAAAAGACTACTGTTTCTCCACTGAATTATCTTTGCACTTTTGTTAAAAATTAGTTCTCCAGGGGCTGGCAGGTGGTGTAGTGGTTAAAGGCATTAGACTCCTACATCGCTTTCTGCGGTTCAAGTCCTGGACCTGATGGCTTGCTTTCTCACTTTTCCCTCTCTTTCTCTCTGATCAAACTGGAAAATAAATAACAATAATAATGATAATGATAATAATTGAAGTTAAATAAAATAATTCTTAAAAAATTAGTTCTCCATATATAAACATGTGTGTGCATGCATGTGCGCCTGTTTCCAAATTCTCTATTCTGTACCATTTGTATAATATTTATCTTTACACTATTAATACACTGTACTAACTACAGTAGCTTTATAATAAATCTTGAAATTGGTAGTATATATGCCCCTGAATTTTTTACAGATAATTTTTGTCTGTGAATAAAGACAATTATACTTTTATTCCAATAAGGACACCTTTTATTTCTCTTTCTTGCGTTTTTATACTGGCTAGAACATCTAGTACAATGCTGAAAAGACATGATAAGAGCAGACACCCTTTTGTTTCTCTCATTAGAGAGAGTGTTTTCAATCTTTTACCATTAAGCATGTGCTGGTTGTAGGGTTTTTGCGGATCCCTTTTTAGTGAGGAAGTTGTGTTCTATTCCCACTTTGCTACAAGTTTTTACAGAAATGGTTTTCAGATTTTAGCAAAGACTTTTTCTCATATATGGAGTTGATCATAATGTTTTAATTTGTCAATACAATAAATTACGTTGGTTTTTGAACAGTAAACCAACTTTGAATTCCTGGAGTAAGATCAACTGGGTCATGATGTATATATCTTTTTATATATTGTTGGGTACAATTTGCCAAAATTTGGTTTAAAATGCTTACTATGTGCACATTCATAAAGGATATCAGTCTGGGGATGACCCCGTGGCCTAGCTGTTAAGGGCACTAGATCCCACATGGCTGACTGCATGGTTGGGACTGTAGGCCTGGAAGCTTGAAAAGCATGCCACCCACATGTTCACACACCACAAACTCTGACAGGATGGAGAAATGGAAGACAAGGAATTAGGGCATGACCATGCCCCATAAGAGGTGCTTTCTCCCTCCCCCTTTCTCTTTGTCTCTCTTTAGTAAGCATACATGCCCGCTGGCAAATTTTAAAATAAAAACAAAACCAAAATTCAAGGATATCAGTCAGTAGTTTTCTTGTAATGATTTTCTCAGATTTTGCTGTCAGGTTAATGCCCATCTCATAGAACTACTTAGGAAGTTTTCCTTTTTCTTCAATCTTCCAAAGATGTTTGTGTAAAATAAATAATTTTTTTAGAGGTTTTTGCTATAGGGCGAGTGCACTCGCCAGACAGAGAGAGACAGAGAGATAGAAAGCAAGAAATCACCCCGCAGCGGGGATGGCCATGCCACAATCCCTTCTTCTCCATTCTCCTCTCGAGATCTTGGGCACGCACACACACACAGGCCCGACGTGAATTTTAAGCCACCGGGTCCAGGATGCGAACCACAATCAACTACGTGGGAGTCCAGTGACACAGCCATTACGCTGACTGCTGGTCTCAATAATTTTTTTTTCTAAGTATTTGTTAGCATTCACCAGAAAGCCATTGAGCATTAACTTTTCTTTATATGAAAGGTGTTATCTAAAATTTCAGTATCTTGGGTAAGGTTATTCAAGTTCTCTGTTTCCTCTTGAGTAAATGTTGGTAATTTGAGTCTTTCAAATAAATGTCCATTTCATCTAAATTATCAAATTTGTAGACATAAAGTTATTTTTTTTTCTTGTATTATCCTTTTAATAGCTACAGACTCTGTAGTGCTGTCATCTCTCTCATTCCTGATACTGGCAATTTGTGTTTCTTTCCCCCCACCTCGCCCCAGTCCCTGCCCCCACCAGCAGTCTGACTACAGGTTAAAGTTTATCAGTCTTTTCAAAATACAAGCTTTTTATTTCATTTTGATCTTTATCTATTACTTTTTTGTTTTCAATTTTAGTATGTTTTTATTCTGAACTTAATTCTTTCCCTCTGTACACTTTGGTTTGCTATTATTTTGCTGTTTCTTAAGGTGATAGCTGAGGTTATTTATGAAGTGTCTTTTCTAATTATTTAGCAGCACCCCCACAAAGTCTAACACATTGTGTTTATATTTTAATTCATTTTGAAGTACTTTCTAATTATTCTTTTGATTTTTTTATTTGGTTCATGTATTAACTAAATTAATTTATGCTGTTTAGTTGCCAAACACTTAGCGATTTTCCAGAGATCTATTATTGATTTCTAATTTAATTTCATTGTGATCAAAGAGCACACTAGAATTTTTTTTTTTTTTCCTTTTTGGAGAGGTTTTTGTTATAGAGTGCATGTGCTCACCAGAAAGAGAGAGAGAGGGAGACAGAAAGCAAGAAATCATCTCCCAGGGGAGATGGCCACGCTGCAATCCCTTTTCCTACATTCTTCTCTCGGGATCTTGGACACACACGCACATGTGCCCAGTATGAGTTTAAGCCACCGGGTCTGGAATTCAAACCACGGTTGACTACATGGGAGTCCAGTGACATAGCTATTACGCCAACCGCTGGTCCCCACACTAGAATTCTTTTAAATTTATTAAGATTTGTTTTATGGCCAAGTATGCAGTTTCTATTTGAACCTGGAAAGAACATGTATTCCTTATAATGATATTGGGAGGAGAGCTGTATAAATATCAATTGAGTCAAATTTGTTGACAGTATCCTGAAGGCTGTCTTTTATTTGGGGTAGTTACATTGAATGTGATAAAGTATATACTAGACTTAAGATTTTCATCTTGCTGTTTCCTATTTGTCCTCTTCGTTCTTTGTTCTGTATTTCTTCTTTGCCTTTTTTTCCCCCAAGAGGAAAAGGAAAATTTATTGAGAGAAAGAGTGCCCAGGAGGTCTGACACCAGAGGTGCTTCAGCCCACCCTACAGAAGGGACATGATGTATTTATATGGGAGGGATGGAAGGGTAGGGTCATCAGAATAGTGAGTACTCCTCTTTGCCTTTTATTGGATTGAAAAATCTTTTAAAATTTAATTGCATTTCCTTTGTTAGCTAATTAACTATTACTTGTTATTTCTGTGGTTGCTTTGAGATTTATGACATATATATCTCTAACTTATCATAATTTACCTTTGAATGGTATTATTCTACTTCTCATAGAATGTAAGAATCCAATAAAAGGATTCTTTCATTTCTCCCCTCTCAATTTTTATACTATTATTGTCAAAGATATATATATATATATATATATATATATATATATATATACACACACACAATAATTTCCCAATACATTAAACACCTCACTATATTGCTATTTTTTGTTTAAATGTTGATAGTTAATTATCTTTGAAAGAGATTTAAATAATAAAAAAGTTATGCATTTACCTCCACAACTGCCATTTGTTTTGCTCTTTATTTCCGGTACTGGGTCTGAGAATGGAACCACTGTCAACTACATGGGAGTCCAGCGATGTAACTATCACACCACCCGCTGGTCCTGATAGAATTTTACTTTAGGTACTTTTAAAATGCTGTTTCACTCTCTTCTCATTTGCACTGTTTCTGATGAGAAATTTTCTGGCATCTCTGTTACTCTATATTGCATCTCACTTTCCTCTGCTTGCTTTTTTAAGTTTTTCTTTTTATTACTGGTTTGGGGAAATTTTATTATTATAAGCCTTGCTTTAATCTTATTTCTTCTTGCACTACTGTTCATTTAGATTCTTGGATTTGTGTTTATCACATGAAGACTACCTAATCTGGAGTTTAGAATGCCTTAGTAGTCTATGTGCTACAGAAAATATGAAATATAAGGCCAATTGTAACTTAACAAAAGGCCAATTTGAGAAATCTTTCTATGTAGTTGTTCTTGGATAAAGGCTAGAATAAAAAATTCTATAAATCAAATGGACCTTGTGGACAGAGCATCTCAAACCTTTAGTTTGGGTCATTAGCAAAGCATAAAAATTTATATTGATGGAAGATACTTCAAGGCAGATTATTTGTGTTCCATTAAAAAAAAGTTAGAGAAAAAGATCAAAATAAAAAAAAATTAAAAAAAAAAACCTGTGCTTAGGGAAACAGGAGTTATGGCAATTAGGAACATCAGAAGGAATTTATTCTAGCTAAGCTATCTCAAAATACTTCCCCAGACTGGTTAAATTTATTTAATTCTTAGGTGGATGTGTTCTGTGGTTATGCCTTTTCTAAGAGTTTTAGATACAGCAAAGAAAAAAAATTAAAGCAAGAAGATGATGGAGGAGTAAAAATGAGAAGGAAGAGGAGACAGTGAAGTGAAAGGAGAAGAAGAAAGGGAAGGGAAGAAGAGGGAGAGGATGATGGGAAGAAGAAAAGAGGAGGTAGCGAGAAGAAGAAGAGGAAGAGGAAGAGGATGAAGAAGAGGATAAAGATGAGGAGAGTGAAGAAGAGGAAGAAGGAGGAGGAGAAGGAGAAGGAGAATAGCCCAAATGTTTAGGCTTATGATTGCATTCTAAAATTGTAACTTTTCATGTATAACTTCAGAATAAGAATATCTCTGCTGGCATTCTTAGTTTCTTTTCACAAGTGTACATTCAGTCCTTTACAATAGCTGAAAATAATACTTCAGATGCACCAGGATAGCTGACATTAAAAAAAATAAAAAGACATTTAAAATGCCTTTATTAGGCCAACTCTATAGTACGGTGGTTAAGGGCTGAATCCCATGTAGCTGATCATACTGTTTGAGTCTCAGGCTTGGTGGCTTGAAAAACATGTTGGGAATGTGTGCACATGAGCCTAAAATCACAAAACGAGGAAGAAATGGAGCAGAAGGTATTGCAGCATGATCATTCCCCCTGGGGAGTGCTTTCTTACTGTCCCTCTCTCACGTGCTCTCTCTCTTTCTCTCTCCAGCGAGTTACACATACGCTCTGGTAAAATTTTTTTTAAATGCCTTTATCATGGTAAGTTATCATGCAGAGTGGTATGGAAATAACAGAGCTATGTTTAGAAAAGAGAAATAATTATGTTTCTAAATTGTAGAATTTTTCTATATCGTTCCCGAGCAAAAGGAAAAAAGAAACAAGAAAAGGAGAATTCTAACAGGATTTCATGAAGACCCCAATCCTGTGTGCTGTCAGAAGTAAAGCTGAACTTGAGTAGACTAACAGGAATTTGGAAAAACTTAGAATTCTGGAACAGGGAGACTTAAAGAGATTGGAGATCATATCTTCAATGACATTGTTGACGTAGATAGGTCTCTCTTGCCATGAACCCATAAAAACGCTTGATATCAGGTCATCAAAAAGTCATGATGCATTTTCTGTAAGTATAGAATGAGAACTGCTGGGCCATAAGGTACTATAAATGGCTTATAAAATGTGATATTTTCAGATACTTTTATTTTTTAATTTTTTTAAGAGAGAGTTTTTGCTATAGGGCATGTGTGTTCATCAGAGACACACAGAGAGACAGAAAGAAAGCAAAAAAATCACCCCCCAGGGAGAATGGCTATAGTGCAATCCTTTCTCCTCCATTCTCCTCTTGAGATTTTGGACATGCATGCACAAACACCCATCATGAGTTTCAAGCTGCTGGTCCAGGTCTCAAACCACACTTGGCCAAGTGGGAATCCAGTGCCACAACCACTATACAAACTGCTGGTCCCTTCAGATGCTTTTATTTTTACTACCTAATGGTTTTTAGTCTGCAATTGTTTGATCACTAATTAGGCTGATCATCACTTCATATTTTTGTAGAACATTTGAGCTTGTTCTTCTGTGATAGAGGGATTTTGGACATGCATGCACAAACACCCATCATGAGTTTCAAGCTGCTGGTCCAGGTCTCAAACCACACTTGGCCAAGTGGGAATCCAGTGCCACAACCACTATACAAACTGCTGGTCCCTTCAGATGCTTTTATTTTTACTACCTAATGGTTTTTAGTCTGCAATTGTTTGATCACTAATTAGGTTGATCATCACTTCATATTTTTGTAGGACATTTGAGCTCGTTCTTCTGTGATAGACAAACATAGAAAAATATACATAATGACTTTCCCACCAACTTTTCCCATAAAACATTCTTCACACAATGTACAATTCAAAACTGCAACATATATGAAGAAAAGAAAAGTAAATCTCCAAGTGCCAGAATCGAATAGAGCAGTAAGGAATAGCTTCTGTTCCTGTGTCAAGGGATTAAAGGACCAGACATATACTCCAGGCACTGGGAATTTGGGTTTTCAAACTTAAAATAAGAATTCAGAGTCACCAAGGATACAACTATTAAGGAATACAATACCCCATAGGACATAGCTATCACAAGGACACGGGCTCACACATGGAATACAGAATCCCTGCTGTACAGTATTCAGTTGTATAATTATATGAAAAAATATTGTTTGTTCTCTAGTTGACAGATACTTGGGTTATTTCTAGCCTTTATTAATATAGACATTTGCTACAGTTTGAATGGGTGCTCTCAAAATTCATGCGTTAAAATTTTGTTCCTATTGTGATGGTATTAAAAGGATAGAAACTTAATCTAACTGTGGATTAAAAGATGGGGCCTTTAGGAAGTAAGATTAGATGAGGTCATCAGGGTGAAGTCTTCATGACTGAATACCTGTAGTTTGTAAGTAGAGACACTAGTGCTGACACAGACTCTTGACCTCTCATGTGATTTCTTGTACTACTCTGAGTCACCACCAGCAAGAAAGTGCTCACCTGATGCAGGCCCATGAATTCATACCTCCAAAGCTGTGAGTTTAATTAAACTTTATTATTTATGAATTAGTCTGTGGTCCTGTTATTGCAACAAAAACGTGGACTAAAAGAACATCACTGCTATGAACAGTTTTAAGTTTTCTGGTGCACAAAAACAAGTCATATAGGGAACCAGCAGTTAGCATAATGGCTATGTCGCTGGACTCCCACGTAGTTGACCGCGGTTCGCGTCCCGGACCTGGTGACTTAAAACTCATGCCAGGTGCATGTGCGTGCGTGCCCAAGATCCTGAGAGGAGAATGGAGGAGAAGGGATTGCGGCGTGACCATCCCCCCTGGGGAGTGAT
>NW_006160195.1:378045-378501 GCF_000334495.1 Tupaia belangeri chinensis | reverse complement strand
TATATATATAATTTCTGGGTCATAGGAATTTTAAATTGCTTACAAAATGTGGTATTTTCATATGTTTTAATTTTTACTACCTGATGGCTATTGTGTAGTATTTATTGTGGTTTTTAATCTGAAACTGTTTGATCACTAATGACGTTGATCATTATTTCATATTTTTGTTGGACATCTGAAGTTGCTCTTCTGTGATGTACCAGTTTATCTTCTACTTATAATTCTGAGTTTTTGAGAGGAATTATTTACATATTCAAGATGCTGATTATTTTTAAAATAAATGTATTGCAAGTATCTTTTCTTATATTCCTGGTACTTTTTACCTTATTTATAGTTACAGTGGTCAAATATAATGATCTTTCCCTCACAGTTCAGAATTTTTTGCTACCATTTTAAGAAGTCTTTTCCTCACTGATAATTCAGCCTCCAGCAAACAAGCTAGCATGGCAGGAGAGG
>NW_006160195.1:342149-376184 GCF_000334495.1 Tupaia belangeri chinensis | reverse complement strand
CTGGCAAGCGCACGTGCCCTATAGAAAAAAAAAAAAACCTCTCCAAAAAAAAAAAGTCTTTTCCTAGCCCAAGATCATGATATAGTTTTTAATACTGTCTCATAAAGTTTTATGGTTTGAACATGCACTTTAATTTTTGGTTGGATTTTCACAAAAGAATCCAAGAATATATTTTAATATGCAAAAGGCCTCAGTAACGTTTCTCGAACAGTTCACACTTTCTCTCACTGATCTGTAGTCCCCACTTCTGTTTGAAATTCAGCTTCCAGGTATATAAAAATCTACTTCTATTTAGATCAACTGGCCCATTTTACTATTCACATACTAAACCTCCCTACTTTTTCTTATACCTTTAAAATAAACCTTGGTATCTGCTAGACCAATCCCCTTTGCCATATTTGTTCCTTTGGTAAGTTTTGCCTATCATTAGCTTTTGCCTGCTCTGGATAAATTTTGGAATTAATTTAACTCCAAAAAACAAGCAAAACACACTCTTCTCCCCTGACACACACACACACACACAGAGGGACATGAACAAACACACACACACACACACACACACACAGAGGGATATGAACAAATTTGTTTTATATATTTTTTAAGTTCAATAAGGAAAGATGAAGAAAGAGAATACTCATAGAAAGGTGATATGATCATACTAATATCAAATTATACCGAAGCACATACATCTTTAGGGAGAAAATAGGGTATTGCTTAGTGAAGAAAGAAAAAAAAAATCATTGCAAAGATATAAGGATCTTGCTACAGTATAAATGCAACCACATAGTCTCAAAATGTAAAGAAAAAATAAGTAAAATCGACAAGATAAATTGATCAAATAATTATCATGGGATATTTTAACATGCCTCACTCAGAAACTGATAGATTAAGCAGGGGAAAAAATGTAAGGTGATAAAAGATTTGAACAACAAAATAAACAATATTGATCTAGCAGACGTGTCCTACAAGTAGAATAAACACATTCTTTTCAGGGAAACATGGATAATTCACAAAAACTGACAATGTACTGAACCATAAAAGATACTCCAACTCTACAATCAATAGCACACGCTGACTTCTCTAACTACAAAGCCATACATTTAAAAATCAATACCCAAACCACAGCTCTTCAAAGTCCCTACATACAGCTCTTGTGGAATTTTTCTCAGCTTGCCAAGCTCTTGGAAAAAGAACCAACAGACGACTTCTGCCCTACAAATAAAGAAAAAGGACTTACTGTAGGCTCTTGAGTCAAGCAGTCCCTGGAGGGGATGCCAGCTTCATTATTTCCTGAATGTGACCACAGGTCAATGACATAGCCATTCACAAGTGCTGTGTCCTCAATATTTAGAATGGAAAATGCCTTGTCACAGGGCTGTATGAGGATCAAATGAGATAAATACATAGCACCTGGCCTAAAGCTAGGATACACAGACATACCTAATGTTTGGGAGTTTTCTTTAGATTTTACTTAGTTTTTTTAATTTGATCTCATTTAGTTACTATTAATATATTAACATTTACTTCTCAACATCACAAAGCATACTTCTCTGTAGGTTTTCTAATCTGGCACAAGGTACCTTTTCTCAAATCTGTATTATTGATTCAGGTTCAAAAATTATTACAGTAGAGGTGGCCAAGCAAAATAACTCACTTCAAGTTTCTCATACTTACCATGTCTCTGAAGGCTCATGGGCCCCAGGGAGACTTCTTTTCCAATTTCCCTGTTTGAAATATCCAAACAAGTTGTCCAGATATCACGTCCTTTGACCAAATGAAAAGATTAAAGATATTTTTTCCTCCACTACTCTTCGATTTCTTCCTTAAAACCTTTTTTCAGTCTTTTGTGGGTAAGTTTGAAGCTGGAACTACCTAGAATGCTGATGAAATTGTGACAAAGTGGCCTAGGTTAAATTCAGCCAGATCTCACTTGGTCACCTTGTGGCCTAAAGAAGACTAATAGGGTAAGCATCTTTTTCCAGGGAAATATTGACATTACTGTAGGGTAAAGGGAATAGGAAATGCCATGTCCATGAACTGGCTGAGGTCTTCAGCTCCCCCACTCTTCTCTGGCTCTCATTGCACACCAAGCTCCTTTTACATCCTCTTATAAAATAGAAAGGGTGAGAACCAGCCAGTGGCATAGTGGTTTAAGTGACTGGATCATACAAGGCTAAATACATGATTCAAGTCCTGGAGTCAGCAGCTTGAAAACATGTGCATATGTGCTAAAATCCTGAGACAGGAATGGAGGAGAAGAGATTATGGCGTGGCTATCTTCCCTGAGAGGTACTTTCTCTCTTTCTTCCTCTCTCTGTCTCCAACAAATTTACATGCCCTATAGCAAAATTCTAAAAAGAAAAAAAATGGAAAGGGAGAGAATGGGAGAGGTGCTTTATGGAATAAAGTTCAAGAAGTGACATTATGCAATCAGTGTTGCATAAAATCAAATTAGTAGACATCATGGAGAAGAGAGAAGGTCCAGGGAGCTCAGATGGTGGGCACAGATCTGCACACAGTGCTGTAGAACTTTTCCAGGAACCAGTGGCAATTAAGCCTAAAAGACACAGCTGAAGACCCCAAAAGGATGACCCACAGAAGAACATTTGAAATACAATGTACAGGGACCAGCAAATAGTGTAGTGGTTAGGTTGCTGGACTCCCATCTAGTCGACGGCAATTTGAGTCCTGGACCCAGTAAATTAAAACTCATGCTGGGTGCATGTGTGTGCATGCCCAAAATCCTGAGAAAAAGAATGGAGGAGAAGGGATTTCAGAATGACCACCCCCCTAGGGAATGATTTCTTGCATTCTGTCTCTCTGCCTTTCTCTGTCTCTCCTGCAAGTGCACATGCCCTATAGCAAAAATCTCTCTCTAAAAAAATTATAGTGTAAATACAATGTATATATTTATGTAATAAAATATATGTTTCTGGTAAAAATCTTGTCTTCAAAGACTTAATGATATGGGGGGAGGCCTGAGATAAAATGACAAAAAAAATTTCAAGTGGGCACTGGGGAACGATCATTTTTATTCTTTATTTTGTTCTGTATCTGTCTCATTTTATACCATTTCACATTCGTTTCACTCTACAGTGGTATGCATGTGTTACTTCCAAAGTCACAGGCTAAAGCCAAATAATAGACTCCCACATGGCCAACCCTGGTTCAAGTTCCAGATCCAGCAGCTTGAAAAATCATTCTGGGCATGTGTTCATGTGTGTCCAAAAATCCCAAGAGGAAAATGGAGGAGATGGGATTGTGGAGTGGCCATCTCCCCTGTAGGTTGATATCTTACTTTCTCTCTCTCTGTCTCTCCCTGGTGAACACATACACCCCATAGCAAAAGCCTTAAAAAATTTTTTTATAAAAAGGGAAGATTCAATCCAACCAAAATTTCTGCCAACACTGCACATGTACTATTGGATCATCAGAAAAGTCATGATTTTTTTCTATGCAAAAATGCATCATGACTTTTCTGTTAACTCAGTACATTTTATATTTATTATATTCATACTATAATCACCCAACTGAAGAGGAAGCACAGAGGCACCAAATGACCACCCAAGGTCACATCATTAGCAAGCTCAATCCAGCAATCCAAATTCTAGGCATTCTGGTCCTGTTCTGCATTTCCCACCACTACAATCTGCTGCCTCTCTGAGCTTGTATTGTTATTCACATCTTTATATTATATTTAATATTGCAAATGTTATTTTTTAAAAGTACTATTTTAGCATGTTATATTCAAAATGTAAAAAAAAAAATTGACAGTGTGGCACACACTAATTCTATAAATCACTCAATGCCTACATCAGAAATTACCAAAGTAACATTTCCAAAATTATGTGATATTTTGTCACCACAAGAGCGAAAGGCTTATCATTACAGCTTGTAATCACTGATGAAGTGAAAATGCCACCCTACAATTTGTCTGACTCAAAGAATACAGAAATAGGAAGGAAGAAATACACACACACACACACACACACACACACACACACACTCACACTCACATATGTATATATAAACACACACTCCATCAGGAAAGATAACTTGAAGGTCCAGACACAGAGCCTCATTTCTTATTCCCCGAGAAATGATCATCTATTACTAAATTACCTAAGTAAGTGAGAAATGTTAAGCTTGAGCTATGCAGATATTCTCATCAAACTCATTAACTACTCAGCCTGACAAGGCTCAATCAGAGAAGAAAAACCACTAAGGCAGATTAGCTATCAATATATTAAGAGATGCATTCTAGGGATCTGACTACATAACTGATGGAATTGGTTTACTAGTCTATGTAAAGCTATTCCACCTGCTTCTGGTACTGGACCCTGAAGTCCACAGCAAGAGAAGGTGGGCGTGAAGTGGGGGAAAGAGGAAAAACTGAACTCTGTGAGAATGGGCTGGAAAGGACGAGGACCCACAGCCTCTAAACCTTCTATTTCGATGACAAAAGTATCCTGCAGGGAAAGGTGCTCTTTAAATCACAGAGCTAAGACCACATCTGGTCTAAGAGTCAGAGAAATGTAGCAGGAGCTGAAGGTGAGCTGGCACATCGGCTACCACATGGACCAACGGGCTGTGTGCTTCAGCAGCACCTTCTGCCCTTCTGTGACCTTCTGGACCTCAAGAATGTTTCCTGATTTACTCTAATCTTTACATATTCTGAAAAATGCCTCTCGTGGTCTGTGTGACTTAGAATTACGCAGACAAAGGAATCCCGAGAGATGTCGTTTTAGGTAAGCTGACACAATACCACACCAATCTACTACAACAATCTCGAGGGCAGATCTAGCACAAGAAGGAAGTGACCAGACTTCTGCCTAAGAATATGTTACCTTGCATCTGTTCAAAGCAGACATCAACTTCATCCAGGCAAAGACTTGAGTTTTTTTTCCAAAGAAACAGTGATTTAGTTTCTAAATATTAGATATTGTATTAACTGTTTACATTCATTACTCTAGTTAACTTTTTTAAAAATTCATTTTATAATTCTTACCTACACTTCTTTGTTATATGTCTTTATGGTGCATGGTATGGTTTTTTAAGCATGCATGCAATGTGTAATAATCAGATTAAGGTTAGTAATATGATTGTAATTCCTGTTTTACAAGCAAATTCACTGAAGCTTAGAGAAGTTAACTGGCTTGCTCAGAGTCACACAGTAAGTTGCTAATGTTGGCTCCATATCTCTCCGAGTCTCTAATTCCATAATTCCTTGCTTGTCACTTATTCAGCTGTTAGTGATAAGATGATAGATAAATCTAAGTGGTTCTGTGGCACTGTTATGGAAAATCTTCCTCATCATCACCTTTTATGAAAAACTGGTAAAATTCAGATTCTTCTAGGTTATATTAGTGCAGCCCTATTTTTCCTGGGTGGACACTGAATGAGAGGCAAAGACCCATAGGGAATTAGTTCTGGAAGAAAGCCAAGAGATGGTCTAACTCTACATACAAAGAGGGGTGGAGAAGAAAAGAGAATTTTCAAAATCCAGGAAGAAGCAGAGAGAACCACAGGTTTGTAAAGGGAGGGCTGGCAGAACTAATGTAGGAAGGAGAAAGATGTGTGAGAAGAGAAGTGCATGTAAATTGTTCAAAAGCTAAAACAAACAAACAAACAACAGCAAAAAAGAAACAATTTGTCCAGAGTCACAAGCAGATCAAAGTCAGGAGTTTTAAGAGTCAGGGTGGGAGACTCAAGTCTAGCATCACCCACTCAGATCTCTGCGAGCCTGCACTGTCATGACCAACAGGGTCTTACACTCCTCCGCCTGACTGAATTTTAGACATACTTCCTCCTTACTCTGCCTCCCCTCCCTGACGTGCTTCTTCCTAATTCTATCCTCCCCTACTCTTCTCTTAAGAGTATTTTCTTTATAAAATGTGTAACTGTAAATCCTCTCTATGTTCCTTAGGAATGTAAATATTTTTTAATGCTTACCAGTTTTAGAACTCTAAGATGTTTTTCTCAAGAACCTGGGAGCCATACCTTTGCAATGTAAATATTAAGGCAAATAGTAACCCTCTGTCCTAGTTTCCGTGGGAGGATAGGAGCCTAATTCCATGGGTACCTTGCTCCAACTTGTAAAACTACCTCCTGTCATAAGATCTAGAAAGTTCACTTTTCTTTTGGAGAAGGCCGATCAGCAAACACAGGTGGCCTATGATCCTTCTCATTCCTTTATTCCTTAAAGGCTTACAATGTATTTTAACAACTTGATGCCACATTACTAGTCTGTTTCCTCAGAAAAATTCCAAATGTAAGGTATCAGAACAAATCAAACCTGGTACACCAACCTAAGATAGGCAAGGCTAAGACCTATTCTCAGACCTTCAAACTACATCAACCTTTTCCCAAGACTGCACTAGGCCTATCAAGAAAAGCTGTAAACAATAACATCTCAGACAAAAAGGGGGCCTCTCATTCTAACTTAAAACTTTCCAGTTCAAACTAGGTTCTGATCGCTCTCTACTATTACAATAGCCTTAAATAAAGTCTTCCTTTCCTATTTAATCTTAACTGCAAGTTTTGCTTTGATAGTCATAAGCTTAATAAGGAATGAGCAAAAGTTTAACTTTGGTTTACCTGTGGAGAAAATGCTTATTACAAACGAAGATAGTAACATCAACCATAAAATGAGAGAATTAAGCACTTATGGGACCAATCTGAGAAAATGACAGTATAGAAGTTTAGAGCACATGCTTTAAAGTTAATCAGACCTGGAGCTGGCAGGTCGCATGGTGGTTAAGGGTACTGGATTCTCACATGGCTGACCGATCGTTGTTCGAGTCCTGGACCTGGGGTGACTTACTTTCTCATTTTCCCTCTCTCTCTCACTTACTCTGTCCCTCTCTGGTCAAATATATATATATATATATATATGAAATTTAAAATAATCTTTTAAAAAAATAAAGTTAATCAGACCCAAGTCTGTGCCCTGACTCCACCTCTTACTATGCAAATGACACTGGGAATGTTACAAGGGTCTTCAGAAAGTTCATTGAAAGTATATACTAGGAAAATCTATGCAGGAATTTCAAAAGCAATTTTAGCACCAAAATAAACTTGTACTTTAATTCCATTTTCCATTAACTTTTTGACATCCCCTCATATTTAATCTCATTTTTCTCCATGGTATGGCAAAACAGGGATGGTAATAACAGCACTGGTCGTGTGGACGATTAAATGAATGCATGATTAAATGATGCAAGAAGGCTTCAAAAAGTTTGGGGAAAATGGAGTAAATATGTGAGTTTCTTTTGGAGCAAAAAATTTTAAATTCCATGCACAGTTTTTTTAAAATACACATTTTCCATAAACCTCTTGAAGACCACACATATACGAGTAGTATATAAGTTAGGGGAAGGTGCTTTCTCTCGGACTCTTTCTCCCTCTCTCCAGGGAGTTCATGTGTCCTGTGGTAAATTAAAATTAATAAAACCAGCAAGTGGCATGGTGGCTAAAGTGACTGGATTTCCACTTGGCAGACCTCATTTTGAGTCCCTGGCCTGGTGGTTTACTTTCTCACTTTCCTTCTCTGTGTCTCTCTCTGGTCAACTTCAAAAAATTAAAAATAAATAAAAAATAATGACAATGAATAAAAGTAAATAAAATTTAAAAACAGCAAAATTGATAAGCATTCCCTGGGATTGATCAAGGAGACAAAATAAAGATATAAATCGCCAATATTATAAATTAAAAGGGTATACAAATATAAATAAAAGGGTACATTTATGTTAAACAAAGAGAATATTATAAAGAGCAATATGACAATAAATTTGGCCATTTAGATGAAATGAGCAAATTCCTCCAAACACACACACACACACAAAATTTACCAAAACTGACCCAAGATTTAAAATATTTTTAGCAAACATATCATCGGGATGATGTTTTGTACTTACTGCATTGTTTCAGGATTATCCCACTCTCAGAGATGCCAGGTTTGACTACTTGGTTAAGATATGGCGCATATGGCGCCGGCTGGTGGCGTAGTGGTAAAGGGCGCTGGAATCCCACATGGCCAGCTGTGGTTAGGGTCCCAAACCTGGCAGCTTGCTTTCTTGCTTTCTCTCTCTCTTTATTGCTCTGTCCCTCTCTGGTCAAATTAAAATAAATAAATAAAGTTAAATAAAGTAATTCGTTAAAAAAAAAATACAGAACATAATATCTACCCATTATAAAAGAACATTTTCCTTTTACCCCAAATAATCTCAGGGGTAATGCTTTGAAAACATATAAATATCTTATTCCTCAACAATTTTTCATTCAGTGGTTTCAGAATTGAGATCATGCTGATCTTCCAAGTTGATTATTCTTGTTTGGATCGATTATTATACTGTGGTTAAAATGCCCATCTTATCATTGCATTATTCCATCTATGTTTATTAGCTAGCACCCTTTTAATAAAAAAAAAAAAGCATTACTCTTACCTCCCCGCCTTACCTCATTGCTATGAATTCAGTTTTTACTCAATGTATTATAATCAATTATCATCATTCCTTTTGATGTGTAACTTGTCCCAAGTCAGCTTTTGTACTTTTCTTTTTAACGAACTCATTAGTCTTTTAGAACTTACTTGCCTTTTGACATGAGATTTTTCAGGCTTACCTTGTAAATTCCCTGCTTTGCATTTGGAAATAGCCATTTCTCAAAGGAGTACTTTGGTGCTAATTGGTATTCAGAAATCCAGATCCAGTTGCCCAACGTGCTTGTTGCTATTGAAGTGGTATTGTTTATAAGCCCTTTCAGAAGACTGAGCTAAGTGTAATGTACATTTGTGTTACCTATCTATTCATCTACCTATATATAATAATCTCACACCTATACCTCCGGTTGAAATCCAGCCCTATGTAGTTCATCCTCACCTGTGAAAGCAAAAAATCCAGCTTCCTAAAAACATCACCATTTTTACTCATTTGTTTTGTCATATTAAACACACAAAATAATTTTAGAATTGTACCACTAATATCATCACCAAGAACAAACCTGCTATTACGTTGTCAATAGTCCTTGGAAGTTATTTTTTTATTTTTTGGAGAGGTTTTTGCTGTAGGGCGCGTGCGCTCACCAGACAGACAGAGAGAGACAGAGACAGAAAGCGAGAAATCACCCCCCGGGGGGATGGCCATGCTGCAATCCCGTCTCCTCCATTCTCCTCTTGGGATCTTGGGCACGCACACACAGGTGCCTGGCGTGTGTTTAAGCCACCAGGTCCAGGACTCGAACCGGGTCGACTACGTGGGAGTCCAGCGACATAGCCATTACACTAACTGCTGGTCTCTGTTGGTTTTGAATATTTATTATATTTACATGGTTCAAAATTGAAACTATATAACATTAACCTGCTAAGATAAATCTAACATATATCTCTGTACCCTTTACTCCATCCTTACACACTCTGGAAGGAAATAGTTTCATAAATTTCTGGATTTTATTTCCTGTTTCATTTTGTAAGAAAAAAATACTTGCCCTTCTTTCTCACATGATAGGTAGTCTATTACATACACCTCACTGAGACTTGCTTTACTTCATTAAACAATATAACCTGAATTCACAGAAACTTTCCTATTCTTCCTCTTTGGTAACATTTCACACCATTGTATGGAATGCTATATTTAATTCAATCATTCTCTTTTGAGTAATCAAATTTAGACTGTAATATTTTATTATTACAAATTACTTCTTAATGAATAATCTTGTATATGTGCTGTTTCATATTATTGTAGAGGTGTATCTTCAGGGCAAATTTCTAGAAATGGACTTTCTGGGTCTAAAGGTGAATGCACATACAGTTTTGTTAATTATTTTTAAATCTCCCTCCAGAGGAATCGTACCATTTTTCACTGCCACTGGAAATGTATAAAAATATCTAAATTCCACAGCTTTGACCAATGTGTTATGTAGATTTTGACCTTTTTGACTAGCTAGTTGGTAAGAAATGGTCTCTCCCTAAAATTCTAATTTGCTGGGTTTCTTTAGTTTACTTACTTGTTCTGAGAGAGAAAGACAGGTACCTTCAACAGGGTTTTCACACTGTAACCCACCCCCAGTCTCAGCTTAACCAGGTCCCAGGCATGTGCACATGTCCAGGAAGGTCCCAGGACTTGAGCCCAGGAACTTTTCCATAAAGTCAGTCCAGTTGTATTACCACGGCTCCTCTATTTGGCCCCATATGTATTTATTATGGTTAAAGTTTAATGTCTTTTCTTATACTTAAGGGCCATGTTTATGTCTTTTTTATGTATTGTTTGGAGTATTTTATTCATCTTGCACATTCATTTTAAATTATTCTTTATTTGTTGGAGAAACTGACTCTTAACATGATATGAGTCTCCTGTTTGATCTTAGGTCTTTCGACTTTACATGTGTTTTTTTGTTATGTAAAAGTTATTATGTAAATGATATCCATCTTTTGGGGGTTTTATATAATTTTTTTTACATAATTGGTGTTATCAATCTTTTGTTGTTTCCAGATTATGGATTATTGCTTGAAATTTTCTCCATGCCTGGGGTAAGAGAGAAATAACTCATATTTTATTCTACTATTTACTCAGCTTTTCATATTTAGATCTTCTCCATTTGCAGTTTGTTCTAGT
Source organism: Tupaia belangeri chinensis (assembly GCF_000334495.1). Taxonomy (NCBI): domain Eukaryota; kingdom Metazoa; phylum Chordata; class Mammalia; order Scandentia; family Tupaiidae; genus Tupaia; species Tupaia belangeri. Next base: position 365,574 of record NW_006160195.1, on the reverse strand, counting down.
GATTGGTATGAGATATGAAACTACCTTTTTTTCCAATAAATATTCAGTTGTCTCAGCATCATTTATTTTTTTAAGGCCCATATTTTCTAAAAGAGACAGAATTCGAGGCATGGAATTGGCTGTATGAGTGACAGATGAACTGAGAGCCAAATAAGAAGCAATGGGACAACTCAAAGATTGGAAACAACAGGATACCACCATCATCTCTCGGCTAAACCTTCAAAGGGAGAGGAATATGTTCCTGATAGCCAGGGTTTAAGGCCACCAAACAAATGTTAAAATCATGGTAGTCTATGAGATCTGAAGCCATAGAGAAGTTGCTGTCTACATACAGAGAGAAGCGTGGAAATGCCTCCTTTCCTTTTACCTGCTAATCTCCTACCAATGATTCCTAAGTGGCCAAGCCCAGATACAAGTCAATTTACAGGGGAGCTTGAGAAATAGAGCAGGAATAGATCAAAGGTAAAGGGATGGAAGGGAGATGGCTCCGAAGACAATGGACCAGCACAGCACTCCCCATCCCAAGTAAAAAAGTAAGAAAAATTCTTTATCTTTTCATTAAAATAAATTTCCATGAAATAACATGTAACTTATTCTCAGCAACCTAATTCCTATTAGTAAACAAAAAAGGTATATATTGGTTTAAAGATAGACTGCAATACAATCTTATTAGCTCAAGCCATCTCTTCTAGAAATAATCTGAATCAGATTTTTATTTTTCATGTATTTTTTCTAGATACATTTTTATTTCATTTTCTTTTGTACATTCTATCACATTATTTAGCTTACAAAGTGAATATTTCAACATGTGAACATTTCTCCCTAGTCCAGTTGATAAAACTATAAAATTATCTCCAACAGATAATACCACAGTTCTTTGTCCCATTAATGCTTTGCCTCTCTATTGTTCTTCTAAATGTCCTTCCGCAGACTCTACTCTTTCACACTTGGTATATATGAAGTGGAGACATAAAATTAAGAGTATAGGGATGGAAGCTGGAATATTAGAAAAACAGAATTAGTGGGATTGGCAGGTGGCATGGTGGTTGAGGCACTAGACTCTTGCCTGACCATATGTGTTTCAAATCCCAGAACTGGCAGCTTGCTTTCTCTCTCTCTCTCTCTCTCTCTCTCTCTCTCTCTCCAAATTAAAAATAAATAAATAAACCAATTAATTCTTAAAAAAAAAAAAACTTTTTTAAAAAGAGAATTAATCCCTCAGAAATCAGAAGCATCCAAAAGATTAAGACTGATATCAAACTGATAACAATTAAACTAAAATATTTAAATTTCATTTAAAAATAAATTTGAATATGGCCTAGCTGTGGTATCTGCACGACCTTGGAGCAGTACAGGCAATGGATTATTGCTTGAAATTTTCTCCATGCCTGGGGTAAGAGAGAAATAACTCATATTTTATTCTACTATTTACTCAGCTTTTCATATTTAGATCTTCTCCATTTGCAGTTTGTTCTAGTGATTGGTATGAGATATGAAACTACCTTTTTTTCCAATAAATATTCAGTTGTCTCAGCATCATTTATTTTTTTAAGGCCCATATTTTCTAAAAGAGACAGAATTCGAGGCATGGAATTGGCTGTATGAGTGACAGATGAACTGAGAGCCAAATAAGAAGCAATGGGACAACTCAAAGATTGGAAACAACAGGATACCACCATCATCTCTCGGCTAAACCTTCAAAGGGAGAGGAATATGTTCCTGATAGCCAGGGTTTAAGGCCACCAAACAAATGTTAAAATCATGGTAGTCTATGAGATCTGAAGCCATAGAGAAGTTGCTGTCTACATACAGAGAGAAGCGTGGAAATGCCTCCTTTCCTTTTACCTGCTAATCTCCTACCAATGATTCCTAAGTGGCCAAGCCCAGATACAAGTCAATTTACAGGGGAGCTTGAGAAATAGAGCAGGAATAGATCAAAGGTAAAGGGATGGAAGGGAGATGGCTCCGAAGACAATGGACCAGCACAGCACTCCCCATCCCAAGTAAAAAAGTAAGAAAAATTCTTTATCTTTTCATTAAAATAAATTTCCATGAAATAACATGTAACTTATTCTCAGCAACCTAATTCCTATTAGTAAACAAAAAAGGTATATATTGGTTTAAAGATAGACTGCAATACAATCTTATTAGCTCAAGCCATCTCTTCTAGAAATAATCTGAATCAGATTTTTATTTTTCATGTATTTTTTCTAGATACATTTTTATTTCATTTTCTTTTGTACATTCTATCACATTATTTAGCTTACAAAGTGAATATTTCAACATGTGAACATTTCTCCCTAGTCCAGTTGATAAAACTATAAAATTATCTCCAACAGATAATACCACAGTTCTTTGTCCCATTAATGCTTTGCCTCTCTATTGTTCTTCTAAATGTCCTTCCGCAGACTCTACTCTTTCACACTTGGTATATATGAAGTGGAGACATAAAATTAAGAGTATAGGGATGGAAGCTGGAATATTAGAAAAACAGAATTAGTGGGATTGGCAGGTGGCATGGTGGTTGAGGCACTAGACTCTTGCCTGACCATATGTGGTTCAAATCCCAGAACTGGCAGCTTGCTTTCTCTCTCTCTCTCTCTCTCTCTCTCTCTCTCTCTCTCCAAATTAAAAATAAATAAATAAACCAATTAATTCTTAAAAAAAAAAAAACTTTTTTAAAAAGAGAATTAATCCCTCAGAAATCAGAAGCATCCAAAAGATTAAGACTGATATCAAACTGATAACAATTAAACTAAAATATTTAAATTTCATTTAAAAATAAATTTGAATATGGCCTAGCTGTGGTATCTGCACGACCTTGGAGCAGTACAGGCACACCCGTGATCCTGGCTGGCTGGGAGGCTGGAAAGGAGATCACAGGGTAGCAAGACTCCATTAGGGTTTTCAGTCTCTCACTCTAAATAAATAAATAAGTAAATAAAGTTTTCAAAAACTGAATGAAAAAAAGAATAGAGAAAATAATGAGCCATGCAATGAATACAGGAATTTAGATACTCAAGAGAAAAGTGAAGTTTTGCTTTTTACAATTTTTCTAAATGCTGTGTTCTAATGGAATGTTTTTAGGAAAATAAACTGTAATTAAAATTTTTCTTTTTTATACCATAAGAAATTCATTACACTAATTATTCACACATCGCAACCCAGCAAATCCAATGATAACCTGTTTCGAATACTTGTTAGCCAGTATAAAAGATTTTTTCAAGGACTGATTTATTTCCAGAGTTAATGCAATAAAACAAGATCATAATTCATAAGAAAAACAGTAACATATCTGTTAATCTCCTAGAAACTCGAGGACTCAAAAGCAAACACCTTGCTAATTCATGATCCAGTTATCCAGGTAAGAATTCTCCAGTTAGAGGACTCACCAAATCCTTCAGTGTTCTACTTCTTTCTTCTCCTTTCCTCCCTTCTTCTACTTGCCAATGCCCTTTTCTGCACTGGCTAGCATTGCCATCTCAGAGAAGGGAACTCAAAGGGGAAACTCAGCTCGCAAAATCACCCTGGTTCACAGAATGATGAAATGCAGAATGCTAGTATGTGGGACATCATTAGTCACTGTCGTTTTGCATACACTATCTCCAATAAAATCATAACTAAACACCCTTAGATAATTGGTTCCAATGACTAATGCATATTCACTGATCCAGAGCCTAAGGAGTGTGAATGACAAACAGTAAACCTGATCAGGATAATGTGATTGATTGCAATTCCATTTGAAACAAATGTAACAAATGACAATAATCCATCCAGTTAACCATGCAGCACAATTCTAATTGTTAAGGTTGTTCATTTCATTACCATTTCTCAGAAAAAAAAAAAATTCTGCTTTTAGGATAGGAATTGTTGTCCTTTACCTGTCACATGGTTTCCTCTGGTCACTGGTGTGTTTTTATTTAACTCTGGCTTTGAGAAAACATGGAGCTTGTCTGTAGCCAGGCGATAGGACTCATGAAGAGAAATGCATGTTAGCTTAAATTAAGCAGTTTTGTATCCTTCTCATTATTGCCCTATTCTTTTTCACATATTTCTAATTTATTCTGCAGTTTATATATTCTTATAATCCACATATTACAAGTTGAGTAATCTGGAAACAGATGCAGAGATAGAGTTTAGAGTACAAGATGCTTGTTTGTAATCAACACTGGTAAAGAGAAGAGCGAGGAAATGGGATTGGGCAAAGGAAGAACCAAATCTTTTCCAACAGAGTGGGGCACTCTGAAGTAACAACTGCGCACTGAGACTATCTATCAAGTTAAAATGCCTAGCATACACACCCTTCACTCAGGCACCAGATAAAGATGGTTCTGGCAAGGATGTGACTTCAGGGAAATGGGTCTCTGAGCTGAGGCAGACTCTCAAGAGCTGAATATGGAGACTTTGTGCTACTGATGTCGCCTTTAGTTAGACAGCAAGTCCTTTCTTGAGGGGACAACTGGGTGGATATGTTTAGGTGTACAACAGGTCACCTGTTTTTCCTGCTCAGATCTCCATATGAAATGGAAGATCGGATCCTCCAAACCTCTGGTTTATCTCTCTTTCTAATGGGAAATAGAAAAGAGATACAGTGGGAAACTATAGGTTCTGAAGTCGAAATGGGTCTTGGGGTCTTCACTGATACTCCTTATATCATTCCTTCACTATCACTTTAGATTCCATTAACTCTCAGCTACTACTTCTGCTGGTCTGGCTACTGACTCCTTAGGATGACCCAGACTTTCAGCCCCAAGGACCTGAACAACTGGACACCATGCTCTTGGGCTAGAGTCACTGTCCCAGTCAATGTAGTCACAATTGAGAAAGAAAGTATTTACCAAAGTGGGCCCAAAGGGCTCAGATGAGTTGCACACATATTCCTCCCTGCCTCTATTCTGCAATAGCTGCACTGCCTCCTATGCAGGACCAGAGTCAAATACCTTGCCAAGATGAAGACTCTTCTTTCCTTTGGCCCCTGAACATAAGGAAGTCAAAGTGCCCAAGTGACAACAGTAGTTTATAATTTAATGGGGCTTGCTGTGTCATCTTGATAAAGTATACCCCCCTTGGACACCAGGACATATCACCCAGAAGAACCTAGAATTATGGGAAAAGGAAACACAGTGACCCTTACTGGGTCATTGAGAGTGATGGTAATTGGGATGATTACTGGAGTCATTTCCATCCCTTGATTCTGTGTCCATGTATTCTTCCTATCGGGGACATATAAAGGTCATTGATTTGATGCCCATACTGCATCATTCATTCAAGAGGATACACACCTGTACAAAATATTGCCTCTGAGCCGCCAATCTATCAGGCTAGCAGCTTCTGAGTAGAGCAATACATTATATGATCCGTGAATCCCATAGTCATAGGCCCATTCTTGAATCTCTCTTGCTATAAAGTAAGCCCCTTGGTCTGAGAAAATATCATGCATGATTTCATGACAGTAAATCACTCTATAAGTTCTTGGATAGTAGTGCTGGCTGGGACTTTGTGGCCAGGAAAAGCAAACTCATACCCAGAACACATGTACATTCTTATGAAATATGTGAGACTAAATCACTAAATCTTCAGAATTAAATGGGCCCATTGTAGTCAATTTGCCACCTAGAAGCTGGTTGGGTTTCTTGAGTAATAATGTCTTAACACTGGTCTTTGTTGATGGCATATTGGATATTCAGCAGTGACTATAGCTGGACAAGTCTTAATAAGCGGCTGTCCAACTTGGAGTCATGCAAACCCTTAATCATTGCTGAAATCATTTGTGTACCTATTATATCAGCACAGGGATGTTTAATGGCAGGCTTGCTGATGTCACCTGGATAGGTCTATTTGTCTACTTGGTTGTTTAATATCATTTCTGTGGCACCTGTACATGCTATTTGGTGGGTGTTAACATGTAATGCAAAGCTCTTCATCTACTTCCTTGTCTATTCACATGCTTTTATCCCACTTTCTGGTTACAAATCTTCTACTCTTTCTCCCTCCAGGTCCCTGACCAGCTGGCTATGTCACTTATGATTATCCATGAGTTTATGTACTTTAATGACAGATTAATTTGTTTTTTGCGCAAAGTGGTTAACCTCTGTGTACTGGGAGGTTTACGTTGTTTTTCAAGGTTATGCATGAATAAGTTTATAATATAGCTGTCATTCATTTTTTATTTGTGCCCCCAATACTAAACCAGCCTATCTCTATACACCAAACTTGGTGGTGGTTTTTTTTTTTTCCCCTTCTTAATGTGCTAAATCCTTCATACAGTCAGAGACAGGAGCTGAGGGAAGATACTGGTGCCACAGAGGTGGTACCATGGGGAATGGAACCATCTACGCATGCTCAAAAAGTTTGCTTGTACTCTCTGATTCTCCCAGCACTCAGATCTATATACACCACTTCCATTTTATGGTTAATTATTTCTAGACCCATTATACCTAATATCTTGGTGGATCTAACATGATCCAGCTTATAACAGACAATCCTAGAACATATAGTCACTCAGTTTCTCATGGTCACATGATCCATTTCTGCTAGGGCTCTTCAGGATGCAGAAATTGTTTTTCAAATGGCATATAATTTTCTACTGCAAATGTCATAGCCATGCTCCAGAACCCAAAGGCCCACACTGTAATTCTCTCTTTGGGACTTGACCCAAACCTGACGGCTTTGCCTACTCTTATCATCACCATTATCATGTAGTCTGTCATACTATGTGGCCAGAGCAGCAGAACTGCTTGCACCATAACTGGTCCTGCTGAAGAATCTTTCCTGCCCCAGGATCCACTCAAACCTGGCAACCTTTCATGTTTTATGCTGAAGCAGCATCCCAAGAAATAGAATTTACTGACTCTAGACCCCAAAAAACATGAGTCATTGTGCTTCTATCTTTGAGCAGGAATCCACAGGAGATAATACTTTATCTTTTACATTGAAGGATGTACCAGCATGCTCCTGGTTCCTGGACTCCTAAAAATTTTATAGGCAGAAAACTCATATATCTTCCCTTCTTTAAGGTTTTATCCCCTACTCTCTGTAGTACATGTCTTACCAAGAAATCCAGCCTGTCAAACACCTCTTGCTCATCTGGCTCAATCAACATAAATTTATCAGAGTGATCTTCTGCAGTATACTCAGGCAGTCTAGATCTCTTTGTATCTGCTGTGACAAAGGATGGTACATTTAACACAAGCCCTTGAGCAAAACCATAAATATATACTGTTGTGCATTTCATGTGAATGACATCCAATTCTCCTTTTGTAATTTAAGATAGGAAATAGGTTGACAATATACATGAGGTCTATTAAACTACTTAAACAAAGATATCACATCTGGCACAGTGGCTTTGATCAGAGCTACTATTTGATTGAATTTGCAGTTACCGTCCTGGAGCCACTAGCTTCTGCAGATACCTGAAGGACCATTTAAATGGAGGCACCTTGGGGACTATCACTTCTGTAACCCTTTAATCCTTAAAGGTGCCATTTATATCCACCACTTTTCTTCTCTGGGATGGTATATTAATCTTTACTATGCTGGCTGGGCATGGAGGTAAGTTTAGAGCCTTTCACTTGGTTTTCCCTACCATGATAATTCTTACTCTATACAAGCAGGACATGTTGTGAAGGTCACGCCAACTGCCAAGTATGCCAAACTTACTTAACATTCTAAGACCAGGGAAAATGATCATCAGGTAGGTTCATGGACTCAGTGGGTCTCCTGTAAGCTTATACTTCTCCAGAACTCTATTGATAACCTAGTCACCATATGCCACCACTCTAACAAAAGGACTATGATGAAGCTTTGTGTCTCCGGATATTCATGTCACTCAGTCTCTGTGACCAACAGACTCCCAAATGCCTGGATATCCTCCTTTCTTTTATACCCAGTACAAAAAAATTCAAGTAAATTCAAGCCACAGGATTCTTTGGAGAAAGACTAAGGGAATCACTATCAAGTAAAGAACCTAGGCTTTTTTCTCTTCAGAATTGGCCCACCTCTTCAATTAGTTGGAGTGTGAAACTGAATCAGATCTAAAAATTGGGTAAGGGATCAAGACTGATTTTTTGTTTATTTACTTATTTCTTCTGAGAAAAGAGAAAGAGAAAAGGGTACACCCCAATGGAGTCTGCATGCTACAATTCACCCCTCCCCCACTTCAGCTACCCCAGGTCAAAGGTACATGCACACAAATCTGATGTGTACAGGGAAGTCCCAAGATGTAAACCCAGGACCTCCCCATGGAGTCCAGTGGCATTACCATTGCATTACCACTGCACCATCATACAGCTCATGCCTTTTTCTTTTTAAGAGAGATTTTTTGCTATAGGGTGAGTGTACTCACCTGAGAGACAGAAAGCATCCCTCTCAGTGGGGAGGGATGACCATACCACAATCACTTCTCCTCCATTTTCCTGTTGGGATTTGGGCATGCACAAACACTCACCCAGAATGAGTTTTAAGTCACCGGGTCCAGGACTCAAACCATGGTCAATTGCATGAGAGTCCAGTGACCTCAACATTTTGCCATCTGCTGGTCCCATGACTTTTTTTTAATAGACTAGTTTTAAAAGTAGTATTACAGCAAAATTGAGCAGAAAATGGACCAACCCCATCGCTTAGCAGTTAAGGAAGCCAGATCCCATATGGCCAATCATGGTTTGAATCCTAGCCCTTACAGCTTAAAAAACATATCAAGCACATTTGCATGTGTGTACAAAATCCCAAGCAGATATAAAAATGGAGGGGAATGGGAAATGCTTTCTCTGGTAAGTGCATATGCCCTCTGGAAGTTAAAAAAGAAAAGAAAATTGAGGAAAAAAAAGTATAGAGAGTATTAGCATTGGCTTCTTTCCTTTAGTAACAGGCATTCATGTGTTGGAGTAACCATCCTCAGCCTACCAGTTATCCTTTCTTGAATCTTCTACAGATACAAACTAAAGAGTGTATGAGTAGACTATCTATCTATTTTGTCCCTAGGGATGCCATGTTTCATTAACTATTTCCATAATTCTGTAAGTTATACCTCTTTAGCTGCCCCTCAAGTCATGCTGGTCATTACAATAATCCCAGCAGTCTGGTTTAGAGTGTCTAAGCCCAACCACCTTACCTCTACTGTTTCAACGTTCTATCATGCACACTGCTATCAGTGAACCAAGTTTTATAACAGACTATCCTTCTGTCAGCCCTAAACTATACAGAAGGACCATCATTGCAAGTTTGAGTAATCTTGTTGCTCCGCTGACCAATGCATTTCTTAGATCTTTGGTAAAAGATGGGGCCTGCCTGTCTCTCTTGCTCATGGAGGAAATAAATATATAAAAATTAAAAAAACAGTCATCTAATATGTTTTCTGTAAGTCTCAATGATACATCACACTTACTAATGCATTCTCTTCTACCAGTGTGACTTTCCAATTCAACACAGGTACAAGTTTAACAACTGGACCATGACCTTGTTCTAAGAGCTGTCTGTACTCCATCTCTGACCAGAGCTGGAGTCCTCATTGCCAGGTAGCTACCAGCAACCCAGCTCCAAAATTCCATCTTACCATCTACTTTCTCAATCCATTCCTAATACTAATTAAGGCAGACTGGATTCTCCAAAAGTACATGGTAAGGTGGAGTTTAGGTGAGAGATATTTATAGAGATCAACATTCATGAAAGGAAGAGGAAGGAAGCAGAATTGGGCAGAGGGAAAATTAGACTACAATAATTTGGCCAATACAGCAGCAATTCCTTACTATGATGTGAAATGTGCCCCCACCCTGCTCCCCAATTCATCTGAAAACTAGTGAGCCATTGTAAAAATGTTAAAGGGTTAAAATTTAAACTATAGTGTTAAAAGGTGGGGCCTTGGGGCTAGCAGATGGCATAGTGATTATGTTGCTAGACTCCCACATGGTTGACCATGGTTCAAGTCCCCCCTGGTAGCTTGAAAAATATGCTGGCTGCATGTGCATGTATGCCCAAGATCCTAGGACAAGAAGGGACTGTAGGGTGGCCACTTCCCCTCAGAGGGTGACTTCTCACTTTCTCTCTCTCTCTCTCTCTCTCTCTCTCTCTCTCTCTCTCATGAGCACAAAAGTCCTAAGGCAAAAACCTCTTGAAAAAAAGAAAAGGTGGGGCCTTTGGGATGTGACTGGGATTAGATGAGGGCATCAGTGTCCCCATGATTGACTCCTGGTAGCTTTCTAAGAGGACACAAAGAAAAGTTCTTGCTAAGACACAAGATACTGACACAAGAAATCTCTTTCCATGTGATGCCCTGTACCAACATGAGAGTCTTCAGAGTCCCCATCAGCAAAAAAGGCCCTCACCAGAGGTGGTCCCTTAACTTTGAACCCCCAAAACTGTGAACAAAGTAAATATTTATTCTGATTAAATTACTCGGTGGTATTCCATTTTTTAGCAACAGAAAAATGGACAAAGACAGCCTTGGAATGAGTATTGCTAATAAGAGCATCTCTGAAATGGTCTGTTTTCTACTATCTTGCTCAGTCACAAAAATAGTCTTCCCCAGAAAGGGTGTGAGCTTAGGTAAGGCAGCGCTTTGCAGCTGAGGCAGATCCCTGAAGGATATGAGAGCCAGAGGTTATCAGCTGACTGCTATTGAAGGAGAATCTCCATGCCAACCACACCATTTTAAGTCTCTCTTCAAAGAAGAACACAAATAAATAATTATTTCATATTAGTTTCTGTTTTATTTTTAAAGAAAATTTTAATAGGTTACAAGCAAATTATAACTTACATAACTCCTGCAAAAGGAAACCACGGAAATCCACAGTTACAACCTAAACTTGAAGATCGATAATTTTCCCAAAACACATAAGTATGGATAGAATTAAATTAGCATCATTTTTATCATCTTTTTGGGACACAGTGCTTTTTTCAGTCACTCCCACCTGATTGTGAATAATGACACAATTTCTTATGACCTGAGAACCCTCTAGAGCACAGGATTTTTGCCATATCTTGTGCTCACTCTGGAGAAACTTTCAGTGATGTTGCCATCAATCAAGATGAGGGAGATCTCAACTGTCTTTGAAGATTCAGTGAAGTAGCTTCTAGCAATTTCAGCCCCAATGTTTTTGTTTTTTATAAGAGTTGACTTGCATCAATTTCTTAAATCAAAAATCTACGAAATTTTTTTAATATACTTCTGAGAGAAAGCCAGATTTGTCCATTAACCAAACAAAATAACACAGACTATTAAGGAACATTCTGAGAAGAAAAATCAAAGAATGACTTTTCCATAGGATCCACTCATTTGAAATAGACTTTTATACCCATGGCTGCAGTTTGTAGAACAACTTAGTCTTCCCATAGACAAGAACAGTGCTTTCTCAAAGTGTGACTTATGAATTACCAACATCAGAATCACGTGAGGTCCTTGGGGGAAAAAAGTAAATTTTCTGGGGAAGGATCATCAGGAATTTGTATTTTTATATTTTTTGAGAGGTTTTCACTATCGGGCGCGTGTGCTCGCCAGACAGACAGACAGAGAGAGACATAGAGACAGAAAGCGAGAAATTACCCCCCCCAGGGGGGATGGTCATGCCGCAATCCCTTCTCCTCCATTCTCCTCTCGGGATCTTGGGCATGCACGCACATGCGCCCAGCGTGAGTTTTAAGCCACCGGGTCCGGGACGCAAACCGCGGTCGACTACGTGGGAGTCCAGCAACATAGCTCTGAGAGAAAGCCAGATTTGTCCATTAACCAAACAAAATAACACAGACTATTAAGGAACATTCTGAGAAGAAAAATCAAAGAATGACTTTTCCATAGGATCCACTCATTTGAAATAGACTTTTATACCCATGGCTGCAGTTTGTAGAACAACTTAGTCTTCCCATAGACAAGAACAGTGCTTTCTCAAAGTGTGACTTATGAATTACCAACATCAGAATCACGTGAGGTCCTTGGGGGAAAAAAGTAAATTTTCTGGGGAAGGATCATCAGGAATTTGTATTTTTATATTTTTTGAGAGGTTTTCACTATCGGGCGCGTGTGCTCGCCAGACAGACAGACAGAGAGAGACATAGAGACAGAAAGCGAGAAATTACCCCCCCCAGGGGGGATGGTCATGCCGCAATCCCTTCTCCTCCATTCTCCTCTCGGGATCTTGGGCATGCACGCACATGCGCCCAGCGTGAGTTTTAAGCCACCGGGTCCGGGACGCAAACCGCGGTCGACTACGTGGGAGTCCAGCAACATAGCCATTATGCTAACTGCTGGTTCCCCATTTTTATATTTTTAAGAGGCTGGTGAGGTGAAGATGGAGCAAGCAACGTCTGAAACCACAGATGTAGAATGAGTTGCTAAGCAATAACGAAAGCTGATGAACGCTGAGCTCTATGTGCCAGGCACCACTCCAAGCTCTCTGAGTTGTCTCATTTTATTCTCACTATAACTCTACAGGTGAGGAATTGACATTATTTTCATTGTACAGGTGATAAAAGGGAACATTTGGGTGAAAGAAGATTTGATATTAAAATATAAGAAGTTTGACTAGAAGCCATATGCACTTTTAACCATTAACCTACTGAGTCTACGTCCCACTGAGACTGTGAGAAAGCCAAGCTCAAGACATTATGCATGAACTTAGATATTTTGTAGGCCAAGAGCTGAGAGTTTTCTGAACTTTAACTGTTTATGGTAATGACCTAATTCTATGTTTTCACATACTAAACATGATATTTTGATATGAATGTAACATTTTTCAGATTGCAAGTGTTTGCTCATTGAAACAAATATCTGTGTATGATGTCCTCTGGAATTGATAAAGCACTCTAATAGTAAGAACTATTAGAGGATTGGATCCTTCACAAAACATCATTTTTCCTACTATTTTGAAGAGCAGTCTGGCCTGATTCTGACCTGTCTTAAATTAATTAATCTATCTATAAAATAATTAGCTCATTTCCTTTCTCTGTCTCTCTTACTCTTTATATAGCTAACTGTTGTACCATAATAGTGTACTTTTAAAAAGATTATTTGATTTCCTTTTCCTTTTTGGAGAGGTTTTTGCTATAGGGTGCATGTGCTCGTCAGAAAGACAGAGAGAGAGAGAAAGCAAGAGATCACCCCCCGGGGGGATGGCCACTCTACAATCCATTCTCCTCGTGGGATCTCAGGCATGCACGCACATGCACCCGGCATGAGTTTAAGCCACCAGGTCTGGGATTCAAACTGTAGTTGACCACATGGAAGTCCAGCGACATAGACATTATGCCAACTGCTGGTCCCATGATGATTTGATTTTTAATGAGTTACCATAAGTGAAGACAAGAACACACTTCATATCATAATTTTATTAAAATAATGCTCTTGGCTCTTTATTAAAAATATGAACATAATAAGCCTCCATTTCCATCATTATCAACTAAAAACTACAATTCAGTATTCTTTAAGAGAGATTTCTGCTATAGGAGCATACACACTCACCTGACAGACAGAGAAACAGAAAGCGAGAAATTACCTAACAGGGGATGACCACACTGCACTCCCCTCTCCTCCATTCTCCTCTCAGGATTTTGGGCATGCACACCCCCACACCTGGCATGAGTTTTAAGTTGCTGGGTCTAGGACTCGAACCATGGTCCACTATATGGGAGTCCAGCAATGTAATCATTACATCATCTGCTGGTCCCAACTCAGTATTCTTAAGAAAGTATTTATAATTAAAAGTACTTTATTCTATATTAATTCACTATCATAATGATGAAGATCTAAATGAAAAGGATATTGTAAGTGTCAGAGCTAATCTTCTAATTTAGTGATAGTGTAAGACACTTTTTTGGGTTTCACATATCATATTCTATACTTTAGTCTAATACTAAAGAGCTCTTAATTCATTCGCATTTTATTCAAATGAGTTAAGCTATTTCTTTCTAATTCTAGTGAACAATAAAATTCTGTAGAGTTACCCTTTCACTCTGTAAAATAAAATTTTTAAGTCTTAATTTGAACACAATTTTTTTGTGAAAAGGTATTTTACCCAACAAAGCACAATCACTAATACTTGAAAGATATCATGGAGCTTATGGGAATAAAATTAATTTGTTGTCAATTTTTTGAGAGAGTTTTAACAAGAAAATAACTTTAATGTCTTTCTAGTCAGGAGCAGAGGAAGAACATTCAAACTTACCATGCATGTCTGAAATGCCAACTTTTTGGGTGCTTTCTATATGTTATTTAAGTCAATTGTCTTAACAATTGATAAAAGATCTTTTTAATCCCATTATTATTTACCCTACATATGAGTATATTGAGATCCTATATGGTTAAATATTATGTCCAAGGCCACATACTTAATAAGTGAATCAGAATCCTAGGGTCTTTCCTCATGTACCACGTTGTCTCAGAAAAATGCTAGTAGCATATAAATGAAAAACTACAATCTGATTTGCATATAGGGCTAGAATGACAGCATACAAAATATATCATAATCCTAAGTATTGCATTCTTTAATCCTAAGTATTGGAATTGGACACAAAGGCAATCTTTACAGTATGTCAGTTATTACACCTGTGAGTTGGTTTCAAAGAGTAAGCATTCTGATTTATTGTTCAGCAATCCAGGTGGATCTGGGAAGCAATTGTGGTTTTCTTATACAGGCAATATTTCAATTAAGAAAGTTTCTCTCCAATGATACCATCAAAATACCCTAGTGTTTAAGAATCATAGACCATTTGGTAACACATCATTTGGTGAACGTGCAGACTGCTGGAGTAAATCCATTTTTGTATTGGAAATTTCCTTTCGAAAATGGAAAGTTGCAAATAAAGCTAATCCTTTTAAAGTCTTGTTACTAAAAAGATTATACTTGTTACTAACAAGATATATACCACTGACTTCTTCCTAATCCCAGACAATGCTAAGATATCATGAAACAAAAGGGTAAGTTAAAATGCATGGCTCACAGAAAACAAAATAGGGTGTGGTCTTAAGGCTTATTAAAGGAAACTACTTCTGTCACTCTTCAGGTTTCTCTGACTTTAGTTTTCTTCTCAACTCCCTCCCTCTGTAAACACACACAGACACAACAGGTAGGAAGCGAGCTCACTCCTCATTTTTCATTTGTTTAAACTGATGAATATTCTGCCTCAGGAGCCAGAACATGTCGCCTTATATAACTGAGGTAGGTGTGTGTGTGTGTGTGTGTGTGTGTGTGTGTAACATGCTATTCTGGAATGGAGGAGGGTCAGGGAGAAATCCCAAGGGGCTAGGGTAGATAGGAAGAGTTGCTACCTCCCGGATCACATCTACGTCGGGGAGAGGGGGTGGGGACTATACCAACCCATCACCATGCTACATGTCTCACACACGATCCTTCTCCGTCATGTTCTCTGGGAAATTTCCCCCAGATTAGGAAAAGGATTGTAACGCGGGTCTGCCTCAGAAGGCGAGTTTTTACCACTGCAGCACAAAGACCAGCTAGCTGAGCGCGCTTTCTCATCATTGCAACTCCACTTACTTGACCAGCTCTATACTTCAGCACCACGGAGAGCGGCACCTCCTCGGCTACCACCCATGGGGAGCCAGGTTACCGCGACTCAGCACCGAATCCCGGTCATCTAGAGGAGGGACCAGACTGCGTACTTTACCCTCAATGTAAGCAGCTATGATGATTCTTTCATATTGATTTTTCCAGAAGAGGTTGCTTTCTCGCTGCAATAAGGAATTAAACTTTTATTTATTAGCCCTCAAGTGTATTGCTTAGGTTTTTAGATGTAAGCCTGATTCTGAAATATGTCATTTGTTGAATTGGTAGGGGATTCTTTTTTCTTTTATTGCAAGTCTAAGTTTACAAAACCATTTAGAAATAGACAACTCATCCTGGTAGCCTAATCCTTTGTGATAAAGAAGTACAGTTCTATTCCTAGAAAAGAGTATGTGGGTTCTCTTTTCTTATCCTTTACTACTGAGAGCTTTCTAATCCGTTGTTTTTTGTTTTTTGTGTTTTTTTTTGTAGTTGTATTTATCTTAACATAAATATGAAGGTGAGAGGAGGAGAAGGCTGTCTTCTAAAAAGTAGCCACCATTAAAGAACTTCAGGTGGCAAGAATATTATTTTTCTTTTTTTCTTGTTGAAAATATGGTCTGAGCTATATGTCTAGACATCCCTTTCAAAACAAATATGCTCTTAATAAAAGAGATGTAAGCTGGGCAGGGCTTTGACATGCACTCTGAAACTCTAGATGACAAAATTTCCCCTGTAAGTTTGAGCTATAAACTCACGTATGTATGACTGAGTAGTCACAACTAAAGCGCTATTGCCATTAATTGTAGTTTTAAGGCTTAATAGATTCCGGGTAGAAAAAGGCAATAATGATTGACCCTGTTTGGTGGCACTCAGTAAATTTTTGCCTCAGAATGCCACCTACTGGTGGATCTATTTCTGAAGTACTGAACACACATCAGATTTATGAATGAACTCATATTAAATCCAGAATATTAATTATAGATATGATGCAAATCTATTCTCTAAGATATTTTTAACAATGATATTGATTCAATTGTTTATCAACTTGCCAAGGTTCCGTGTCACAGTCATAATTTCTAAAACATTTATTTCCAAAAACATTTGCTTCTAAGCTTACAGGCATGTAGACTAGCTAACTCCTTTAGGCAGTAATTAACCCAGAAAAAATTCAGAACTATGTGAAGCCTCATTGAGACTAATTGCAGAATGCATGTGGGATCCTGGATAAGAGCTACAAGGAGTTCTTGCTTAGTAAAAGCAATCAACACTGCCCCCAGATAAATATTCAGCATGTTACTTTTTTCATTATTATAAGTTCACAATTTAAAAGCCTCTTACTTTCCTACTAGATGTTCATTTCAGATTCTCATCTCAGATATAAATGAAACCATCAATATTATATATATATATATACATATATATATAATTATTACTCTAAGACAGATATTTTTAATAACTATTAGAACTTTCTTTTTCAGCTATCTGGAGCTACACACAATGAGTTGTATGCATCCAGTTTCATAACTCCCAGTTCTAAATAGACAAAGATTTTAAAAGTAAGAAGGAAAAAGAATCACATACAAAGCACTAACTATATTTGGATAGCTAATTCATAGGGTATTTCAGAAATACTGAGAATAACCTCTTTAAATGACATTATTATTTGGTGTATAATATGTCACTAATAGAAATATTTATTAACATTCAGGAAGACTAGATAGATTTTTTCCATTCAAGATACGATGGAAAAATTATCCCACACTAGCAGAATTGTTTGGAAAGGATGTCTTAATGTAATAAACTGTAATAATAGCAAAGGAATACTGCTTGTTTCCTATAAGATCTGACTGGTAGAATGCACAGAATCATGTATATCATGGGGTAATTAGGTAAGTATCTGTTTATTCAAAATATATGCACATATATAAGCAAATCATTGTCACTAGCTTAGATGGGCACTTGAATGCAGAGATCCACAATTAATACATTAAACTAAAATGGAGTTACTATCTAATGTCACTAAAGCACTTACAGGCACTGATAAAGTAATTTATATACTCTATCTCACTTCAACTTCAACAGATTAAGAAAGGTGATACTTAGAACTAAATTGGAGATCTTTGGAAATATGTAACATTTTTCAGGAGTATTATGAAGAAGTGGGAACGTCTCAATTGTCTGCCCTAGTCACTCAAAGGACCTAGTATTCCATACCTTCTGGTATTAGTTGTCTCATCTAGCAAATTACAGGCCATTGTTTACAGTGGAGCTAATTAAAAACTGACTTTCCTTTGTAATTTATATCTGATTTTTAAAGTTATTAGTCAGAAATAATAAGGGTATAGTAGCTACAAGGTTCTATGACTCCTGTACTTGTAATAAGGAGAATGCTGTAAATATTAACATCTCCATTATATTGATCTTTTTAAATGTCCAATCTAGATCAAGAATTTAAGAATCATTTAAGTGATTTGACCTTGTACCATATGCCAGACATCAGGGTACTGAGTGCCAGATGCATATGCCATATAAACAAGTAATTCTCCTGCCCTCAAGGATCCTGCACTCTAATGGAAAAACTTACAGAAACATCAAAAACAATTCAGGAGGAAGATGAATAGCAGTGGCATACTAGCCCAAATCAGGGACTTCAAAATCACACAGACTATACTCCTAAGAGTGGGTCTACCACTCACAAGTGGCATAGCTTGGAGAAGTGGTTAATTTATCTGAGACTCATTTCATCATCTGTTAAATAAAAATGACAAAACCCCCTTGATTGTTTAATAGTTTTTGAGAATGTAAAATGGTAATGTCTATCAAATACTCAGCACAGTAGGCTGGCACATAGTTAATGTGTAGTAAATGTTAGTCGTTATGATTAAATAGTCATTTAGGAAAACAGCTAAGCTGAGTACATCAGTGTAAAATAAAATGAAAGCCAATTTAAATAACTACCTACTCTATATTGACATGTAAGATTTTGATTACTATTGTCAAGGACAGTTGTATATGGTTTGATAGTATCCAGGGCATTTGGTACACATTATTTTTCACTCTGGTCCTGAAGAACATGAGGGATGGATTCTATTACTCCCTTTATATCAGTGAAACTTAGGTTTCGAAGAAGACTCCAAATGCAGAAGATGTATACTTGGGAGAGGATGCACAGACCAGAACTGGGTTTTCCAGGGTGCCTGATCTTACTCCTGAATTTTGTTTGGTTCTATGATCAGCTGAAGAATGTTATGGCCTGAATTAATTTCAGGCTTGGATAATTTCCACATAGACCTCTGATACATACAGCAATTTTAGAAAAGAAACAAACAAAAATCTCAAAAGAGACATTTTGGTTAAGTAGACTTTTCTACATTGATAATTAACTACAATCTCTATCTCCAAAGGCTTTATGGTCATGCTCATTTGCAACTGGACTTAGGCCTTAAGAATCATACTTTTCATGGATCACTGACATCTGGTTTCCTTTAGACTAGCTGATGCATCTGTAAGAAAAGCTTGATAAAAATAGCAGCCAAGAGATCAAGAGGGAGTTTAATCATCAGTCCTCCTCTCAAATACGGTGTTGTTTCCACTGGAATCCTTCTTCTCAATGACATGAAATGTCAATGTATGCATTTCTGGAAAATGAAAAACACAGTATCCTAATTGAGGTGTTTGATGAGTTTGATCACTCATTATCTCAATAATATATGCAAATAAAAGGCATCTGCATTCAAAGTTCATTTTTAAGAAAAATGTTAAAGTAAGGGCAATCAAATGCCAAGTCCATTTTTAGGAAGAATCCTTTTTCTTATTACTGGTCTTGAAACTGTGATAAGATCACCAAAGTCTAGCAGGGCATCATGTCTGATTCATGAGCGCAAGCTCTGGCCACCAGCTATTGTAGGCCACATGACTTCATCTTTCCGACACATCGTCTTTTGAGAATTCTTCCCAACCCATGTGCTACACATGGCTAAAACATGAAAAAATGTTAATATCAATATTAAAGGACAAAGATGTGATGGCTAAATATATTTATAGGTGTATAATGTTTTGAAAGCACCATTTGAGGAATAGCAGGGTAAGAATGAGTCAGTCCTTATAAGAAGCAAGGTAAAAAGGCCTTCAGTATCTGAATCGACACATATAGCTCCACATTTTGGAAGCAATTTTACTTAGTAGCATGTCTCAATATATGCTGATATGCATATATGACTTGAAGGTCTATAAGAGCTCATTTTTATTGCCAAACTCCACTAGGAAAGAAGCAGAATTGACCATTTTGTGAGCATCCAAATGTATCTCAAACCTCACATTTTAAAGGCTGCAAAAAAAGAGGGCTGTTTATTTATTACACCTGGGTGTTTCCTTTCAAGGTCATTTAGAAAAATGTATATCAAATGGTGGGGGCATTTAACATCTGATAAGCACTTGCTATATAGGTACATTTTTTTCTTTGATAAAACATAACTATTATGGACACATAAAGATTTACATGATATCCTATCCTCGTGCAAATTACTTGCCCTAAGGCTTAGTCTTTTCCCTCTGCCTGATTTCATTCTATTAAAATAACACTAATATTTTACTTTTTATTTATTTTTTTTTAATGAGGAGAATTAACAATATGCTTGAACTTCCTTTAAGTTTGTCGGCTACAGCATCTATGATACTCACATGGACTCTTAATTTAGATTGAGCACTAATGTATTTCTTATGAAATGTTTCTCTGCTCTGACTTGGTTCGGTAGTTATTATATTTCCTTTGGATTAATCTCTACATGGCTTGTTGCTGTGTAATAGTTAGGAACCCTTGTACTCTGATCTATTTTCCTTGAGCAGACCTCTAATGGAAAAGGGATGTGGAATCGAACTAATTCCTGCTCCTTCTAGGGCAGCTGCTGTTTCATATCTGACATACTGCTCAAATGCTCTTGGTGAAAACTGCTTTTTTCTTAGTTGAGTTGTGATGGCTAAGTCCAGACAGGAGCTCTTTTTTTTTTTTTTACGCGCCCGGCGTGAGTTTTTTAAGCCACCGGGTCTGGGACACGAACCGCGGTCGACTACATGGGAATCCAGCGACATAGCCATTACGCTAACTGCTGGTTCCCCAGACAGGAGCTCTTGAGAGGAGTAGAAGCCTAACATAGGACAAGCTGAGTCAGTCTATCAAAAAAAGATTAGTGGTCGTCTGCAGGCTCAAATTCCACCTGTAGTATGCATGCTCAGATGATAGGCATTGAAATGGAGTTCATTGCATCCCATGAAACAAGGCCCTTTGGGAATCCAATGGGCTGACTGCTTGGTTTTCAACTCAGTCACCTCTCTCCTTCTGAAAAAGCCTATAATAATAAATGCCTGAACATTATTTGTGAATCCCATTCTCCTGTAAAGTTTTCTGTGGGATTCCCAATCGACAGTCCATCTTTGGCACCAATGAGCAGCTTCTTTTCCTGGCACTGTCAAAAGAAATGGGCTCAGAAAGAGCTCATGAACTTGAATCCTGACAATCTTTTCCCCAGCAATCTTTTATCAAAGTGCACTTCAGAAAAGTGAATAGCAGTTCAGATGCTCTCCGAGAAGGAGCGCAGAGCTCTCTATTAAGATTTATCAACCACAATTGCCTTTTCAAGGAGTTGCCCATAATTATTCCTTTTATTTTTTGCAGATGAAGAAGCTGCTCCACTGTATAGTTTAGCAGCTTTTCCCAAAAGAAGTGTGACTCAGCTCCAGGCAGGATTAGCGTACCACCTTATGACCTCCACTTTTTGCTTTATTCCAGAGATAAGCCTCACCAAGGAACCCAACCCAAAGGGGTTTGAGCAGGTCAAAGGGCAAAATGAGCAGAAAACTAAATGGAGCTCAAAATTCAAAAATTCACAAGAGTAAAAGACATGACTTTAAGTCTCAAAACAGCAGGTTTAATTTAAAAGCTTCCTCTGTGATTACTTTTCTTTGCCTATTTTTTTAAATGGAGTTTAAGTAAAATAGTGAATATTTTCTATGCATGGAAATATAACTAATAACAAAAGATATTTCCCTGGAAGCATGGAAAAGAGTTAAAAACAAACCCCCAAGTACTTACTCTTTAGAACAGATAAATACTCTTATTAAAATGTATGCCATTCTGAGACCAGCAGTTAGTATAACGGCTATGTCACTGGACTCCTATGTAGATGACCACGGTTCAAGTTTCAGACCCAGTGGCTTAAACTCACGCCGAGCACGTGTGCGTGCATGCCCAAGATCCCGAGAGGAGAATGGAGGAGAAGGGATTGTGGTATGGCCATCTCCCCACCGGGGCGGGAGGGGGGGGAATGCTTTCTCGCTTTCTGTCTCTCTGTCTTTCTCTGTCTCTCTGGTGAGCACACACGCCCTATAGCAAAAAACCTCTTCAAAAACAATAAAATAAAATAAATAAATGTCATTCTAATGTTATTTTAAAGATGTGAGTGGGGATAGACTAGGAAAAGAGAATAGAAAATACAGGTTAGGCCAAACTGGAGAATGAGAAAAGCTTAAGATGTTCAAGTTGGTAGAGACCTAGCAAACATCTGGTCCAGTCTTTCTATTTTTACATTTAAATTATCTGGCACTCAGTGGCGGGGACCTGCTCAAGGTCTCAACGCTAGCTGGAATGAGAATATCTAACTTGAGCTCAAATTACATATCAGATGTTATTCCTTCCAGTTTGCCATTTTAAAGCATTGGCAAACTAAGCTTAGGTAACTTGTCCAAAGTCATGAGGCTGGCAAATGATGTGACCATCACGGTAAACATTCTAATTTCAAGATCTGTTATTCAGGCTCCCTTCTGTAAGGATCTTCTCCAAAGATGAAGATGATTTTACCCTCCTCACAAGTTTGATGTAAGAATTAGACAAGTTAATATACGTGCAGCTTTGAGTGTAGCACCAAGTATATAATAGGTGCTTTATCAATGTTAACTGCTACTAAGGGTAGCATTAGTGATAGCCTCTATACTATGCCACAGTGGGAAAGAGTCCTCGGTTAAAAAAGAACCCAGTATGTAAGCTAATCTATTTCTTCCAGCTTTATAAAATTCTAGGTAATTCGCTCAGGAGGACTGTTTCAGTGGCCACCAGCAAGTGGCAGTGACTCTAGTCCTGCTCCCTGCTCCCCATAGGTGGATAAGTGGCATGGGAAGCAGAGAGCACTGTCCCCACAGAAACAGCACCGAATGTAGAAATAGACATACATGATCTTGCTTGCATTGCTTGCATGCAGTTGTACTTTGTCACAATGTAGGGGCTCGTGAGAGAGCAATACTTCTAAACCAAAGGCAGCATATCCCTGGTGGCCACCTCTGTGACCAGGCCCTGGGAGAAGCAGACACACAACAAGAGACAGGAGGGAACAGAGTATACCCAACATTTGACTGAGTACTTTCTAGTGCGAGTTACCTCATTCAATCCTCCTATGGCACGCAAAAAGTTGTCCTCCTTGTGCAAGTAAGAAAATGAAAGGGGAGAGTAGTTAGGTGACTTGCTCAGTGTTACACAAATGGAAATAAAGCCAACAGCCTTCTGCCTGTTTCAGCCCCACCACTACCCACACCTTCCACTTCCATTCCCCAATACACCCCAGCTAAACACCACCTACTCCTACTTTTCATCTCTTCACCACTCCCCCACCCAGGGCTATAGAGGCAGATCACTATGTCAATGTCGTTCCATCTGAAAGCAAATAGTTTAGGAAATTTGATTTGTCTTAATCTCAGTGATTAAGACAATGATTTCTACTCTGATTTCACAATTTCTTAAATGATTTCGACCATGATTTTTAAAAATATTTTAACAATTTTTGTTTTCTCTGTCTCTGAGGTATCCATAGGCTCTCAGGAAAGTAACCACACATCTTTTCCTCATTGTCCCCCAGGTTGGGGAGCGGCACCTTCAAAAACATGCAGCGCCG